>NC_090436.1:327163781-327466811 GCF_031143425.1 Pleurodeles waltl | reverse complement strand
CCAAGGAGATTCTGCTCCAGTAGAGGAGAACTCCAAAAGTGGCTCTGATAAAGTCCAACCTGACCCACAAGAAGTCCTGGCTAGTCAGGCAACTGTTAAGCCTGAGTGGGTGGCTCCTCAGCTAACAGAAGAAAGAGTGGAAGAAGGGCGTTTACTACAAGATGTGGTAACCCCCCACTCTAATACAGCAGACAGGCACCCTGAACCCAAAGAAGCCTGTAACTTAGCCCCTTCCCTTGTAGGTGAAGAGCTAAAGGTGTGGTTCTGGGCACTGACAGCTGTCAGTGGCCTCTGCTGGGTGTTAGCCTTTATGGCTGCACTATCCTTGGCATGGTGGTCTGACCCCATGCCAATTAGCAAGTTAGGCCCCCTGACCCTGTTGGTCATGGTGGGGTTACTCCAGCTCTGGGTAACCTCTTTGGGTAAGCTAGGGGTGACCCTGGCTAAGATAAGATTAGCAGAGGTGGATACCTCTAACCCCAAAATAGAGAGAAGGGGTGAAGACATAAAAAGCACAGACAAGAGGCAGTTCAGACTAGGTCCTATCACTGTGGAAGTAGGTCAGTTCCCCAGAGGGAATGACCTGAACAGGAGGATGTAAGGCAGAGTAGGCCCTGCAACAAACCCGCCTATTTCCTCTACTCTTCCTCGCCTGACAGACTAGGAAGACTCTCCCAGCTTTGGCTGAGTCTCCTGGCCTGTGGGCTGGGGGGGGCTTGTGTAAAGAAATGGCTCCCTGTTGCAGTTACCCCCCACTTTTTGCCTGATACTGATGCTGACTTGACTGAGAAGTGTGCTGGGACCCTGCTAACTAGGCCCCAGCACCAGTGTTCTTTCACCTAAAATGTACCATTGATTCCACAATTGGCACACCCTGGCATCCAGATAAGTCCCTTGTAACTGGTACCTCTGGTACCAAGGGCCCTGATGCCAGGGAAGGTCTCTAAGGGCTGCAGCATGTATTATGCCACCCTAGAGACCCCTCACCCAGCACAGACACACTGCTTACCAGCTTGTGTGTGCTAGTGAGAACAAAATGAGTAAGTCGACATGACACTCCCCTCAGGGTGCCATGCCAGCCTCTCACTGCCTATGCAGTATAGGTAAGACACCCCTCTAGCAGGCCTTACAGCCCTAAGGCAGGGTGCACTATACCATAGGTGAGGGTACCAGTGCATGAGCACTGTGCCCCTACAGTGTCTAAGCAAAACCTTAGACATTGTAAGTGCAGGGTAGCCATAAGAGTATATGGTCTGGGAGTCTGTTTTACACGAACTCCACAGCACCATAATGGCTACACTGAAAACTGGGAAGTTTGGTATCAAACTTCTCAGCACAATAAATGCACACTGATGCCAGTGTACATTTTATTGCAAAATACACCCCAGAGGGCACCTTAGAGGTGCCCCCTGAAACTTAACCGACTGTCTGTGTAGGCTGACTAGTTCCAGCAGCCTGCCACACTAGAGACATGTTGCTGGCCCCATGGGGAGAGTGCCTTTGTCACTCTGAGGCCAGTAACAAAGCCTGCACTGGGTGGAGATGCTAACACCTCCCCCAGGCAGGAGCTGTAACACCTGGCGGTGAGCCTCACCCCTTTGTCACAGCACCGCAGGACACTCCAGCTAGTGGAGTTGCCCGCCCCCTCCGGCCCCGGCCCCCACTTTTGGCGGCAAGGCCGGAGAAAATAATGAGAATAACAAGGAGGAGTCACTGGCCAGTCAGGACAGCCCCTAAGGTGTCCTGAGCTGAGGTGACTCTAACTTTTAGAAATCCTCCATATCGCAGATGGAGGATTCCCCCAATAGGATTAGGGATGTGACCCCCTCCCCTTGGGAGGAGGCACAAAGAGGGTGTACTCACCCTCAGGGCTAGTAGCCATTGGCTACTAACCCCCCAGACCTAAACACGCCCTTAAATTTAGTATTTAAGGGCTCTCCCTGAACCTAGAAATTAGATTCCTGCAACTACAAGAAGAAGGACTGCCTAGCTGAAAACCCCTGCAGAAGAGGACCAGAAGACAACAACTGCCTTGGCTCCAGAAACTCACCGGCCTGTCTCCTGCCTTCCAAAGAACTCTCCTCCAGCGACGCCTTCCAAAGGGACCAGCGACCTCTGAATCCTCTGAGGACTGCCCTGCTTCGACGACAACAAGAAACTCCCGAGGACAGCGGACCTGCTCCAAAAAGACTGCAACTTTATCCAAAGGAGCAGCTTTAAAGAACCCTGCAATCTCCCCGCAAGAAGCGTGAGACTTGCAACACTGCACCCGGCGACCCCGACTCGGCTGGTGGAGAACCAACACCTCAGGGAGGACCCCCGGACTACTCTACGACTGTGAGTACCAAAACCTGTCCCCCCTGAGCCCCCACAGCACCGCCTGCAGAGGGAATCCCGAGGCTTCCCCTGACCGCGACTCTCTGAAACCTAAGTCCCGACGCCTGGAAAAGACCCTGCACCCGCAGCCCCCAGGACCTGAAGGACCGGACTTTCACTGCAGAAGTGACCCCCAGGAGTCCCTCTCCCTTGCCCAAGTGGAGGTTTCCCCGAGGAAGCCCCCCCTTGCCTGCCTGCAGCGCTGAAGAGATCCCTTGATCTCTCATTGACTTCCATTGCGAACCCGACGCTTGTTCTAACACTGCACCCGGCCGCCCCCGCGCCGCTGAGGGTGAAATTTCTGTGTGGGCTTGTGTCCCCCCCGGTGCCCTACAAAACCCCCCTGGTCTGCCCTCCGAAGACGCGGGTACTTACCTGCTGGCAGACTGGAACCGGGGCACCCCCTACTCTCCATTGAAGCCTATGCGTTTTGGGCACCACTTTGAACTCTGCACCTGACCGGCCCTGAGCTGCTGGTGTGGTAACTTTGGGGTTGCTCTGAACCCCCAACGGTGGGCTACCTTGGACCAAGAACTGAACCCTGTAAGTGTCGTACTTACCTGGTAAAACTAACAAAAACTTACCTCCCCCAGGAACTGTGAAAATTGCACTAAGTGTCCACTTTTAAAATAGCTATTTGTGAATAACTGGAAAAGTATACATGCAATTGAAATGATTCAAAGTTCCCAATGTACTTACCTGCAATACCTTTCAAACAAGATATTACATGTTAAATTTGAACCTGTGGTTCTTAAAATAAACTAAGAAAATATATTTTTCTCTAACAAAATCTATTGGCTGGATTTGTCTCTGAGTGTGTGTACCTCATTTATTGTCTATGTGTATGTACAACAAATGCTTAACACTACTCCTTGGATAAGCCTACTGCTCGACCACACTACCACAAAATAGAGCATTAGTATTATCTATTTTTACCACTATTTTACCTCTAAGGGGAACCCTTGGACTCTGTGCATGCTATTCCTTACTTTGAAATAGCACATACAGAGCCAACTTCCTACAGATACTTGATGTAGGAAATTGGGTTATGGGTTGAAGAGGGGGCCCTACTCAACAGCATCCACAAATCTTGTCATGGTGAAGGACCAGCAAACCTGCAAATTTACCTGTGCTCAACCCTCTCATAGATTGGCATGAAGGTAGTCAGGATTGACTTGGAGGCAACGTGTAAAGAATTTATGGCAGCACAAAAACAGAAATAATGTGAAAACACAACACAAGAAAAATCCCACCCCAATTCAGAAAAATAGAGTGAACTTTTATAAATTGACACCACAACAACAAAAATTAAATTAGTAGAACCAGAACTATACAATTTTAAAGATTTAGTAACAATAGTGTTTGATTTGCTCTGCATTTCGTCCATCATCTGTTCTTATTGCATTTGTTGCCCCAAGTAGAAAGGGTAGTCCCGGATGTGGGTCCCGTGCTCACTGCACCACTGGACTCAAGCAAGCCTTGCTGATAAAGGGTGATACCCTGAAACCGGTCCTAGGATACTTGTTTCCAGTCCAGGGAGGACCTGGCTTGGCAGCTCGGGCTGGACTATTCCCATGCGAAAGCAGGGTCAAGACTGATTTGCATATTGCTAGGTCCAAACTGGAATGGCATGGGTGGCAAAAAAAAACGATGGATTTAGACCCAGATCTCTGTACTGGGGGTGAATGTTTGACATTGTTCAGTATTCCGTCCATCACTTGTTCTATTTGCTTTTTCTGGAATAGGCCACATTGACCTGAAGCGCTACTGGTGCTGTGTAGACCAGCATCTGTATGGTTACAGGCATTGGACCTAATCACATTAATGCTATTGAAGCCAGCATCCTATGTGCATCACAATTGAAGCATTTTTATGGTATTCATGATTATGGCAGTGTAGGCTTTGGGATGTCGGCACTAGAACCTATAATTGCATCAATAGAAGTTAAAGAAGAAAATGAACTTAGTTGTGATCATGCACAACCACACCTAGCACTTAGACAGCGACCCCCTTGCTAGGCCTTACTTACAAGCCAGAAACCTTAGCTGATTACACCCAAACATGGAGTGATATATTTACGTTTACTAAGAAAATGAAACTGTTAAACATTTTTTAAACAATCTGAAAACAAGACAAAGGGAAATTATGACAGGTGCGAGACAAATAATGTGCGCAATGACAATTCATACATGTTTCATTATACCTAATTAATGATTTGTTTCAGCTAGAGAATGAACAATATGAACTAGGGATATGTTGAAGATAGTTTTGTGATAACCACTTTGGGGCTGGATGTGCATCTGGATTCTTGCAGTAACCTTTGACCTCCATCTAAATGTATACCTCAGTTGCCACAGGATACCTTTAAACTTTTCCTAGTGGCTTAAAAAAATTGTTTCTGGGTAGCGATAAAATAATTGAATCCAATGATGAATTTGGATTGCGAGAAAATGATAGCTGAATTGGGTAATAAATATGAACGTGATATCAAGTTCTCGGATAGAGTGGGCAATATAGTAATTGGTCCCAGGGATATTTCTTTTTCAGAAGCTTACTGGCAGTTGTAGGAAAGTGCCTGTCTTTGACATAGTCATCCCCACTGTGTGCCTGGTATTTGATGCGGTTTCAACTGAAAGTGCACTAGGTTCCTGCTAACCAGGTTATAGTGCTAGACATCCTTCCCTAAAACTGTGCAGTTATTCCCCAATTGGCCAAACCTTTGCTACCCCTGTAAGCCCCTAGTAAATGGTACCCCGGTACTGAGGGCATGGGTACCAAAGAGAGTCCCCAAGGAATTCAGCATGTATTATGCCACCCGCAGGGATCCCTCACCTAGCACTTGCAGGCTGCCGTTCCAGACTGCATGTTTTGGTGCAGCAAAAAGTTAACACGACATGGCACACAGGCTGTGTGCCATGTCTCCAAACACTGCATGCAATATATGAAAGTCACCCCTACAGTCGGCTTTACAGCCATAAGGCCGGGTGCATTATATTACATGTGAGGGCACTGCCCTTGCTATGTCTTTGTCGATTCTCTGACATAGCGAGTGGACAGGGAAGCCATTTTAAGTAGAAGTACAAGTGCTGGACACTGGGCAATGAGAGTTCCCCTGCTACATGATGGCTTCACTGAGACTAGGGATGTTTGGTATCAAACTTCTTGTATTAATAAGCACTCACTGAGGCCAGTGATGGATGTATTAATACATGCACCCACGGGGCACCTTGGAGGTGCCCCTGAAAGCCTAATAGTTACCCTTGTGTTGGCTGAGTAGTTCTAAGAAGCCTGCCATTACCAGACATGTTTGACTCCCAAGGGTGAGAGTCTTTGCGCTCTGGTCAGACAGAAACAAAGCCTGCTCTGGCAGGGGTTTTAACACACCCTTCCCAACAGGATGACCTGCAAATCTGCATTCCAAAGCAGTAGGCTTAAAAGAAGCCCACCTCCCTTGATATGCAGATCTAGCTTCCCTCAGAAGGGAGATGCTGAACCCCCCTGGGGCCCATTTGGCAATTGGACAGGCAGGAAGTTTAGTATTCAGAGCGGTGTGTCCAGCCCTCGGTCCCCTAAGGGGAGCTGCCTAGTGTGGACACAACATTTAGTAATCTGCCATCTCTGTGTTGACAGAATTAGGCACTCTGGGACAGGGTTATGCCCATTTCCCACAGGAAGTGGTCATATAGGGGTGTAGTGACCCCAGGGGTAAGTAACCATTTGACTACTATCCTACACTCCCCAAAACACTTCTAAAATCAGTACCTCTGCTCCCGGCCACCCCAGTACCACCTGGTGTGACATGCTGGTGTGGTCCTGACTCTTGCCCAATATTCAGCTTCAGTCCAGCAGATTGGTCTTGTAAGTCACTGTACTACCTATTCGCCATTTTTGGTTTTCATCGAAAGGATAACATTGGAACTTCCAAGAATCGCACAAAGTGTCAAGTTTCTGAACTGTGAAGATTTCGCTTGCAAAACGTACTTAACTGATTTACTGATTATGGTGCCAAACATTTGTAAAGATACTTGTTATTTATGTAGATTGGTGTGGATCTCCTTATTGAGTTGTGGGTTTCATGTATTGATTGTGTGTGTATTTGCAGATGTTTCACACTCCTCTCCGATAAGCCTAAGGTTCCTCGACCACACTACCCCCTAAATGATTGTTATGTTTATTATTGTTATGATATATGTATTTATATTGCGCACAACTCTCCTAGGAGAGTATCCTAGCGATGAAGGAGGATCTGTATGGGGAAATCGAATCTAGGTGAAAAGCCATGTCTTAAGTTTCTTGGGGGATTCCAGATCTGAGGAGACGGTTCTGATGTGCAGGGTCAGGTTGTTCCAGGCTTTAAGAGTGAGGTAGAGGGAGGCACGACTGTCCCAGTATCTAAGTTTTCCAGTACTCCCAAACGTATACAGAGCTACTTCTAACCCGCCTGGAAGACCAATCATTTTAGAAAGCGACAGTTAATTTGAATTTACATCCCAATATATAAATCACATTTTACTCCCTCTATCTGTGAGGTTTACACTCCTGTACACAGGACGCTGCTGATTTCCTTAGAGGCATACATGACAAAGCCTGGAATGATGATTACCCATTGATGTCATCAGACATTTTGGCCCTGATTCTAAGCTTGTACCGCCGCCCGCCAAGCGGGAACCGCCAGAAGACCTTACCGCGGTCAAAAGACCGCGGCGGTCATTCTGGGTTTTTCCACTGGGCTGGCGGGCGACCGCCAAAAGTCCGCCCGCCAGCCCAGCGGGAAACACCCTTCCCACGAGGAAGCCGGCTCAGAATGGAGCCGGCGGAGTGGGAAGGTGCGACGGGTGCAGTTGCACCCGTCGCGAATTTCAGTGTCTGCAAAGCAGACACTGAAATTCTTGGTGGGGCCCTCTTACGGGGGCCCCTGCAGTGCCCATGCCATTGGCATGGGCACTGCAGGGGCCCCCAGGGGCCACACAACACCCCATACCGCCATCCTGTTCCTGGCGGGCGAACCGCCAGGAACAGGATGGCGGTATGGGGTGTCAGAATCCCCATGGGCAGCGGAAAGTCGGCGGTGCACCGCCGGCTTTCCGCTTCTGGCCGCGGCTGTACCGCCGCGGTCAGAATGCCCGGCGGAGCACCGCCAGAGTGTTGGCGGTGCTACCGCCAACCTCCGCCCTGGCGGTATTTACCGCCAGGGTCAGATTGACCGCCTTTGTCTTTATATCCAGGCACTGGATTTAAAGATGGTCCTGGAGATTGAGTTTATAAATAATTCCCGATCCCAACCTGTGAAGTTTTATGAGCACCTTAAGCTGTTGCACATGATGAGTTTGTTTGAATGAGAACATAATCATTTTCAATAATAAATACTGTAAGCTATTTCACGGCACATCGATGGGCACCTTTGCTGCCCCAGGATATGCTATTTTGTATATGGATGGTTGGAGCAGCAAGTGATCAATGTGCATAATATGAATGAATGGGCAAAACATTATATTGCTGTGTTTTAAAGAACTTTTGTATCAATTAGGAGAGGTATGGAAGAAAGTCTGTTTCGCTAGTACCATGAGTGATAATGAAATTGAGTATTTGGTTGTACATGTCACAATACAAGATAGAAAACTGGTAACATCTCTGTAAGGAAACTGACAGCTGTAAACAGCTTACTTCACCCTAGCGGTGTTCATCCAAAATCCCCCAAAGAAAAAGGATTCCTTACTGTGAACTATTGTTAGTTAGGGGGAACTGTAGTACTGAGAGGTTACCAACAAGGGTTATAAGACAGGAGCTTTCATTTTAGGCTAACGGGCTGAGCAAAGAGTAGCAAACACCAAAAGGCAGAACATCCTATTCGAGAATTAGCAAGAAAAAACAGTTCTCCTTAATGGTCTCATGTAGTTACATTAGGGAACACAAAGCAATCTTTAACATTCTAAAAAAAACATAAGTGTCTTGTTTGAAAGGACCCTGTAATTGGGGAAGAGGGGATGGGTGAATCTCAGAGAGACCAATGTTGACCTCTAATGAGCTATGACCTGCTTAGTAAGGTGTAACTGAAAAATCCTGAAGCAAACTTGTCAGTTCTCTACTTCACAAATGTAAAGCATGCAAACAAGAAAACATTTGAGACATTTAATTTAAAAAGAGGGTGATGTTAAAGGTTCCTATAATTGCAGGTGTGGCCATGTAGCTTACATTTTGAGTTGCCTCTGTCCCCAATATTATGTTGGGAGCACTATTTTGGTTGTACCCAAGCATATATAACAGCACATAAGTGCCTGTTATCCAGTTGAATTACATTTTCATAAAGTACAGATTATACTCTCCTGATGTACTTTGTGATAGATTTTCTCCACGTTAACATCAGGGTGGAGAAGAGGCATTGAGAAGACTAGAATCAAAATATAATTTAGGATTGGACCCCAGGGAACCACTGTGTTTCAACATTTATGAAGAATTGCATGTACATCTATGAAGTATGTTAGTCTCTTACGTTCCTGGAATAGAATGATGAATGATTCAAGATATTAAAGTTGCTTTAATGTCTTCCAAAGCACTGTTGAATTATGGATAATCCTTTTTCAAGTCTGATTGGTGCTTTTGTCCAAAGGGATACTACTGAGGAATTGACTAAACCGAATAATGAACTATTAGACTGTTAATTTTAGTTCACTGACTTTTCATCTCTGGCGAATCTAAGGCATGTATGTATAGCAGAAGAGCGACGATCACTGTCAGAACCCCTTTCAGAAGGCCACAGTGCAAGCAAGAGTTACTGGGCCCAATTGCGAGGTTTGAGGCCTTTTACTCCAGATGTCCTGGTGTCCGACTTAACTATGGATTCGGAGTAATTTGGTCACGTACCCATTCTGCAATTGACTCTCTAGGTAGGCATGGTCTGAGCCATCTCAGGCTTCTTCCATGGGGCGGGGGAATACAAGGTAACAAACACAGACTCAACTCAAAATGTGCGCCGCAGCAGCAGCAATAAATCATTGTCCAGCTAAATTCTCACTTATGAAAAAAGGAAAGTATTTTATTTCTACCGGTACCTAACACAATGGAAAAATACAGCAGTTACAAACAATCACATAATTCCCTCTGAGGTTTGGGCTCTAGTGTTTCTTTGGCGATTCCCTGTTCCACTCTCTCCTCGCATTAGCAATAGTGGTTATTGCCCATTCACTACTGGTAACATCCAGGGTATGCTTGACTAGATGCCCGAGTCTCACAAGCCCACTTTGACTCCTAGTTTAAGTCAACAGGGCTCCAGAGATGCAGCGCTACTAGAAGCAAGTTCCCATGGGGCTGACAGGCCCGAAACCAGTCTTAAGCGCACCGGCATGTGTTAAGCGACTGAAATTCCTAAATGCACCCTGTATGCAGTCGCGCAGTGGCTGCAGCTGCGTCCAGGTAAGTAGCTGCAGAGCCCACCGTACTCTTTATTATTCTCTTATTAGCCCCATCTCCTTCCTGAGATGTGCCGGGGGCCCTTCCTTGTGGCCTCTTTCTGAGTTAAAGACCAGCCTTTGAATTGTACAGTGGAAGCCTGGCTCTCCCCTCCCCTGTGTCTGTCCCACCCATCATATATGAATGCAGCAACAAACAAATCTGTCGGGGAGTTGGGGATCTCTCTACCTCTTCTCTGTTTCACCATGCAGGCCTGGGTCTCTCACAATGGAACCCAGGGCTCCCTATGTATGGTACCGGCCACAGGCACACAACACCCATACAGCATACACACACTGCACAGTACTACATCCTTCATGTACTGTACCACTCATAGGCATACATACATCCATAATATGCATTTAACATGCACGCACTGACCCCTTCATATATTGTACCAGTCACATACACCCATGCAGTTATCCTGCATCCACTGCACACCACTACATCCTTCAGGTACTGAACCATTAAGACTCATACATACCTAGCACATGCATTCAACATGCATGCACTGCTTTAGTACTGTATTATCCCTGTATTTCACCCTTCCCAGACGCACAAACACCCAGTGCAGATATATAGCGTCTACGCTGCACAGCACTTCACCCCAAATCGATGTAAGCCAAGGGTGATTTAAGCAAACCGAAGCTGAACTTTAAAAGATAGTGAGCCTGTAGACCTCAATCCAGTGACACAGGCAGAAACGGACTAGTTCACTCCTACTGATCACTACGCAGTATGCTGCCACCAATTAACTCATGCTTCTTTTTGGACCTGGCCTTTTTTACAGTCGTCCCCAAACTGTGTGCCTTCCTTTTCCTATTTTTATCTGACCTTTTTGTTGGCTTTAGGACTCTGAACACTTTATCACTGATGATCAGTGCTAAAGTGCATGTGCTCTCCCTTCTAAAGTTGGTATGATTGGCTTACACCTAATTGGCACATTTAATTTACTTATAAGTCCTTATACTATGCTAGTGGGCCTGCAACGCAGCTTGCGCCTCCCACAGAAGTAGCCTTTCAAACCTGCCTTAGGCCTGCTAGCACAGGGCCTACATGGGCAGTTTGCTGCCACAGGGACCTGGCATCTAAATTTACTTGCTATGTCTGGAACTCCCCTTTTACTACATGTAAGTCACCCCTAAGGTAGGCCCTAGCTAGCCCTATGGGCAGGGTGCTGTGTATGTGAAAGGCAGGACATGTCCTTGGTTGTGTGGCCTGTCCTGGTAGTGACAAACAGCCTATTTGGATTCTCACTGCTGTGAGTGCTGCCTTGCTCATAGGAGTGCATTGAAAATGCCCTACCTTATGTCTAGGTGGTATTGTCCGATCTATGAGGTGCAGCGTAGGCATATTTGGTATGGTTGTAATGGTAGTGAGAAATGCTGCTTACTGGTGTAGGTGGATTTCTTTTTTTACCATTATGGAAATGCCAGTTTGAGAAAGTGGGAATTTATCTGTTCTTATGACTTAGGTGTTTTGCAGCTTGACTCCAATCCACACCTGGGACAGAGTGACAGCTGGGCTTTGTGCACACTTTTCAGACAGCCTGTACACAGGAAGGGTGGCGGTGTCACTGAGGTGCATCTGCATATTGAATAATATTCCTGGGCTGAGGGAAGGAGAGGCGGGACACACCTGCATTTGTAAAGGCTGTGTCCTGGCATCACACAAAGGGCTTGTTTGTTGCCCCCCTTGTTTCTGGCCACAGAAACCGGAAGCTGACCTGGGCCAACGTATCCTGAGGAGAGAGGGGTGGCAGCTCAAGAGGTCCTGGGGTCTCCTGGCGTGCTGCCCCAGGAAGGTAACGTTCATGAGCAGCTGCAGTATGGGAACCGATCCAGGTCTCCTGCGGAAACCGGAGTGTCGGTCTCCCAGAGGTGGGAACTTTTCAGGCTCTAGTAGCAGGATGGGGTGGCGAGCCTCACCAGAGGTCCCTGATCCTGCTAGTACTGAAGAAAATGCCGCATGTGTGCACAAGAGGAGCGCAGGAGCTCCTAGGTTGAGTGGATTAATTTTTACTCACAGTATCTCCAATAGAAGAAGCATGAACACTCTACAACCTTCGCAAGTAAAGTGGGTGATTCACACACTGCGTGGGAGGTGCATTTCTTTGGGGGATAATAATCTGTATTTTGGTGATGTCATGTTATGCACATTCATGATAATGTTCTGGTAGTTATGGACATGTGCCTTTTGGAAACAAGGATGACCTGACTACTGCTTGTGTTGCAGAGTAACCAGTAATCTTTGTGTGCCTATCTACTGCTTATTGTTGCAGGGTACTAGTAACGTGTGATATTCTGACAACTGCTTGGGTAGCAGGGTATTACTGATCCATGTTGTGTTTGGTCTAATGATGTTTAATGCTATACAGATTATTCTTATGTAACTTGCTGTTGTGTTTCCTTTGTGTTGGGGATAATGTGTCATGTGTCATGTGTTGTGCTTGTTGTGCAAACGCTTGACTCATTGCCTCTGGGATAGGCCTGACTGCTCATGCCAAGCTACCAAGTGGGTGAGCAGGGGTTATCATGGGTTTATAACTCCCTCACCCTGACTGTAGTGGGTGGGTTCTGCCTGGCTGAGGTGCATACCCCATTGCTAACAGTGCTTAACTCCTGGTGAAGGCAGTAGCCTTTCACCACTATGCGGGTAGTGCTTTGGGTGCCTTCTGTCCAAGAAGACTGTAATCCGTGCGAAACGCATGGTTAGACCTGACAGCCTTAGGGTGGTCACTCCCAACATTTTGCCTGCCACCCTCCACTTTTTGACACTGCTTTTGCTGGTTTTAGGACTCTGCACACTTTATCACTGCTAACAGTGCTAAAGTGCATATGTTCTCCCTTAAAACATGGTAACATTTGTGCATACCCAACTGGCATATCTGATCTACTAATAAGTCCCTAGTAAACTGCACTACATGTGCCTAGGGCCTGTAGATTGAATGCTACTAGTGGGTAAGCTGCACTGGTTGTGCTACAAACCTAAGTAGCCCCTTAACCACATCTCAGGCCTGCCATTGCAGGGCCTGTGTGTGCATTTACACTGCCGCTTCGACTTGGCATTTAAAAATACTTGCCAAGTCTTAAACTCACCTTTTTTTGTACATATGTCACCCCTAAGGTAGGCCCTAGGTAACCCAGAGGGCAGGGTGCTGTGTAGGTAAAAGGCAGGACATACATCTGTGTGTTTTATACGCCCTGGTAGTGGAAAACTCATAAATTTGTTTTCCACTGCTGTGAGGTCTGCTCCTTTCATAGGCTAACATTAGGGCTACCCTCATAAACTGTATGAGTGGTAGTTCTGATTAGAAAGGGGTAAACAGGTCATATTTAGTATGGCCAGAATGGTAATATAAAATCCTGTTGACTGGTGAGGTTGGATTTTATACTCCTATGTTTGAAATGCTACTTTTAGATAGTGAGCATTTCTCTGCACTTAAATCCTTCTGTGCCTTACAGCCTGTGTCCACTCCACGTCTTGGCTGGGCTTGTTGACAGCTCCCTTGTGCATTTCATCCGGACAACCAATGACACAGCATACTCAGTCACACCTGCACTCATCTGCATACTGAATTGGTCTTCCTGGGCTGGAAGGGTGGAGGGCCTGGCACTTGCATTTCAAAGGACATTGTCCTGCCCTCTAACAGGACTGCCAAACCCCCTACTGGGACCCTGGCAGAAAGGGTTGTACTGAAAGGGGACATTGTGCAATTCAAAACTACTCTTTGAAGTCTCCCCCACTTCAAAAGCACTTTTGGGTATATAAACTGGGTCCCTGACCGTACCAAACTAGACACTTCTTGGGACAGACACTTTGCACCAGAACCTGCAACCTGCCAAGAGAAGCTGCCTTGCTGCCCAAAGGACTCACCTGGACTGCTTTGCTGGAAAGGCCTGCTGCCTTGCTGTTGCCCTGCTGGCCTCTGGCTCTGCTGAGAAGTGCTCTTCAAGGCCTCGGATTGAGCTTGCCTCCTGTTTCCTGAGACTTAATCTCTGCAAAGAAACTCCTTGTGCAGCGAAAATCAACACCCAGCCTGCTGGAATCGACGCAGTCTGTCCAGCGGTGAGAAAATCACTCCATCGCCAAACCAGAACGACTCAGCCGGGCTCCCCCAGTGGAGATCGATGCAGCGCCCACATTGTGACCGGAACTTCGACGCATTGCTGAGCCGGAACAACACAGCCTGACTTCCTGCAAGAGGAATCTACACAGCACCAGGAATCGACGCAGTGCCAGGCGTGAGGCAGAAATTCTGCTGCATTACCTGCTGGATCGACGCAACAGCTGTGAACTTGCCCCGCACGCCCAGGATTTCCACGCATCGTCCCTGGGTGTCAAACGACCCCGCATTGCAAAGAGGATTTAAGCCTGCGTGCTGGAAATCGACACAAAGCCCTTGCTGCATGGAAAAGATTCAACACATCGTCTGTTTGAGCCTGGAAATCAGACACACACCTACCTTTTTCCACGCATCTCCTCCTCTGCGGTCCTAGTGCATGTAATTTTGACGCAAACCAGGTATTTTGTGCTTGCAAGAGACAATTGTTTTTTTTAAGAACTAAAGACTCTACTTAATACAAAAGTGATACTTCAACTTGTGATTATCAAACCTTGATAGTTTTAACCTTAATTTAATCAGATAAATAAATATCCTATATTTTTTTTAAACCTGTATGGTGTCTTTTTGTGGTGTTCTCACTGTGTTATTGCATGATTTGTTGCACAAGTGCTTTACGCATCGCCTTCTAAGTTAAGCCTGACTGCTCGGTGCCAAGCTACCAGAGGGTGGGCACAGGATCATTTGGATTGTGTGTGACTTACTGTGACTAGGATTTTGATCCCTATTTGGACAAGGGTGCATGCCTCAGCCAACTAGAGACCCCATCTCTAACACGCATGATTGTCACTGATTTGGAGGGTCTGATTAGGACCCTGGTTGGGGAACCCCTTGAGGTCATAGAATATCCCAAAGAGGTAGTGTACTGGGGCAAAAGAGCAGCTAAATGCATACACAGGAAAGGAGAACATGGACAGGCACAGGAAACGGGAAAGTAAAAGCAGAGCAACCCTAGTGTGAACAAACAGGAAACTGATTACTAATGGACAAACACACTGGGGTTGTACACAGGGTAGGGCGCAGAACCTCCCACAGCAACAGGGAATGTCAATGCCTCTGTGGAGTTTGCTCTTACAGATAGTCACCCTGCCAGCCCCATAGAAAGGAGGCAGCAGAAATGATTCTGTCTCTGGACCCTTAGAGCACAAACAAGGATAGCACTTACATACACAAGACAAGTGGGTAGAGCTTGAAACACAGTGGCAATTCTTGGGAAAATAGCAATAGCACACTGTCACTGTTAAGCACTAAAGACAACGTATAACAGTAGACAAGCAATGGGGGCTGGAATTGGAACCCAGGGGCCAATCCCAGAATAAAGGAAAACACGTATACACTGGTGAAGACAGAACACTTACCAGGCACGAATACCCAAGAGGAAACTGAAACAGGAGGAACAAAGTAGGAGGCGGGGGCAGGAACTGGGAACAGGCTCAGGCTGAAGCAAAGGCAGGGAAGGGACTGGAAAACAGAGCACAAGCTCTGGCTGGAACAAACAAACAGGAATCTGAAACAGAGAGCAGGCTCTGGCTGGAACAAGCAAGGACAGGGCTGGAATACAGGGAGTAGGAATAAGCAGAAAACAGGTCTGGGAAACAGAAAGCAGGTTCAGGCTGAAACAAGGCAGGAACAGGACAGAGAAACAGGGAGCAGGCTCTGGAAGAAACAAACAGGTACAAGGCTAAGAGATGGGGAGCAGACTCTGGCTGGAACAATCAGTAGCAGGGCAGAGAAACAGGTTCAAACTGGAATAGAAAGGAAAAAGACTGGAACACCATCCAATACGGGGTCTATAACACAAAGGAATCGAACTCCAATGCACGACGAGGATCTTGAGGAAATGGCTGCTTATAAGCAGTTCCAGGCTGCAGAAAACCCCTGCTGGAATCACATGACTGGGCTGCACAGGAGAGGTCTCAGGTGTGTATAGTTTCAGACACTCGCAAGTCCTAGAGGAGAGGATCCGGTGAAAAGGAGCAACTGGACTTCTCCCATAGAAAACGGTGTAAAACAGAATCCAGGCTTTCCTGACTACCAGGCTGTGCATTATGGGATTTGCAGTCCCAGGAATCCAATGTAATACTACAAAAGCATACCATGGCGAAATGAGAAACAAACTGGAGTCAGCAAGGGACTCTAAATAAGTGTTCAAGGTGATTCCCAGGCTTCCGACAGTCCCCTTACAGCTCCCCCTAGAAATGGGACAACAGAGTCGTAACAATGATTTTTGTTTGCCTATTAAAACAAAATTCAACATTAGGGGGTACCTCTCATGGCAGGGTGCACATCCGTTACCATGCAGAGGACTTCTCTGTCCCACAATTACACTCCTGGACATAATAGAGAAAGGAGAACTAACAAATGTATCATTTGTAATTCAGATTATGTAGCATATTGCATTGTTATTCTATTTGAAATAGTTTGTCGACAGCACAATATTTGCTATTAAGAAGTATATACTCAACAGTATCCCTAGCCAAGACAAAAAATTCCCTGTTGCACAACACTTTTCACATTTCTACAAAGCATATTGGACTGAATTATGCTACTGTGGAATAAAAAAATGTAACAATTTTTATTATCATTTTGCAATAAAAAAATAACCATAGTTTGAAGTATAGCGTCAATGAGACTTCATGTTTGCTTAATAAACAACCATGAATTGCTGGTAGTGTAGTGTCACTTCTACGTTTTCGTAGTTTTGGCTTGTCTGAGATCTGTTATTTAACTTCTTGTTTCAAACAAGACGGGAATGCAGCATATATATATATACGGGGATAAGGGGCTAGCTGACTTAGATTTAATAAGTGTAATACGTCCGCATCAGTGATGAGGACATGTGCTGCTGATGAGGTGTCTCCAGGGGAAGTGGCGTCCATACCTTAAACTGGCTACGGAGATAACATATTGCCTCGCTCCCCATGCTTGAACTGGCCTAGCATATCTTCCCTGCCATTTACTATAGGGTGCTCGCTTTACTCTCTGTTTCCGTCCATCTCAGTAGGGAATGGTGCCGGGTGGCCTGTTAACTCCCCCCACCCCCCCTCCCCCTCTCCTAATCAGTCTAAATCAGTAGAACTCGCTGCCACTGCATTTTTCTTGGTGCGTTCAGAGACCAAGCGCACATGAATCCAAAGTCGCATTGCTACTTCAATTAGTAATGGAGGCTAGGGTGTCTATAATTGTACGATAGTAAGGGGGTTAGAGAAGGGGGAAAAAGAACAAACGCTGAAGTCTCGCCAGGAGGTGTAAAATAGTCCAGCTGTAAGATGTTAAGCTGTATCTTCTTAAACCAGACATTGCTGGAAATAAGTGTGTGGGTAGGCAATGGTTTTCTCGCACTCAGTGTTGTTTAGCGCTGTTCCCATGTCAGTTTCTTAATTCTCATGAATCTTACTCATTTAGATGTGATTTTACAGCCAACTAATGAGGCGGTGACCACAATCCATCATAAAAAGCAGCTCCAGAAGAGCATATGTTTTTGGCTCCTCAGTCACGATTCCCCTTATGTTGTTGTACACATTAGTTAAGGTGTTGCAGGGCAGAAACTGTCCCTTGTGAATATCATATTGATCTATAATTGATCTGAATAATACAAGCCAACTTTTTTAAAGTAAGTTACCCAGTGACACTAAAAACACAGTACTCCAGTGATGCAGTTAATTCTTAACTACATGTTCCTGGTGCTTCAATATGCCTAAATAAGGGCTAGTGGGCGCGTAAGTCGCTATGTGCTTTGTGATAGTCAAACTTCTCTGGAATCACTTACGATTAACCATGAGAAGTCTAGGTGATTTCATTCTATGTTCCACCCATGGCTGAAAGAAACAAAGTAATCACTCCAGCTGACGTGTTCCTCGATCACTCTAGATACGGACTGCCTCGAAAGCCAACGGCTGAGCCATTGATGCTGGGCAGTTATGTAGTGTTTAAGTGTTTAGGTTTAGAGGTTCCAGGTCTGCCCTTTTCCACTGGTAGTTGTGCCTTGGCCAATGCTATCCTACGCCGAACATTAGCCCATATTAGATCCCCCAGTGTCTGGTCTAAGCCGAGAGAATTTTCTAGGAGGATTGAGCGTGAGATTGGCAAAGTAATATAAAAGACGTGGAAGTATGATCATTTTGGACAGAGGGATGCCACTGGTTGTCGCTAGTGGTAGATCGTTCCAAAGCAAGCCTGGACCTGCAACGCTGACCTCACCCACTTCAAATTCCCATCAAGGCTTCTTGGGTCCTCGACAGTCCTAGACAGCGAAAGATCTGTTCCATCCAAGTCTGTCTTTAGCTGGAGAACCAGGACTGAAGTGCAAAACGCGGGACTTGGGACCAGTTGACTTGAAGTGCGGCAGCCTTACCAAAACCCTGCAAAGTAAATCCTATACTGTTGGGTCCCGTACAAGCATGACTGAGGGTAGAGCAACGTATTGTCTGCTTAGAATGAGTGCTTTTATCCTATCATGTAAGGGGGTTCCCCACTGGCATTGTGTGATGGACACGGGTGCCATAGCAAGAGCAAAGCGCAGGTGGGAGAATGCCAATATGAAATTGATAGGATTCTATAGGAAAGTGCCTCTTTGTGACATGGTTATCCGCCACTTTTTGCCTGGTATCTGATGTGATTTCATCTGAAAGCGTGCTGGGTTCCTTCTCACCAATTCCCCAGTGCCAGATCTCTTTCCCAATACTGCAGTTGTTTCCCCAATTGGCAAAACCTTTAGCACCCCTAGTAAATGATACCCCTGGTACCGAAGGCCTGAGGTACTAAAGAGGGTCTTTAAGGGCTGCAGCACAAATTGTGCCACCCTAATGGACCAATCAACAAGCACATGACAGGCTGCATGTCTTGGTACAGGCAAAAGTGAAAACATTAGCAACAGAAAAGGAAAAACATGACATGGCACACATCCGGTGTGCCATGGCCCCTAACGGCATGGAATATATGTAAGTCACCCCTCTAGCAGGCCTCACAGCCCTAAGGCAGGGTCCATTATATTACATGTGAGGGCATAGCTGCATGAGCAGGTATACCCCTCCTATGTTTTTATTGATTCTCAGACATAGTAAGTGACCAGGGAAGCCCTATAGATGCATGTGCTGGACACTGGTCAATACCAGTTCCCCGGATACATGATGACTTCACTGAAGGTAGGAATGTTTGGTATCAAACATCTCATATTGGTGAACCCACACTGATGCCAGTGTTGGATTTACCAATACATGCACCCAGAGGGCACGTTAGAGGTGCCCCCCGTAAGCCCCTTCAGCCTCTGGTGTGTTTGCTGACCAGTGTCTGCCAGCCTGCCATCCGAGACACCGTTCTGGACCCTAAGAGTGAGAGCCCTGTGCTCTCAGGAGGTCCAGAACAAAAGCCTGTCTGAGAAGAGGGTGTAAAACTCTCTCCCACTGGATGACTTGATTAGCCTTTCCAAAGGCGGCAAGCCTTAATGGGCTGCCGCCTTTGAAATGAGAATCTGGCTTCCATCACCGGAGATGAAGCCCACCCCCGTCCATAGCCCATTTAAAAGCAGAACAGGCAGGAACATTAGCTAGTCAGATAGGCATGCCACCCCCAGGCTAGTACCCACCACTAAGGTGGGTTACTGTGAGGTGGATACGCTTTTTCAGAAGTAGCCATCTTGGTGATGGCATACTTTGAAATTCTGGGACAGGGTTATGCCCACTTCTCACAGGAAGTGGTCATATAGGGGGGCATACTACCCTACACAGTCGTAATGTCCTAAATTCAGTATTTAGGGGAGCCCCTGGCACCAGAGAAGCAGATCCTGATGACCTAAGAAGACCAACGACACTGAAGAGCCTCGAAAGGAGAAAAGAAGCAGCTGACCTGGCACCATAACCTCTGGCCTCTCTGTATTCTTCGTCAAAATCTGTACTAACGTTGACTCGTTCTGCAGCTGTGACTCTAGAAACCCGGGGCGACTTCCTGCCTTAAAGACTCAAGACCTCCTTTGAACAGATGACCTGTTCTCCAGCAACCTCCAAAATAGGGACTCTAAAGCCTCTGGAACGGCCATAATCTGACAGGTGAAGTCGGCACTGCAACTGCTGTGTCTGACCAGAGTTGAAGTGGACCGTCTGAGCTAACAAGACTCTGGAGGGTTCCCCAGCCCTCCAGAGTGGTTTCACCCCTCCTGGACTCCCCGATGATGCCTGCAGCCTCTGCACACAGCCCCCCTCCACCATGACCACTTTGGTAAAGAAAACCCAGCACCTAAGGACACCTCTGCACTTGTCACCCCCGAGCGATGGCGAAGAGGACCAAAAGTGTCTACCTGTGCCTGAGCATCGTGAGGCCCTGAGCCGTGCTTTTAGTTCAGCCCTTGTGGCCAGAGCCCACAGCCTCCTGTAGTGACTGATCTCCATAGGAAAGCATTGGGCACCCTAGGCTGTTTTGCACTCTGCACCCGGCCGCCCTGTGCTGCTGAGGGTGCACTGTGGGTGCTGCCTTGGACCTTGCCCGCTACTCACCTTAACCCCAGGAGATTGGTCTTGTAAGTCGCTGTACTCTACCTGCTTGCAGAACTTATTCCTCTCCCCTCCCCCCCCTTATAGGTTAACTTTGCAAAACTCGGTAATTGCACTGTGTCAACTTTGTAAAGTGAAATGAATTCCTATTTAAAAACGTACTTACCTAAATGATTTTTCTCTGATGCCTAAACATATTTAAAGATACTTTCTATTTTTATATTTTGATGTGGATCTCCTCGAGTTGTGGCTCATGTTTTGACTACTGTTTGTATTTGTAGATGTTTTGCACTCCTGTGTTAAGCCTAAGACGACTCAACCATACTACCCCTAAATAGAGCACTTTGGGATTGCACAGGAAACCCTGTCCATTCGCTGGGGAACCCTTGGCATGGCATTCACATACCACATAAAGGGCCAGCTTCCTACAGATTTAGAGCTATCCCAGAGAAGGGAATAGACTGTCAACTCTCAGAAGACCTGAATCTAAATAGAATGCGGACGCTGAAATATGTGAACCAGAAGGGATGAATATCGCTTGAGAATTGGTTGTCTGTTTATTCAAATAAGATAATGAGGAGAAAACAACCCTTTTTTGCTTGTCGTAGAGTTATCGTTAGATTGTGACACCATTATTTTTAACCACAAAATGGGCCAACTAAGAACATAATTTGAAAGACAAGAGGACTTTTTCATAATCGATAATGAGCTCAAGAATGAGGCTGCAACTTAGCTTATGCCAGTGTTGATATTTTTAACTATACTGGATTGTTCATCACTGATAAATGATATTGGATGCATAGGATATATCTATGCCCATTAGTGGCTTTATTTGGAGTCTGAACAGTATAGGTGTATCATGATGAACAGATTTCATCATAGAAGTTTTACATGGAGTTATTTGACTTTATCCGTGGCTTGTTGTCAGTTATGGTTGGTCGTTACATTTCAAATTGCTGTGTACTTGTACTGTGACCACTAGTGGCTTGTAGTTATCGAGTAATTTGATTGAGTACTGATGTGGTGCCATGCTGATGGCACTAATTCAGTGCTTACCAAAATGTTTATAATAGCAACCCAATTTTTAGAATGACAAACCTTTGTGACCCACCAAGCTTTGATGGGCAAAAGGTTAACAATTTCATTTATTTATTTTTATGTGACCAAAACATTGTCTGGTAGAGTACTGTCCTTTTCAGACAGCACATTTTTCATTGAAATGACCACTGCATTTGAACAGACATAGAGTTTACTGATAAAACTATATTGCATACAAATTATGTGTTGAAGTCTGGAATAGTCATCATTTATGAATCAAGAAAAACGTATTGATTTTGTTTTGATCCTTTTAAATTCTTTGTTTTTGTTCGGCTTCAGACTTACTGAAGAAAAACTCCTTGTTTTGTGTTTTTTTCCCCCTTTCCTAACTGCAAGTGTGCACTTTTCATTTAGAGGTATTTACGTTTTGTTTTGTTACAAAAAATGACACTGTACAGCCTTTCCTCTCGCACTCCCTGTACCCCAGCAAGATTGCCACATAATTCACTTTAATACTCTGTCTATAACTCCAAAAAGAGAGGAGTTTGTAAACACCAACCCCCATGGCAAAAAAATAAGCAGCAGTTTGGCACAAGACATAGCCTGACACTGATCCCGGTCTTTGAAGTGCAGCAAGTGTAACACGACTAATACAGAATTTAAAGTGTACGTTTGCCCTTTGCGAATCTGGTCTATGTTTACTTTTGTGAAGTGAGCCCAGTATTTCTGCTTGCAACTGTCTGAGAAAGCATGAGCAGTTTTTGAGTGTTGAGCCAAAGTTGCAGCGATTGTGGTTCAGAGAAGGGTCCCTTAATGAAATGATGTGAAATACATGTTAAGCTTGAAGTTGCCAATCTAAACGTGTCCTTCCACAGACCACCAGTGTGCTTAGGGGCCCAAAAGTCAGATTTTTAAATCTAGACCCTTTCTTACTGCGAGTCTGTATTCGATTCTGGACGCTCTGATCAACCAGAGGCTGACCGGGAAAGTGATCTTAATACAAACTAGTTCAGCTTGTCAGTTTTAATCTCTGAAATGGGAAAACCCGTACTGCCTTCCTCCCAGTTGCCTGACATTGGCCCAGGTTGTGTGTTTGCCAGTTAAGAAGTATAGCTTTGGCAGTGTGATTTCAGAACTATCCAGGCTTCTCTCTTCAGGACCCCCTGGTGTGACTTTGACTAAACGGCACGACACGGATTGCTCCTTGTACTGTGGTACCGGGCCCCAGGCATTTTCAGATCACAGGAGCTGGAGTTGTGTGTAGAATCGAGTTTCCTCGGGCATCCTCCGCGGACTCGGACTCCAAATAACCCCCAGAAGCGGGAAGGCGGGACTCGCTCAGAAAACGCGTTTAATGAAGAATGGCTAACTGCCGTTCAGGTTGTTTGCATATTTTTGAGACTTGTGTATATATATACTTTGTATTTGTACGTTTGCACGAATATCTGCGAATGCGTTCAATGTGGATACCCTCACAGGTGATTAGTCCGCTATTACAAATCGACATACCATAATAATTTTATAACTAGCCTTTTTCATCTGTTCCGCGTTCTTTCTTACAATATTGTATAGATTCAGTTTCTTCTCCGCTTCCGTCACACCTGACCTTCCCTCTTTGCATCTATTAACAGAAACTCTTCTGTTAAATGTGCTAACTTAAAATTGTGCTTTTAGCCATACCTTCTTGAACATGCTTCATATTCTGGAGTGTGGCTCAGCAATAAACTCCCTGTTGCCGAGGATGCATCTAGGCACTATTTTGTGGTGAACGGCAACATTGAGAGGCCACTGCTTATGCGCGTCACCCAACTTCACCTGCAGCCCCCATCGGTTCCAGGGTTAGGCATAGATTTGTATGTAGCAGCTACCTTGAGGTAATTCTACCCGTTTTTTAAAATCCGCTTTTGTCATTTCAAAATCTAAATAGTTACATTGGAAACTCGGTGGTCTCAATTAAATAGGAGAATATTAGCAAGTTTATTCATTTGAGAGTTTGCTACAGCAGAAATGCCTGCAGTTTGTACAAACTTTCTCACCCCCTGCCCATCTCCTAAAGAAGTGTTTTTATACCACCGATACAGTGTTGTTAGGACAACATTGCTTTTGATGGTAGTCTAGAACACGTCAGCTATTAATATTCGAAACTTTCGAAGTCTTTGGTATTTCCTTATCGTTCATTTGATGTATTTCGTATAAGCCCATGATTCTCTGCATCCGAGTGGTCAGTGCTCGTTACTAAATTTCATATAAACGGGATGGGTTTACTAAATGTTTCACGGGACTCAAACTATATTTCTATCAAACATTCTTATCCAGGTCTCCTACAGAAAAGGCAAGTAGCAGTTGAAGCCCTTCAAGTTTGTTGCCTTCTTCTTCCTCCAGAAAATCGACGGAAGCTACAGCTTTTGATGAGGATGATGGCAAAGATAAGCCTAAACCGAGAGATGCCTTCACTGTGTGAATCCACCGGTGCACGAATGCTGGTCAGTATGTCCTCCTGTAGTCCTTCACTTACAAAATGCTTGTCCACATCCAATATCCTCTCAAACATTCCTATGTACTGTAAGCTAATTTCTGATGGATACTTCTTACCGCAGAGTCCTGATGATAATCCCAGGCACCAGACTGGATCCAGTTTTTCACCAGAAATTGCTCCAGCCACTGGTGGGTGGCGCCATTAGACTTCACAAAGATATTGCACCTCCGCAGAGGGGTCGATGTCAGCCCACACTAGACATGTTTTACTATAAAATCTCCTAAGTACAGCCTACAATGTTAGATGATCCCCAGCCTCTTTGTGTCGCCAGAACTGGAGGTGGCTCAAGGCACTTGTTTGGCTTCACTTAGCAGTTCCAGGGTCTCTGAATACACCACACGATGACGATCATCCGGAGGTGGACAGCTTGTTCCACGCTTGCTACACTGATGCTGGATTATACCTGAACCTACGAAATGCTAATAGATTAGTCATTTATCCTGAGAGTGTATTGTAATCTTCACCAAATCCACCCACACAGAAAATGTCTCCTTTACAATGGTTGTCTGCAGGGCAACCAAAGTTCTTGATTTGCATCAACCTTTGGTTGAACGAAGGTGAATCTATTGACTCCGATTTCAACCCAGGCTTGCCAAATCGTAGTCCTTGTTGGCTTTCATTTAGGCCCTGACACACACTATGATGGCTGCTTTCAAAAAGCTGTGCTGTGCTCACCCGATCAGTCGTCCGGTAGATGACATAGACCAGACATTAGTGACCCAGCTTTTCTCACCCCTCTTCTATCACCTAAAAACTAAGTGGCTTGTTATCCGTAAACAAGGTCCATCTCAAAGCTTTCCCTTTTTCACTGCCACGTAGGGATTCTAAGCGCATTCAACACAGGGTATTTTCCTCCATCAATTTATTTTTTCAATGCTGTATGTTTTCTACACTGGTGTATACATGTTCTTTGGCATATGGCCTATTATCTTCAACTTATTCAGGAATGCCTTTACCCAAAAAAAAAAAGCCAGGACAGACAATGCACTGCCAAATGAGTTTGAGGCTGGTCTTAACACAACATATTGTTTTTGCCCTGCCACGGACACCAGTTTTGTGATCAGTGTAGGAAGCTGGCTGGCTGTTGCGTGCCAATGTAAGGATACAGGCGACCCATATTGGCTGACGGGGGTTAAAATAATGACCCTAAATGCTCTCTTTTTGCAGAGGATAGTGTTAACACAGAGCCAGTATGCAAGACACACTCTCAATAAAGAAATTCAACACTGATTTATAAAAATAAGATTTCTTTTTTATCTATATAAATTTAGACACTTAGATCATCATAATCGGGTAAGTAGTTTTCGAGTTATCAATAAAATAACCTTGTATTGACGCTAATGTGGTGATGTTATCCTATGGAAAAAAGAAACATATACTGCATTTGGGCACTTAGCATTGACTTACAGGACTGTTCTTCTGGAGTTAAAGTAAGTAATGGGGCAAGTTCGAAAGCAGCAACAGGCCACTTCGAGAGACATAGAGGTCTCTCCTGCCTCAAATTTTGAGGAAGGCCAGAATGGACCAAGCTCAAATCCTTTAAAAATCCTGGACTGGGCCTGAAGTGTGGAGTATTCTGGCCTGTTAAGCCTAAGCATTTGCTGCCCGATCTGACGACCTTTCAGAGATCTGTCTCAAAAAAGGGCTGGGTTCTTCAGCTGAAAGTCCACAATGTACACCTCCATGCCTGGGGCTTTAGCTGCAGCAACTCAGTACTTTTGACTTCCCCGCTGAAAGAGGTGGATGCCATTTTTAGGATTAGTAACCCCTAAATTAAAAGCATGTATTCAAGGCATTGGGAGAAATGTGTGGCCTAGGTTAGGGACCATCAGCTTCATCATCTATGGGCCAAGTTTTCAAATGTTCTCTCTTATCATTGGCCTGGCAAAGCTTTGCATAAGACACAATTGAATGTCAACCTTCCCAGTTGTTTTGTTTGTGCCTGACTAACCTACTTTAATCAAGTCACCTGTTGTGATGAGGTTCTTAACACGTCTGACACACGTTTATGCAAAAGCTAGTATGCCTTCTGGGGACCTTAACTTGATCTTCCCTTTTCTTTTGTGCACACCGTTTGAATTCAGACACCGTTGTTACCTACAGCACCATACCATGAAGATGTTATTCTTTTCACTGTTACGTTTGTGCTCCGTGTAGATACTAAAAGGTGCAGTCATTACAACATCTATTTGCCACTTTTTTTGACAAATTAATGCTGAGGACACGGGCTTCCAGGCAGGTCAGTTCCTCATTCTGCCTTCATTTCCCAGAATGAGAGGTCCACTAGCTTGATCCAAGAAGAGCCCTCAGTTTTTATATTGAGCTCCAAGAGGAAGAATAACATGTAAACAACAATTTCTTCTCGGGCTTTCCTGGTGTGAAGAAAGGGAAGGCAAAGCAGAAATGAACACTGTCAAGGTGGATTGTCCTGTACTAAAAACGTGCTGTGTCCAGGCCAAGAAGAAACCCCTCGAGATCTGCAAGTCAAGTTCATTCTAGCTCAGCCACTTCAGCTGCTTTGCCAAGGGGTGTTCATGTCCTAGGCAACCAACAGGATGCTAAATGGGCATCATTACATACATTCACCAAGCACCACTTAAGGGTTCTGGTTAGAAATACCTACCAGAAGCTCTGGCCATGCTCTTTTCGGTGGATACTCTGTAGGAAAGTGCCCTTTTTTGGCATGGTCATCCCCACTTTTTGCCTGATATTTGATACAATTTTTACGGAAAGTACAATGGGTTCCTGCTAACCAGATCTTTTCTTAAAACTGTGCAATTATTACCAAATTAGCAATACCTTTGGCACCTGTTTAAGTCCCTAGTAAATGGTACCTCTGTTACGTAGGGCATGGCTACCAAAGAGGGTCCCCAAGGGCTGCAGCATGTATTGTGCAACCCTCGGAGACCCATCACCTAGCACAGGCAGACTGCCATTGCAGACTGCTTGTCTTGGTGCTGCTTAAAGTGAAAACGTGACATGGCATGCAGCCTGTGTGCCGTGTGCCCTAACCCTGCATGCAATATATGTAAGTCAACCCCTACAGCATGCCTTACAGCCCTAGAGCAGGGTGCATTATATTACACGTGAGGACATATCTGCAAGAGCAGATATGCCCCTGCTATGTCTGACAATTCTCAGTCATAGTAAGTGAACAGGCAAGCCATTTGGTAACTGGACAGGTGGAAATGTAGTATTCAGAGAGGTGTGTCCACCCCTCAGGTCAGTCCCACCCCTAAGGTGAGCTGCCAAACGTGGACACAACATTTAGAAATCTGTCATATCGGTGTTGGTAGAATTATGAACTCTGGGACAGGGTTATGCTCACTTCCCACAGGAAGTGGTCATATAGGGAGTGTAGTGACTCCAGGCGTAAGTAAGCCATTGGCTACTACCATACACTCCCCTAAACAACCCTAAGTTCAGTATTTAGGGACGTCACTGGCACCTCAAAATCTGATCCAACTGACCTGAAGAAGGACGCTCCAGAGTCTCAAAAGCGAGAACTGAAGACCAGTGACTGACTCTGCGCCAGCCCTGCCGGCCTGCCTGCTGACTCTGACAATCGTGCCAAAGTCACCTCGTCTTCCAGCTGCTCAAACTTTCAAAAGCCCAGGAAGACTGCCAGCCTTCACCCAGGCACAATGAACTCCTGTGGCGTTGAGAAGCTGCTTTCTTGCACCTTTGCAGGCACCCAAGAGACACTGACTAGGGCTACGGCCCGCCAAAACCTGACGCCGGACAGCGCCATTGCACCCGTACCCCCTAAATTGAGTTGAAGTGGACTAACAGTGCTAGCTTGGTCCCCAGAGTCAAGTCCATCGTAGGTTTCCCCACTGCGACCTTCACACCGATGCCTGCAGTCTCTTTGTGCAGGACCACCCCTCGACTGCCTCTATTAACCGCAACTCAGTGGTGGTGCCCTGCAGCTCTGCACCCAGATGCCCTGAACCGAGGAGAAGAGGACCACTGGTGTCCCTGCATCCCTAAGGCTTGTGTAACTTGAGCCCACTTGGTTCAGTCGGGCTGGTCCCCCAGCCCACGTGTGTAGCCTGTTTCTGTGGGCCCCCTCCACTGTGACCACCACTTGTGACAAAAACTGACGGTACAAGAACCCTCTGCACCTGGATGACCTGGACTGAGGAGAAGGGGACCATGGGTGACCCTATGTCCCAGAGCATTGCAGGAACTGAGCCCACTTGGTGGTTCACCCTGGCTGGATCCCCAGTCCTAACCTGCAGCTTCTTTTCAACTGGACCGATCCCCATTGACTAACAGTGGGCACCCGTTATAGTACTGCACCTCTGCACCGTGCAGCCCCAGTGCTGCCTAGTGTGACCTGTTGGTGTGGCCTTGGACCTTGCCGCTTTCCTACGTTAAGCCCAGGAGATTTGGTCCTGCAAGTCGCTGTACTATACCTGTATGGAGTGTTTGTTTTTCCTCCTTAGTATAACATTGCAGCTTTTCTTTCCTGTGCCAAAACATATATAAAGATATTTGTTGTTTTTGAAAATTGATGTGGATCTCCTTATTGAGTCCTGTCTCATATATTGTCTAACACTTGTCTCTGACAAGCCTGAGGTTGCTCGACCACACTACCCCCTAAAAAAAAAAAAGCACCTTGGGATTGCTAGAGCAAGCCCCTGCCCACTAGTAGGAGAACCCCTGGACTCTTTGCATGATATATCTCATTTTGATGAATCATACAAAAATCCAGCTTCCTACATACCTTAATCATAGATTCCACACGACCCATCTCCTATTGTGACCTTGGTAAGATAGTAAATGATGGAGTAGCACCATCCTAGACGCAGGTCTCTGGAATGGTGTCATGTAATTAGACTAACGGAAATTAGGTTTTGACTGCTTAGAGTGTTTTTCACACTATATTGTGTGTTGATATGTGGGAGCCGATTTCACCGAGATGGTTGTTTTTTTAACTGAATGATGAGAGGTCCCGGAGGCTGTTGATGAGCATAGAGGTAGGTAGGTAGATGGATATGATTGTCAATAGCAAAATGTGGTGCATGAGTTCAATAGAGGACAAGATTTTCTGGACAGTGTGAGGTAAAGGGGCTCTTGGTTTGTGAATGATCAAGTGGTCTGCGCTTGTTAATATGTTCACTTGAGGTATTTGTGGTAAAAGATGATGAGTCTCTTAAGTGGTCTGTTGCTATGCTGAGGTGAAGCTTTGATTGGTACTGGAACAAATGCAGTCAAGAGTGACTGTTGTGCGTCTCAGTGAGTGGGTAGGTTGAGGTTAAGTTGAAGTTAAGCCCAGTGCAAAACCCTTTGCCAAGATTACCACTTTGCCCCTCCCCGGGGCAGACATGAAAAAAAAAGGAGGGTCTATTTCAGTCTACCGCAGCCCTGTCGACACCATCTCCCCGGGGCTAAATTCACAGTTGTAGGAGCCACGGATGGCCCTGGGGACCACCACCCCCCAGGGCCAGCTCTTGCTATGTCCCAGGTTCCCACCCGCAGGACATAACTGTTTGCTTCTGCTTGTCAGCTCCCACCAAGCAAAAGCAATGAAAGTCCACTCCCTGCAAGTGAGAGCTGTCAAACAGCTCTCACTTGCAGAAAGCAGTTTTCATCTGTATTCCGTGCACGCAAACGTGCCTGTGAGGGAGACAGATAAAAACATTGCCTCCACAAGCAGGGAGTAACTATTAAAAGCAGCTCCTTGCTTGGGGGAACATTGCCGGCTCCCGCAGGGGGCATGGAGCTGGCTAGGACCACAAGAGCCTTGAGGCTGCCCCGCGGTCCTGTCAGTCTCATAGCTGCCAAGGTTTCAGATTGCTTTGTGTGACTTTGAGAAAGTAACCTCTTTCTAGCATGGTTGGCCCCATTTCAGGCCTGTTTGTCAGTGTGTTTGACTGTCACTGAGATCCTGCTAGCCAGGACCCCAGTGCTTATGGTTTGTGGCATACTTGTCAGTATGTTTCACTGTTTTGGTTAGTATGCTTGACTGTGCCAATGGGATCCTGCTAACCAGGACCCCAGTGCTTATGCTCTCTCTGTTCCCAAATTTGTTACTACATACTGGTAACCCAGTATTTCATCCCAGTATGTCATCCCAAATTGGCATACTGGTGCCCATTTATAAGTCCCTAGTATATGGTACTTAGCTACCCAGGGCATTGGAGTTCCAGGGGATCCCTATGAGCTGCAGCATTAATTTTGCCACCCATAGGGAGCCCATGCAAAGGCTTCTGCAGGACTGCCATTGCAGCCTGCATGAAATGGTGCATGCACCCTTTCACAGCCATTTTCACAGCACCAGGTCATTTATAAGTCACCTATATGTTAGGCCTTCCAACCTGAAGGCTGGGTGAAAAGTACCTGTGTGTGAGGGCACCCCTGCACTAGCTGAGGTGCCCCCAGGTCATCCAGGACAATTCTCCTGGACTTCGTGGTTGTGGGGACACCATTTTACACTTGTACTGGACTTATGTCAATACCTATGTCCAGCTGCACAATGGTAACTCCGAATATGGCCATGTAAGGTGTCTAAAAACTGGGAATTGTACCCCAATACTGATTCTAGTATTGGTAGTCCAATCCAGTGCACTCTGGGGGACTCCACAGCGGACCCCCAGCAGTGCCATACCAACCTTCTGAGGTTTTCCAGGCAGCCCCTGCTGCTACCACCACACAGACCGGTTTCTGGTCTCCTTTTGCTTGAGGAGCTCAAGCCCAGGGAGGCAGAACAAAGAATTTCCTTTGGGAGGGGGGTGTTAAACCCACTCGCTTTGTGAAATAGGTGTTACAGGTATGTGAGGGGTAGGCTCCCAGAGCCTCTGGAAATGCTTTGAAGGGCACAGATGGCGCCCTCCTTGCATAAGCCAGTCTACACCGTTTCAGGGACACCCAGTCCCTGCTCTGGCACGAAACTGGACAAAGGAAAGGGGTGTGACCACTTCCCTGTCCATCACCACCCCAGGGGTGGTGCCCAGAGCTCATGTAGAGTGTCCCTGGGTTTTGCCATCTTGGGTTTCAAGGTGGTGGGGCCTTCTGGGAGCATCTGAGTGGCCAGTGCCAGCAGTTGACGTCAGAGCCCTTCCCTGATAGGTGCTTACCTGGTAAGGTGACCAATCCCCCTTTCACGGCTATTTAGGGTCTCTCCTCTGGGTGTTTCTTCAGATTCGGATTGCAAGACTCCAGCAGGAACCCTCTGCATCCTTTATTTCATCTCCTACCGACGGAAACGCAGCTGAATCCTCCAGGAACTCTACAAACTGCAAGAAAGAAGCAAAGACGACTTCTGCAACATTGTAACTTCAGCTCCTGCCAGCAACTGCAACAGTTTCCAGGTTGTGCATCCTCCGAGGACTGCCTGTCTTCAGCCTGCACCAGAAGAACGGAAGGAATCTTCCATGGAGTGACAGTCATTTCCCTGCTTCAGCAGGCACCTCTCTGAAGCGACGACTGGTGGCATGGGGTCCACTCTCCAGACGACAATCGTGCATCCAGCTACACGGGTGGTGGACTAAAGTGACCCTGACAGTCCCAACGTCCAGCTGTCCAACTTTGGTGGAGGTAAGAGCTTGTCTCCCCCACGCAAGATAGTACCCCCGTGCACCGCATGACTTGCAGTTGCCAAGGCTTGTGTGCGACCTTCCACGAAGTTCTTCGTGCACTGCACAGCTTAGGCCCCTGCACTCCATTCTGTGACACACAGCTTCCGGAGTGGGATCCCTTTGTGTTGTGCTGCATGGGCCTCTATTTGCACCTTCTTTGTCCCTGTGCTGTGGGTAGAGGCCACCAGGTCCCTCCTGGTCCCAGGAAGCGCCATTTCCCCTAGCTGTGAGCTTTGCGTGTGCCAAGGCTTGTTTTCGGAATCCAGCGACGCAAATCAGACTGCAATCATCCATCTGGCGTGGGACATCTGCACTAACCAGGAACCCGCATATGTGTTCCTTGGTGCATAACTGACTGTCTTGAAACCAGTGGTTCTTCTTTTGCACCTTCATCTGGGTTAGCAGAGGCTCCTGTTCTCCCTGTACTCTTCAGTGCTTCTTGGACTTGGTCCCCATCTTCCACATGTCTTCAGGTCTAGGAATCCATCGTTGGTGTCCTGCAGTCTCTTCTTGTTCTTGCATAATCTTCTATCACAACTTCTATGTGTTTCAGGAAACTTACTGTGATTTACTCCTGTTTTCCTGGGCTGAGTTCTTTTACTTACCTTTGGTGTTTTCTTACACTCCCATCACCTCTCTACACACTACACTTGCCTAGGTGGGAAACAGAGTTTTGCATTCCACTATTTTAATATATGGTTTGGGTTCCCCCTAGGCCCTTTGCAACCTATTGTGTTTTTCACTAATTGCACTGTTTTCAAACTGTTTTTACAGCTATTTCTGCATTCTATTGTATATTACTTACCTCCTAAGGGAGTATAGTCTCTAAGGTAAAAGAAAAGGAACGAGGTAGGAGGAACATCGGTCTTGGAAAAAATCATCTGAGTCAAGAAAATCAGACTTTTGGACGTCAAAGGGGGCCACAACATTAAAGGTCTCACTGACAGCAGGCACGCCCCCAGAAAATGTGCCGAACAGATCCCGCGAGGAGGTGTCTAGTAGAGGAAAGACTCCCAACAAATCCAAGGCGTTGAAAGACGCACAGGAAAAAACACATTTTGACAAAAAAAGACTGGTCAAGAGCAGAACACCAAAGCTTGATGATCGACACTTCGTTGAAAGAATCTTCCACGTATAAGAGGAAGAGGCCAAATCTCAACAGCGAAGAATGGGTTTCAGGGGTAAAAAGGAGGCAAAAGAGACTGGAGGCGGAAATGTCTGCTCTTCTACAAAAGAAGGAGTTCGACAATACTCTAAATGCAGTCATAATACCTCAAAAAACTGTCACCCAAGGAGGCTACTGAAAAGGGGGTTGAGGATTTACAATGCCCCTTGAGCCCTGAACCTCGGGAGGAAGAGCTCTTCTATGAAGAGGAAGAGGAGGAACTTTCAGAGATGTACCAGACTTCGGAGGAAGGCAAATTCATTGAGTCTCAATGACAAGATCTCGACTGATTCACCCGAGGAGGGTGTATACAGTTGTCCATTAAGGCCTTCGCCTCCGGATGACATTGGAATGTACAACCAAGTCATAAAATAAGCAGCTGAAAAGTTCGGTGTTAAGCTGGAAGAGTAGATGCCTTAATCATGTTTCCAGCTGGACCCTCTATTGCTGAGTCAGGCAAGGAAGGAATTTGTTTTTACCTTTGCTCTCTAGCATACTCGACAAGGGTAAAGAAGCCTTTAGGGAACCAACCATGTGCAGAGCTGTTACTCCAAGGGTCGAAAATAAATATAAATACTCCTCGAGGGAGCCAGCATATATCAAAGGTACTATTCCCTGTGGATTCTATAATAACATCTACAGCCAGGAAACAGGCCAACTTTCCCACTATCTGAGGCCCACCACTAGATAAGGAGAGTAAGTGAATAGAGCTCATAAGTCGCAGAGTAGAACACAGTGCTGCGAATCAATAGAGAATTGCAAACTCTGTGTTGCTAAATAGACATCACCCCAGCATTGGGAAGAGATGGGGTAACTTACGAAGCATCTCTCAGAACAGTATTGTAAGAGGGCAGCACTTCTTGCTGAAAGTGGCAAGAACATCTGCCTGAAATCAGCTTTAGATGCGACAGACACATCGAGTCAACAACTAAGGATGGGAGTAACCTTGAGGTACCGTTCATGGCTAAGGATTTCTGGATTAATGGAGGGAGTCCAAGCAAACATCTTAAAGACCCCCTTCAACTGGAAGCAGTTATTTGGGAGCACCGTAGATGGAAGTCTGGACCAGTGAAAGAAAGACAGTGAGACAGCAAATTCTATGGGTCTACTGCAATTCCGGGGTGGCAGGCGAAGGAGAACCTTTGCTACACGAAGACCTGCCACCAGTGGAACTTAACACCAAACATTTCAAAGCAGCATCTTCTCAACAGAGTTGGCAATATCAACAGAAGGGACGACAATCCTTTCAAGGAAGAGGCAAGGGAAGAGGGCAACAACACAGGAGCTCAACCTCTTAAAAAATACCTAGAGTTTCACAAATAACATCTGTGAAAGTCTCACAGACAAGCAGCTGAAGCTTCTACACAAAAGATCTGTGGTTGGAAGAAAAAAAAAATCTCCATGAGGGGAGAAAGATAACTTCAGACAAAAGGGTAACAACCATGATTCAAGCTGGTTATTGCATAGAACTAAAAATAAAAATATCCCACCAACAAGAGGTCCAAGGTCCTAAGTCCATTCCAAAGAAGAAACCGCTCGCCGTCTTAAGGAAGTTCAAGAGCTTCTCGACAAGCAAGCGAGGAAACTGTTGCCAAGACGAGAATTCAAGGGAAACTACTCAACATATTTCTTAATCCCTAAGGTGAATAGTACTTTACGCCCAATGGTGGACCTCAGGTTTATCAACAAGTTTATAAAACAAAAATTCAAGATAACAACCTTACAGAAAGTAATACCGCAGCTACAGCATGGAAATTACATGGCAACAATAGATTTAAGATGCCTACTTGCACATTCCAATGAACAGAAAGCACAAGAAACACCTGAGGTTTGTAGTGAACAAAATTCATTATCAGTGCACATTACTGGCATCAGTAGCAGTAGCAGTGCACTTGAGAAGGAGGGGGATACATACCTGTACCTTGACAACTGATTAGTAAGAGCAAGCTCTTATACCAAATGCAAACCGGACATCCAGGAAGTAATGGATTTTCTCAATGCACTGGGTTTCTCTTTGAATATAGATATCGGAGACAGAACAGTAAAAGGTGTTCTTGGGAGCAAGAAGCAACTCCATTTAAGGGAAAAGTGTACCCCAACAAGAAGAGTACTCAATCCCTTCTGACAGAAATTCACTGCTACCAGAAGAGGCAAGCTCTGACAGAGAGAATAGTGGAGAAAATACAAGAGACGATTGCATCATGCATCCCTTTAATTCCATATGCAAGACTTCACAGGAGACTAATTCAGGAATGGATTCAAAATCAACAGTCACGGGCAACGGGTAGTTGGAAAGATCTAGTGGTTGTCACAAAAAGGTTAGAACAAGAGATGGTGGAACCAAGCACACATTCCACAGGGAAAACTTTTGCTCAGCCAACTCCAACTGTGATGATAACCACAGATCCTGGAAGAAACAGGATGCAGTGCAACACAACAATGCACTGGAGCTAAAGACAGTCTTCTTAGCCCGAAAGGCTTTCCAAACACAACTTTTGGGGAAGACAATATTGATTCATACCGACAATACAAAAACAACGTTTTACATAAATAAACAGGGAGGGACTCAGTCACAGCCTTAATTAACCACTTCGCTTCCAGGCTTTTTTCCCCCTCAGGTGCCAGATCGTTTTTTGGCTATTTGGGGCAGTTCGTGCTTAGGCCCTCATAACTTTTTGTCCACATAAGCTACCCACGCCAAATTTGCGTTCTGTTTTTTCCAACATCCTAGGGGTCCTAGAGGTACCCAGAGTTTGTGGGTTCCCCTGAGGGAGACCAAGAAATTAGCCAAAATACAGCAAAAAACTATTTTTTATTTCCTTCCCAAAAAATGGGGGCAAAGGGCTGCAGAAGAAAGCTTGTGTTTTTTTTCCCCTGAAAATGACATAAACAAAGGGTTTGCAGTGCTAAAATCACCATCTCCCTAGCTTTCAGGAACAGGCTGAATTGAATCAGAAAACCCAATTTTTCAACACAATATTGGCATTTTACTGGCACATACCCCATTTTTACGATTTTTGTGCTTTCAGCCTCCTTCCAGTTAGTGACGGAAATGGGTGTGAAACCAATGCTGGATCCCAGAAAGCTAAACATTTCTGAAAAGTAGACAAAATTCTGAATTCAGCAAGGGGTAATTTGTGTAGATCCTACAAGGGTTATCTACAGAAAATAACAGCTGAAATAAAAATAAATATTGAAATTGCGGTGAAAAAAACAGCAATTTTTCTCTGTTTTACTCTTAATTTTTTCCTGCAATGTCAGATTTTTTAAAGCAATATACCGTTATAACTGCTGGACTCTTCTGGTTGCAGGAATATATAGGGCTTGTAGGTTCATCAAGAACCCTAGGTACCCAGAGCCAATAAATGAGCTGCACCTTGCAGTGGGTTTTCATTCTATACCAGGTATACAGCAATTAATTTGCTGAAATATAAAGAGTGAAAAATAGGTATCAAGAAAACATTTTATTTCCAAAATGGCCAAAAGATAAGGTGTTGAGAAGCAGTGGTTATTTGCACATCTCTAAATTCCGGGGTGCCCATACTAGCATGTGAATTACAGGGCATTTCTCAAATAGATGGCTTTTTTACACACTGTCTTTCATTTGGAAGGAAAAAAAGTAGAGACAAGGGGCAATAACACTTGTTTTGCTATTCTGTGTTCCCCCAAGTCTCCCGGTAAAAATGGAACCTCACTTGCATGGGCAGGCCTTATGGTCGCGACAGGAAACACAGCATGGACACATCACATTTTTACATTGAAATCTGACATGTTTTTTGCAGAGTGCCTAGCTGTAGATTTTGGCCTCAAATTCAACCAGCACCTAGGGAAATCTACCAAACCTGCACATTTTTGAAAACTAGAAACCTAGGGGAATCCAAGATGGGATGACTCGTGGGACTCTGACCAGGTTCTGTTCACCAGAATCCTTTGCAAACCTCAAAATATGGCCAAAAAAACACTTTTTCCTCATTTCGGTAACAGAAAGTTCTGGAATCTGAGAGGTGCCACAAATTTCCTTCCACCCAGCTTTCCCCCAAGTCTAACGATTAAAAATGGTACCTCACTTGTGTGGTTAGGCCTAGTGCTCGCAAAAGGAAATGCCCCAAAACACTATCTGGACACATCAAAATTATCAAATACAAAACTACCTGTTTTTGCGGGGTGCACCTGCGTTTTTGGTCCTGGGCTCAGCAGCCATCTCGGGAAACCTACCAAACCCAGACATTTCTGAGAACTAGACACCCAGTGGAGTCCAGGGAGGTGTGACTTGCGTGGATCCCCCAATGTTTTCTTACCCAGAATCCTCAGCAAACCTCAAATTTAGCTAAAAAAAATAACTTTTTCCCCACATTTCTGTGTGGGATCACCGCACCGGGACAAATTTCCTACCACCCAACGTTCCCCTCAGTCTCCCGGTAAAAATGATACCTCACTTGTGTAGGTGGGCCAAGTGCCTGTGACAGGGAAGAGCCAAAAACATGTCGAAATTGAGGGGGAACCAAAGCGGGTCCAAAAGGGCAGTTTGAAAAAAAACATTTTTAGGCTGACAAGTGCAACCGAATTTTTATCAGTATAGATGAGACAATGTTGGGTGGTAGGAATTTTGTGGATTCCTAAGATTCTGAAATGTTCCATCACAAAAATGTAGGAAAAATTTGTGATTTCCTACGAAGTTGGTCCAAATGTAAAACCAAAACCCCAAATAATCAAATGTCCTCTTGCTTGCCGTGGGATAAGGTGTTTTAGTGTGCGGGGGAGAGCTGAAAGACTGTTACCCCCTTCAGTTGGGGTGGGGGCATAACCAGGCCCATACTGGTTGGTAGCCACCACCCCACTATTTTTTTGTTTGTTTTTTATTCCATGGCATCTAGTAGACTTTCTGCCCCCCTGGGGTGTGGATCGGGGGTAATTGCCCCATCTGCCCACTGGTGGGCAGAACAGCTTTGGCCCCATTTATTTGGGGTGGGGGTATGGCAATACCCCCACCCTCTTATTTTGAAAAAAAATCTTCTCTGGTGAATTTTTTGCCCCCTTGGGGGCAGATGGGCCTTCCAAAAATAGGGCGATCTGCCCCCAAGGAGGGCAGTTATAGCCAACAGTAATGTGCCCCCATGGTGAGTACCCGTGCCCAAGGGGCAACAAAACACACACACGCCAATCCCTGGTGTCTAGTGGTTTCTGCCCACCCCCCACTTCAGGCAGATCGGCCTAATTATATTAGGCTGATCTGCCTATGGAGGGGGGGTGGGGTCAAAAAGGCCTAAAAATATTTTAGCCTTCCAGGGAGCGACTCTTGCCTAAGGGGTCGCTCCCTACACATAGAAGAAAAAAACAAATATCCCTGGTGTCTAGGTTTTTTTTGCACCCTCCCCCCACCCCAGGGGGCAGATCAGCCAGATTATACTAGGCCTAATAATAATATGGCCCCCTAGGGAGTGACCCTTGCCCAAGGGGCCGCTCCCTTTATTGATAATCCCTAAAAAAAAAATCCTTGGTGCCTAGTGGGCATTTCTGCTGCCCGATACCCTTTCCATCCCCTACTGGAGGGTGTGGGAGGGAGGCCCACGGGGGGAGCACTAACGCTCCCCCATGGGCCAGGTGCAGGACGAACTGGTGTCGTCCCAGGCACACGGGAACCGTGTGCCTCGACGAGACCAGGCCACCCGTGGCACCCAAGGGGTTAAAGATAGATGAAGAAATATGGAGATGGTCTATACAGAGAAAGTTGGAACTACAGGCTATACATCTTCCAGGAAAGGACAATGTTGAGGCAGACAGACTGAGCTGGCAAACCTCATGCTCCCACGAATGGGAATTGAACCAGAAGGTTATGGATACATTTTTGCAAAGATGGGGTACCCCGACAATACATTTATTTGCAACTCAGCAGAATGCAAAATGTCACCTTCAGGCAGCCACACCGTCAATCCCTAGGAATACGCTTTTCCCTGATCCCACTGTTGCACACAGTAATCGGAAAATGGAGAAGACAAATGACCTTAATCTTAATTGCTCCACAGTGCTCAAGACAAACTTGGTTATTCAACTAGTAGAACTGGCACAAGGAAACTATCAAGAGCTACCACAAATCCAGGATCTGTTGTCAATTGAAAGGGGAAGAGTAATTCATCCAGAACCAGAAACTTTGAGTCTAACAACATGGCTCCTGAAGACTTAGAAATTGGTCATTTAAAACTGCCAGACAAGACAATGATGGTGCTAAGGGAGGCAAGAAGGCCAACAACAAGGAAATGCGACATATCCCTGTGTAAGAGATACTCTCTGTGGTGTATGAGAAAGGGCTTAAAGGACAAAAACACAAAGTAAAAAACAGTATTGAAACACTGAACTTACCTTCTTGAAGGAGGATTGACTTGTGCATCACTAAGATTGCATCTGGCAGCGATAGTGGCGTATACAAGAGGACTTATTGGGAGAAGTTTGTTGACGTCACCAGCAGTCAAAAGGTTCCTGGAAGGAGCAAGGGAATTGCTCCTCCAAGGAAAGCACCAGCTCCCACGTGAATTTAAAGATAGTTAGTTCTTATGCAACTAATGAAAAAAGCATTTGAACCTTTGCACAAATCAAATTTACAGATGCTAACTTCAAAGACAGCCTTTTTAGTGGTGATCACATCACTACGCAGTGTGAGTTACAAGCACTCACAATTAAAGAACCTACTTGCAAATTCACAAAGTCAGAATTGTCCTGAGAACAGACCCTCAGCTCTTGCCAAAAGTCATTTTTTCCTGCAACCAAAGGATGATGCAGAAAGAGCTTTACATACATCAGACGCAAGACGGGCCCTGATGTATTACATAGAAAGGGCAAAAACTGTCAGAAGGACTCAACTCTTTGTATCATTTGCAGATAGTTTCTTAGGAAGACCAGTAACCAAAAACACTATTGCACGATGGATGGCAAAAGTAATTCAGTTGTGTCGCACTAGGGCAGGAGAAACTTTAACTGTGGCACCAAAGGCGCATTCAACTCGAAACAAGAGAGCAACTATTACTTTTCTGGCAAGTACACCATGGCAAGATATTTGCTTGGCAGCAAATTGGTCATCAATTCACACATTTACAAAACATGACTACATAGACATACAGGTGAAAACGCCCTCTGGAACGACTCCTGGTGGCCATCGGAACTTGGTCTCACCCCCACTCCAGAAGATCACACCCGTAACCTCTGCATCATACTGGAAAGGAAACTCTCCATGAAACATCCTTTCATCGCTGTCTCCTCAGCCTGCTTCCACAGGCTGTGCATGCACTGCAAAATCTTCAAGTGGCCTCCCATCAATACCAGAAAAGCAGAGAAGCTGGCCTTCATCACCTGCCGGCTAGAATACAGCAACACACTCTAAGTACCACCATGAAACTTATGAAAAGACTCCAGACAATCCAGAATGCTGCTGGCAGACTGGTCCTCAACTTGCCCAAGAATACCCACATCACTCCGCACCTGAAGGACCCTGGTCCAGAAAAGATGCCAATTCAGGCTCCTAACCCACACCTACAAAGCCCTCCACGGCCCTCCTACATGAACCACCACCTACAGTTCCACCAACCTCCCAGAAACCTCCACTTTGCCCTAACACAAATACCATGCTCCGCCACAGCCGCTCCAGAGGATTATCCTTCTCCTACCTCGCCGCCAAACCATGGAACACCCTTCCCTCTACCTCTGCACCTCACCCTCGCTGACCCACTTCAGGAAGGGACTCAACACCTGGCTGTTTGACTGAAACCTGCAACAAAGCACCTGGATTCCATCTCGGGGGACAAGTCACACTGTACAAGTACTGACTGATTGATTGATTGATTCACCCACTCACATCCTCACACAACTACTCACAATGCCAGTCACATACCCATACAACTACATGCAAAAACACTCACTTGTAAAATGCACTCGCACACATTCGCTTACTCATATAGCCAGTCACACAACCACTCACTTTGTGTGCAAGTACTTGAACACAGACTTATACACCCATAAAGCCATTCAGACAGCTACACAGCCACCTACACAGCTAATACAATGTTCACATATTCTCATATACAGCCATTGACTGAGCCACACACACACACACACCTATACACCCAATCATGCACCCACTTACCAAGCAATACAGCCACACAGACAACCAGTCATAGACATAGACACCCAGATAATGAGTCACTTACCCATACAACTACTTGTACACCCTCCCACCTGTACAACAAACACAACCAGTCACTCGCCCACAGTTACTCATACACCCACTCAGTTATATAGATAGTAACACATATACTCACTCATATACAGTCACTGATACAAGTATTCTCACCCATACATTCACTCATGCAGTCACTGACACACCCACTAACTCGCCCATACAGATACTGATAGCCTCACTCATCCAGAGCCACTCAGACAGCCATAGAAGTACTCAGTCACTCATCACTACAACTACTGAGAAAACCACTCGCTCACACAACTGCTTGCACATCCACTAGTTTACCTATACAGCTACACAGAAACCTACTCACTCAGTAAAACAGCTATTGACACAGCCAGTCACTCAACTGTACAGCCCCTCGCACAACTATTCATGTACAAATGCAGCAAACACACAAATTCATTCAGATGACATACATTACAAATACTCGCACTGATCAGTAGCTCCAGGAGAGTACTAATTTAACATATGCAATATCTTAGTATGTATCTTTAACTCACATAAACGTTTTTTACTCAATGTCAGAGACTGGATGATGTCACTGAACATGTCATGAGTGATTGTAATATGTGAGGTCATACGCAGTGCGTGTGTGTGTGTGTAAATATATATATATGTGTGTGTGTGTAAATATATATATGTGTGTATGTGTGTGTGTGTATATATATATATATATACATATATATGTTCGATGGCATGTGTAGCTGCAGCTATACATGCTATGCATATGGATTCCGACATCTAGTGTTGGGCTACGAGTGTTACAAGTTGTTTTTCTTTGAAGAAGTCTTTTAGAGTCACGGGATCGAGTGACTCCTCCTCTCCGGTTCTATTGCGCATGGGCATCGACTCCAATGTTAGATTGTTTTCTTTCCGCCGTCGGGTTCAGACGTGTTTTCTCTCGCTCCGGGATTTCGATTCGGAAAGCTTTAAAAACCCTTCCTTTTCGTCGGTATTGTATCGATCGCGTTATTCATCCTCCATCGAAACAGCAGTACTGTCGGTAAACAATTTTGTGCCCAACTCGGGCCTATTCGGGCTGACCGCGTGGAGAGCCTCATGGATCAGACTCCATTCCGATTCGGCCCTCTGTGCCGCTTGAAGTATCCATACACAGACCAACATCTGGATTGCAACCTCTGCCTTTCTCCAGACCATCGGGAGGAAAACTGGCGAGGCCTGTCGATCGCTCCGATCGAAAAAGACTCTGAGGGACCGAAGAGCAATAAGGCTAGAAATGGCGTTCAAGAGTGGAGAACATTTTGATGTTACAGAAGACGAACAAATGCAGACAGCAGTCTCGATCCGAGATACAGAGTCGGAGCAGGAATCAGAGGAAGACGGACCTGTCACAGTCGGCCACCATGTGAGTACGTCTACCCCTGCACCCCCACATAACAAACAACAGAAGGCCTTGGGTATGCCACTGCCAGAAGGCCATGGCTCGGCCCGAAAAAAGACTGTTGGTGACCGATTCTTGGGTTTGGCACCGAAAAGGCCACTCCTCCGAAGACTTCAGAGTCGACAAAAACCATTAAAAGCTCCATTTCAGACTCCAGTAGATAACGATTTTCGGAGTTGAAAATAAGAAACTGTTTCAGACCCAAGACCTTCCTCAACATTTTCAATCCCGAAAAAACATCACATTTCGGAGCCGAAAAAGACAGGATATACAGAGGATTAAGGACTTTCCAAAAGACTGAGAGAAAGCCATAAAACCTCTGAGGAAGAGTCAGAGATTGAACCAATCCTTCAAATTATGGATGAGAGACAGTCCAGATTACACATCCATAAAGAAACCGGGAGAATGGTCACAGCACCTCCTTTAAAAACAAAAGGAAAGCTGGCATTTCAGGAGGAATTGGACACTGCGCAGCCCCAAGCTAAAGTGCCAAAACAGAAGGAGAAGCCAGCACCTCCTCAGTCTTCTCCTCCTCATTCTCCTCCTCATGCTCCACACCTACCTACCTCTCCTCAAATAAGTCCTACATCAATGCATTCTCCAATGCATTCTTTTGACTCCCAACAAGACACTGTTGATCCATAGGATCTTTACGACCCCGATTCCATCCCATTGAACGACCCAGACAGCTACCCCTCTAAACCATCTCCACCTGAAGATAATACAGTATATAATCAGATGATAGCTAGGGCTGCAGCCTATCATGGGGTTACAATGCACACAGAACCACTTGAGGAAGATTTTTTTGTTCAATACATTATCCTCAACTCGCTCTAGGTAACAATGCTACAAGGCATGGTAAAGCACGCAGACCAAGTTTTTAATGAGCCTGTGAAAGCAAGAATTATAACACCTAGAACAGTGGAAAAAGTACAAACCCTCACCTTCTGACCCTGATTACATCACCCATCAGGTGCCACCTGATTCAGTAGTGGTTAGTGCTGCCAGAAAAAGAGTGAATAGTCAGTCCTCCGGAGATGCACTCCCACCTGGTAAGGAAAGCAGAAAATTTGATGCTGCAGGAAAGAGAGTCGCGTCCGAAGCAGCAAACCTATGGAGAATAGCAAATTCCCAGGCACTGCTAGCTCGTTACGATAGAGCCCATTGGGACGAGATGCAGGATATCATAGAGCATCTCCCAAAAGAGCACCAGAAAAGGGCTCAACAGGTAGTAGTAGAAGGGCAAGTATTACTAATAACCAAATAAGATCTGCCCTTGATGCAGCTGATACCGCTGCAAGGAGTGTAAACACAGCAGTCACTATTCATAGACATGCATGGCTGAGATCCTCTGCTTTCAAACCAGAAATACAACAGGCTGTGTTAAACATGCCATTGATTTAAAAAAAAAAAAAAAAAAAAAAAAAAAAAAAAAAAAAAAACTTTTTGCGCTAGAGGTAGACACACAGACTCAGACACAGCCAAGGCAATGTGTGCACTCTATTCTACACCATATAGAGAGTTATTTTGTAACCTCGGTTTCGAGGAGGTTTCAGACCACAACTTTCAGAGGCATCAACCTCCCAGACAAAACCAGCTTACCAAACCCAGTACCAGTGAGGTGGGTTTTAAGGCACAAATAGAGGACAATACTCTAGACATAGAGGTAAATTCCAAACCTCTAAACAGTCTACAATACAGCCAAAACAGTGGCTTCCCTCACTCCCTTCCACTCCACAACTCTCCTGTGGGGGGAAGACTACAGCAGTTCCACACACATTGGCAAAATATCACCACAGACAACTGGGTGCTATGAATGATCCTCAATGGTTATTGCCTAGAATTTATAAACACTCCTCCAAATATTCCACCAAGGTTTCACAAGTTAACCCCAGAACATACAATTCTGTTACAAAAAGAGGTTCAATCTCTACTACTGAAACAAGCAATAGTTAGTTCCACAATCTCAGGTAGGAACAGGAGTTTATTCACTATATTTTCTAATTCCCCCAAAAGATGGTACCCTCAGGACCAATGTTAGACCTCAGGCCCCTCAACTTTTACATCCTATCAGAACATTTTCACATGGTAACTCTGCAAGATGTTATCCCACTGCTACAAAAACAAGATTTTATGACAGCCTTAGACCTCAAAGATGCGTATTTCCACATACCCATCCATCCTGCTCACAGAAAATACCTCTGGTTTGTCATTCAAGGAAAACCCTACCAGTTCAAAGTGTTACCCTTTGGAATAACAACAGCTCCAGGGGTATTCACAAAGTGCTTAGCAGTAGTAGCAGCCTACCTAAGAAGACAACATATACATGTCTTTCCATATCTAGTCGATTGGCTAATAAAATCAAGCAGTCGTACACAATGCCAAAATCATACATGTTTTGTAATAGAAATCCTACACACCTTAGGTTTCTCTATAAACTACCAAAAGTCACACCTTCAACCAGCAAAAGTGCAACCATATTTCGGTGCGATCCTAAATACTCAACGAGCTCTAGCGTATCCAAATACACAAATGATACAAGCTTTCCAAAATCTAATTCCACAAGTACAACCAAATCAACAATACACTGTAAGATTTGTCATGAAAATCCTAGGAATGATGGCATCTTGCATTGCAATTGTTCCACACGCAAGATTAAACATGCAGCCCTTACAACAGTGCCTTGCACGACAATGGTCACAGGCACACGGTCAACTCCAAGATCTAGTGTTGATAGACCGCCAAACATATATGTCCCCTCAGTGATGGAATTGTAGCAATTTAATCAAAGGGCGCTCGTTTCAAGACCCTGTGACTCAAACCATAATTACAACAGATGCATCAATGTTTGGTTGAGGAGCTCACCTAAACAATCACAATATTCAAGGACAATGGGATGTCAAACGGAAACAGCTACACATAAACCACTTGGAGTTGTTAGCTGTGTTTCTGGCCCTCAAAGCCTTTCAACCTCTTCACACACAGAAGAATGTTCTAATCAAAACAGACAACATGACAACCATGTATTATCTCAATAAACAGGGAGGAACAGATTCATCCCAACTGTCCTTTCTAGCCCAAAAAATGTGGAAATGGGCAGTCCACAACCAAATTCATCTATTGGTGCAGTACATCCCAGGGATAGACAATCAGTTGGCAGATATCCTCAGCAGAAATCACCAACAAACACACAAATGGGAGATTCATCCTCAGGTACTTCAAAAGTACTTTCAAAAGTGGGGAACACCAAACCTAGATCTATTCGAAACAAGCGAAAACACAAAATGCCAAAACTTCGCATCCAGACACCCACATCCCCTATCCAAGGACCATGCTCTATGGATCAATTGGTCAGGGATATTTGCTTACCCTTTTCTACCTCTCCCACTCCTTCCATTTCTAGTCAACAAGTTGCGTCAAACTTCACTCAACATGATACTTATAGCACCAACACGGGCACGTCAGCCATGGTACACAACATTATTAGATCTATCTGTAGTACCACATTCCAAACTCCCATGCAGACCGGATCTGTTAACACAAAACAAAGGTCAAATCAGACATCCAAACCCCAATGCTCTCTATCAATTTGGCTCCTGAAGTCATAGAATTTGGATATTTACAACTCCCATCAGAATATATGGAAGTTATTAAACAAGCGAGAAACCCCACTACTAGACAGTGCTATGCAAACAAATGGAAAACATTTGTCTATTACTGTCAATCTAAACATATAGATCCTCTTACAGCATCAATACAAGATATTGTATGCTATTTACTTCATTTACAAAAATCTAATTTAGCATTTTCTTCAATAAAAATATACCTTACTGCAATTTCTGCATATTTACAAAATATTCAACATAGCTCTTTATTTAGAGTTCCTGTCATTAAAGCTTTCATGGAAGGCTTAAAACGCATCATTCCACCAAGAACACCACCAGTTCCATCTTGGAATCTAAATATAGTGCTTACAAGACTTATGGGTCCCTTTGAACCCATGCACTCGTGCCAAATTCAATTTCTAACATGGAAAGTTGCCTTCCTATTGGCAATTACTTCTTTAAGAAGAGTGAGTGAAATCAAGCTTTTACTCTTGAGGAACCTTTCTTCCAAATACACAAACATAAAGTTGTACTAAGAACAAATCCAAAATTTCTACCAAAAGTAGTCCTACCTTTTCATATTAATCAAACAGTGGAACTGCCAGTCTTCTTCCCACAGATAGATTCTGTGGCAGAAAAAGCTCTACATACATTAGACTTCAAAAGAGCGCTAATGTACTATATAGACAGAACCAAACAATTTAGAAAGACTAAACAACTTTTTGTGGCTTTCCAACAACCACATACAGGCAATCCTATATCCAAACAAGTTTTAGCAAGATGGATTGTAAAGTGCATGCAAACATGCTATATCAAAGCAAAAAGACAACTTCTAATCACTCCCAAGGCACATTCTACACGAAAGAAAGGTGCTACAATGGCTTTTTTAGGAAACATACCAATGGCTGAAATATGTAAAGCAGCTACATGGTCAACACCTCATACATTTGCTAAACACTACTATGTGGATGTATTATCACAACAACAAGCCACAGTAGGACAAGCTGTTCTAAGAACATTATTTCAAACAACTTCAACAGACTAGCCACCGCTATTTTTTGGGAGGACAAACTGCTTTGTAGTCTGTGCATAACATGTGTATCTACAGCTACACATGCCATTGAACGGAAAATGTCACTTACCCAGTGTACATTTGTTCGTGGCATGTTGTGCTGCAGATCCACATGCACCCTCCCTCCTCCCCGGAAGCCTGTAGTCGTTTAAGTTAACACATTTGTACATATGTATATACATTTACATTTTCAGGAACATCTCTTTTTTCACTTATATACTCTATCACTCACTCCTTCCTTTACCCTCTGCGGGAAAACAGTCTAACAATGGAGTCGATGCCCATGCGCAATGGAACCGAAGAGGAGTCACCACTCGATCCCAGGACTGTAAAAGACTTCTTCGAAAAAAAACAACTTGTAACACTCCGAGCCCAACACTAGGTGTCGGAATCCATATGCATGTGAATCTGCAGTACAACATGCCACGAACAGATGTACACTGGGTAAGTGACATTTTCCAGTAGGTAGTTATAGTTAGGACCTAGTTTCCAAATAAAAAGCGTTTTTTTTCCCCACTTGCCTATATCTCCGTTTGATGAATCCTTACAAAATTTCCCCCAAAATCTGGCAAGTTAGGTCTTGTTGTGCATGGAAAGTTTCATATTGACTTTAGACGCCCCGCAGCCCAAACCGTTGGGCGAAATTACACCAAATTTGGCAAAAGAGGTCACTTTTGGTCTGCAGATTACCCTTTTATTTGATTTAAAGGAGGCCCTGACTCACCGGATCGAGACAAGCACCAACCAAACGAAGGAACACTTCAACATCGTCGGAGAGTTCACCTGCCCCTCAGCCACCGAAAACTCTGTCCCTCCTCACAGGAATTCTCCGATGTCCTCATGGACCACTTCCACAGCAAGATAGCAGCCACCTATAAAAACTTCGATCCTCAACCTTCCAACCTCCTCCTTGATCGCCAAACCACCGGCTCCCTGAATGGGAACTCAGCAAACCGAACACAACCAATCTGATGAACTACATCCACTCGGGTGCACCCACCGACCGCTGCCCACAACTTTTCAACCTCGGAAGAGATGAGATCAGCCTCCACCTCACCACCATCCTAAATGCCTCAATAACCACATCCACCTTTCCCAACGCTTGGAAACATGCTGAGGTTAGATCCCTCCTCAGGAAACCCTTGCAAGACCTAAGTGATCTCCAGAATTGCTGTCCCATCTCACTGCTCCCGTTCTGTGCTAGAGTCATGGAGAAGGCCATGAACCTCCAACTCACTGAACACCTGGAGACAGACCACCTACTGGACCCTTCCCAATCGGGCTTCAGAGCCAACCAAAGCACCAAGACAGCTCTGATCGCCACAATAGACCACATCTGTATTCTACTTGACAGAGGAGAAGGAGCTGCCCTGATCCTGCTTGACCTCTCCCCAGCTTTCCCACCACACCCATATCAGTCGCCTTCGCCAGATTGGTATCACAGATGACTCGCTTAGATGGATGGCTTCCTCTCTCTCCCTTCACATCGCAAGCCAAGCACACCATCTGCGCATCCCTCAAGGCTCATGCCTCTTCAACATCTACAAGACAGCACTCGCAGACATTGCCAGAATGCACATCAACATCATCTCCTATGCTGACGACACACATCTAGTCATCTTGATCTCAGCCGACCCCACCTTGACAAAGACCAACTTCCACAACTGCATGAAGAACATCTTAGCCTGGATGAAGGACAACTGCCTGAAGCTTCAACAGTGAACTCTTCATGAAACGTCACATGAATGTCGCCTCCTCAGACAACAGTGATAGCAGGTGTTGAACAGTCAAAGACTTGGGTGGAATGTGGGAGTAAGGTAAGTTTTCACCTCTTTCCCCTCTAAACTGTCTGATGTTTTATTTGTTTTATCTCTTGCCTGACGAAGTTGTTTAGTGCACAGTTAAGGGTCATCTTTCAGTCCTCTCTACCTTCTTATGGTTGCCTGATCAACCTTCTTTATTTAAATCGTCAGCGATTTCTTCCCTCCCCCCCCCCCCTCCCAGGGGCTGCAACACGTTTCCTCCTTCTCCTTTTGTCATGCCCCAAAAAGACCTTAATCTGTTACTGATGTGTATTCTGTTCAAGACACTTCACAGATTTCTCATCTGACTCCTTACTATAAAGACAGTGCTCCTCATTGCCATCACTTTGGCACGGTGTGAGTGAGCTTCAGGCTCTCTGTGTCAATCCAACATACACTTCCTTACTCCCAGACAAACTGGGTCTACTGACACAAGCATCATTCTTGCCAAAAGTGTTGAGGGTGTTCCTCATCCACCAAACCATTGCTCTGTCCGCATTCTATGTCCTGCCTCACCCTCAAACCCATAGGTCGCAAAAGGCAAGGCAGTGCAAAAGATAACCGTCTCCCGCTGGATTGTGCTCTGCATAAAAATATGCTACTCATTTTCTAGAAAGCAGCCTCCCAAAGGACTGCCTGCTCATTCTTCCAGGGCCAATGTTAGCATACGGATTCCCTGCCCTGGACATCGGCTAGGGGGGCTACATGGGCATCCCAATGTACACTGACAAAGCATTATTGTCTGGATAGTCAGGTTCGCAGAGAGAGGCATTTTCCCAGCTCAGTCCTGTAGGACTTTCTGGTTTGGGTCCACCTGCAGATGCCCCTCCAAGTAGCTACTGCTTTGGTATCTAGTCAAAAGGTGAGGAGTCTGTGGCTGGAAGTCTGTCAGAAGAGTAAGCTACTTACCTTTTATAACACTCTTTCTTGTTGGGACTCTACCTGTCCTCAGATTCCTCACTGATTCTCCCCTTACTGTGGTTGGACTCTATCCATTGATAAGATCTTGAGTCTATGAATCTGCAAACTCTCTATCAATTTGCTTTTGGAGCTCTGTGCCTGGGGGCACAGACTGTCTTGAAAGCAACTGACATCAGCACGTGGGAGTGGTGTGTGTGTGTGTAATCCAGTATGATGCCTGTGGAACATTCCAAAGGTGAGGAATCAGCACCTAGATAGTCTGTAGTGAAATCATTGTTACAGAAGGAAAGCAATTTGTTCTTTAATTGTAAAGTCAGATTTTAAGGCCCAATTCTGAAAATGCAACTTGGCGTTTTCTTGCCTCAACCATTTGTGCCTTCTCCCAGTGTCCAGGGTCACATGACTGTGAATGGCCCTGCTGTTGGGGTTTGTGTATGCTTTCCAGACAGTGACAGAAAAGGGACTGAGGTGTGGACAGGATGGGCTATCCTTGCAGCATGGGTGGGGGAGGAGCTGTTCCCTGCCCCACTTACACTTCAGAGAGCTGTGTCTCCTGCGCACACAAAGGTATCTGACACCAAGCTTTCCCTGCCCTTTGTCCCCCAGACGGTTTGAGCCTTGGCAGGGTAAGGGGGAATCCCAGGAATAAATATTGGACCTACTGACCCACTCATCTGAAAACTCCTGGAACCTTGGAAGTTACAAAAGGACTGCCCTGCTGGCAGAGGGCTGCACTGCTTCTTGACGAACTGCCTTGCTGTCTGAGAAGGAACACCGGACCTGCTTCCCTTCATTCCAGGTCGAACCAGAGGTGACTCCAGCAGTCAGTTGGTTGGCCTCCTCTGTTAACTACAGGGACACAACAAGCTTCAAAGCCCCCCCCCCCCCCCCCCCACAGCTTCCCAGCTCCTCATACCCTTAAATGGGCCCATGCGCACCAGTATGCTGCTGCCTGCAACAACTGCCAACACGAAGCTCCAGTGAGCCCTGCTCTTCTGCGACTGCCAGCATCACAAGACCTGCACTTTACACTACAGCAACGATAGCATACGACAACAGTCAATACAAAACTACAGCAATGACCATGCACAACACTTGATGAGCTCTTCACAGTACAGCGATGACCGGTCATGATGCTCAGCTTCCTCCTAGGGAGCCTCCTCCAACATGAACGAAACTCTTCATGCCACACTTGGAAGGCAGCTTTTCAGCTGGACTAACCCGGTCCATGCATCTACTCTCTCTCCATTGCGGTCATCCAGAACTTTTCCCCGGGGTAGTGCCACCTGATGACACTGAGATGCAGTTTGTGCTGATAGGCTCTATTCTCACTGAAATTTTAATATTGAAAATCTCCAGTTCTACTGATTAGATTTTTGTCATTCTGGTTGTTAGACTTTTCATCCTTGGCGTGGTCTCCCTTAACTTTTTGCCTCTGTTCCCCAGGTTGTTGATGTGTGCTGGACTCTGATTTTATTGTGTTTGTTACTCTGGGCACTTTACCACTGCTAACCAGTGCTAAAGTGCAAGTGCTCCTGTTTAAAATGTGTACGGAATTGGTTCTCCATGATTGGCATATTTGTTTTACTGTTAAGCCCCTAGTAAAGTGCACTAGAGGTGCCCAGGGCCTGTAAATCAAATGCTACTAGTGGGCCTGCAGCACTGGTTGTGCCACCCACATAAGTAGCTCTGTAATCATGTCTGTGTGTGTATTTTTACACTGTAAATTCGACTTGGCAAGTGTACCCACTTGCCAGGCCTAAACCTTCCCTTTTCTTACATGTAAGGCACCCCTAAGGTAGGCCCTAGGTAGCCCCAAGGGCAGGGTGCAGTGTATGGATAAGGTAGGACATATAGTAATGTGGTTTATATGTCCTGACAGTGAAATACTGCTAAATTCGTTTTTCACTGTTGCAAGGACTGTCTCTCTCATAGGATAATATGGGGGCTACCTTTAAATATGATTAAAGCGTAAATTCCCCTAGAGAGTAGATGGACATGTGGAGTTTGGGGTCCCTGAACTCACAATTTAAAAATACATCTTTTAGTAAAGTTGATTTTAAGATTGTGCGTTTGAAAATGCCACTTTTAGAAAGTGAGCATTTTCTTGCTTAAACCATTCTGTGACTCTGCCTTGTTTGTGGATTCCCTGTCTGGGTCAGTTTGACAGTTGGGTTGTTTTTCACCTCACACCAGACAGTGACACAAAGGGAGCTGGGGTGTAACCTGCATTTCCTGATTAGCCATCTCTGCTAGGAGGGAGGGGTGGAGTGGTCACTCTCATCTGAAAGGACTGTGCCTGCCTCTAACAATGCCGGCTCCAACCCCCTGGTGTGTGTCTGAGGCCTTGCTTGGGCAAGGCAGGATTTCACAAGTAGGTGTGAGTCCCCTTTGAAGAAAGGTGACTTCAAAGACTAAAATGGGTATAAGAAGGGCACCCAAATCTACAGACTTCAGAAACACATCTGGAATCAAGAGGAACCTCTGCCTGGAGAAGAGCTGTTAGCTGAGGAGGAAGTGCTGCCCTGCCTGTGACTGTGCTTTGTGGAGCTTTCCTGCAGTGCTGCTTCTGCCAGAGTAAGAGGGCAAAGACTGGACTTTGTGTGCCTTCCATCTTGAGAAGAAATCTCCAAGGGCTTGATCTAGAGCTTGCCTCCTGTTGTTTGAAGTCTCAGGGACAGCAAAGACTTCTCTCTGCCAGCACCTGGAGCCTCTGGAGAGACTCCTACTCTGCCCTGTGGTGCCCATTCAGTTCCTGGGACCCTGAAAGGAGAAGCTGGCAGCCTAAAGACAAGAAAATCCACGCACAGAGCGCCGTGCGGGGAAAAGATCGACGCGAATCCGATCGGCGGCTGAAAAACAACGCGCCGCCAGCTCCGCGGCTGAGAAACGACGCTCGCAGGAAACGCGACCGAAGAATCGACGCACGGAGCAGGAGAAACGACGCGCAGCATCGCTGACGGAGGCTGGGAGATCGCAACCTGCGCGGCTGGATCGTCAACTCATCGTGCGGCTGGATTTTTGACTCGAGTACCGCCGTGCGGAGTTATTTTCGACGCACGCCCGCCCGTGCGGGGTTATTTTTGACGCACACCAGGTACATTTTCACTCTAGCAGCGCTAGTGTGTTTTTAAAACTACTTAAAGACTCTTTTTGATTTTTAATTAATAACTTGACTTGTGTATGGTGGATTTTTGTCGTTTTGGTCTTGTTTTGTTTAGATAAATATTTCCTATTTTTCTAAACCTGTGTTGTGTCATTTTGTAGTGTTTTCATTGAGTTACTGTGTGTCTTGGTACAAATACTTTACGCCTAGCACTCTGAGGTTAAGCCTACTGCTCTGCCAAGCTACCAAGGGGGTAAGCAGGGGTTAGCTGAGGGTGATTCTCTTTTACCCTGACTAGAGTGAGGGTCTTTGCTTGAACAGGGGGTAACCTGACTGTCAACCAAGGACCCCATTTCTAACATTGGTGATCAGCGGTCGGGATTTGGACTTGTATTTGTGCCTGACATACAGTGATTAAGTGTACACTACTGTTTGAGTTCAGACCACTACGTGACGTCTTGTGATTTTAGTTTTTTTCTATTTGGACTGTTTTTGCTCTGCATTCAATTTCTTTTTTCGCTGATCCGGTGATTGACTTTTCTGGAACTTCATTTGAGAACTTGCTTTTCTGCATTTGGAACTTTGCACTCTTTTAACCTTTTATCATGTCTCTACTTGGAGATGCACCAGTTGAAGCTGTTTTTGACCTGAAGCAATTGGATAGTTATAACAAGGCTCAGCTAAAGCAGTTTTGTAAAAATTTTGGTTGTCCCATTAAGAGCTCTTCCAAGAAGGATGAGCTGAAAAAGGCGCTGAGGGCCTGGGTGACAACCAGAAGCACTGGAGGGCACACTGAGGATGAGGAGGATGAGGATGAGGAGAGAGAGCAATCAGTACAGAATGGTATATTGGGGGGGCCTGTTATTCCCAGGGAAGGAGTCTCTAGGGCAAGTAGCAGTGTATCCTCCAAGGGTCTGACACCTGAAGAGTTACAGGACAGACAGGCAGAGAGGGAGTACCAATTGGAGTTGAAAAAGCTCAGTCTAGAGGTGGAACAGAGAAAGCTGGCCATTGAGGAAAGGAAGTTAGCCCTGGCTCATGAGCTCAGTTTAAAAGAGATAGATCAGAGGAGTCAGTCCAGTAGAGATGGTGGCAGCAATCCTACAGTGCAGCCTGAGAGAAGGGTACACATCCCAAAAGACCTTGTGAGGGATTATAAGAGGGATGATGATATCTGCTTGTGGTTCAAGGGTTATGAGTCAGCTCTCCACATGAACCTGGTCCCTGAAGCTCATTGGGGGGCAGCCCTGTGGAAGCATTTTGAGGCAGAGGGGAGGGGGACACTGACAGCCTTAGGGGATGCTCAGGATCTCACCTACCCTGTCATGAAGGAGGCCTTACTTACCAGGTATGGTCTCACCCCTGAGCAGTACAAGGAGAAGTTTAGATCCTACAAGAGAAAGGAATCCCAAACATGGTTGGAATGTGTTGATTCTTTTTGCAGGTCACTGGATGGTTGGGTGAAGGGCAGTAAGGTAAACACGTATGAGGGGCTTTACAATTTAATTGCTTGGGAGCACTTGTACAGTTTATGTTTTCCAGAGCTGCGCCAGCACCTCATTGACAGCAAGCTGACTGACCCCAGGAAGCTTGCACAGGAAGCGGACCGCTGGGAGAGCACCAGGGTCCAAAAGAGGTATGGGGGAGACCACGCCAAGGGTGGGCAGGGTCCCTCTCAGAAGAAAGGGGGGGGTAAGGGCAAACAGGGGGAGTTCTCTAAAGGGCCCCAAACTGATCCCCAGGGTAAGGATTCCCAACCCCCCAGTGAAAAGAAGCCATGGTTGTCCAAAGGGAAGCCAGTGGCAGGTGGTCCCCCACGTAAGTGCTATGCATGTGACCAGGTGGGTCATGTGAGGGGGGACCCCAAATGCCCCAGAAGTACACCGGCACCCACTGGTGCACCGTCCCAGGGTTTGGCCAGTGTAGCGCTTGGGGAGGAGTTGGTTTCAGGTGGGTGGGAACCAGCAGAAATGACCCTTGTCTCACTAGGGGACAGTGAGATGGTCCAGAGAAACCTAGTGCCTGATAACACTAAGAAGTACAGGCAATGGGTGACCATCAATGGACAGAGGGTGGAGGCTCTGAGAGACACAGGAGCCAGTGTGACTACAGTGAGGAGTCACCTGGTGTCTGAAGAGCAGATTGATCCCCGGGTACTTCACCAAGTAGTTGCGGTAGACAACTCTGAGCGCCTCTGCAGAGTGGCGCAGGTTCCCTTTGAATGGGGGGGGGGGTCTCAGGTTCCTGGAAAGTAGCTGTGAGTCCAACCATGCCTGTTGATTGTTTGCTAGGTAACGACCTGGAGGATTCCCCTTGGAAGGAGGTGGAACACAGGTCTCACTTGGAGATGTTGGGTCTGCCTGGGTGGGTATGCGTATCCACCCGGTCTATGGCAGCCAGTCAGGGTAGTCAAGAGCCCCTGGAGCCTGAAACAGTGGCCCAGGGGACCGCCAAGAAGAGGAAGGGCAGGGGGCGCGGGAAACCGGCCCCAGAAGTTCACACGGTCCGGGAGGAGGCAGAGCCTGAGGGTGATGCCCCGGAGCCTACAGGGGAACAGGTGGCTGAACTGGGGGAGGTCCCTGAGCTGTCACAGTGGCAGCAGGAAGGGGGACCCACCAGGGAAGCATTCTGCACAGCGCAGAAGGAGTGCCCTACTCTTGAGGGGCTGCGGCTGCAGCCCAGGCGGCTGGCGAGGCGCCAGGTACTCACCTGATTTACTGGGAGGATGGCCTCCTGTATAGTGAGCCTAAGGTTCCTGAGCCTGGGTCAGCTCGTATGCTGGTGGTACCCCAGTGCTTCAGGGCCTTCCTACTGGGTTTGGCTCATGATGTGCCTTTGGCAGGACATCTAGGGCAGGACAAGACCTATAAGAGGCTTGTCTCCCACTTTTACTGGCCCTTGATGCACAAGCAGTCAGCTGCTTATTGTAGGTCTTGTCAGACTTGTCAGGCAAGTGGCAAGAGTGGGGGGAAATGCAAAGCTCCCCTCCAACCTTTACCTGTAGTCAGTACTCCCTTTGAAAGGGTAGGAATTGACATTGTGGGGCCTCTGGATCCCAAGACAGCCATGGGCAACAGGTTCATCCTGGTCTTGGTGGACCATGCCACGCGGTACCCAGAAGCCATTCCTCTAAGGACGGTCACTGCCCCCGTGGTGGGACGTGCCTTGATGGGGGTTTTTACCCGCATGGGGTTCCCCAAGGAGGTGGTATCTGATAGAGGTACAAACTTCATATCCACTTATATGAAGTCTCTGTGGAAGGTGTGTGGGGTAACCTACAAGTTCACCACCCCTTACCACCCCCAAAGTAATGGTCTGGTTGAGAGATTCAACCGCACCTTGAAAGGCATGATTCAGGGCCTGTCAGAGCCCTTGAGGCGTAAGTGGGACGTCCTCTTGCCATGCCTTCTGTTCGCTTACAGGGAGGTGCCTCAAAAGGGACTTGGCTTTAGCCCCTTTGAGCTCATCTATGGCCACCCTGTGAGGGGACCGCTCAGTCTGGTGAAGGAGGCTTTGGAGAAAGCTCCTAGTAAACCACCCCAGGATGTATTTAGCTACATGCTGGCACTAAGAAACCAGACTGCCCGCTTCAGGAGTCTCGCTCAGGAGAACCTGGAAGCAAGCCAGGAGGATATGAAACGGTGGTATGACCAGAATGCCACTCTGGTTGCGTTTCAGCCTGGACAAAAAGTGTGGGTCATGGCACCAGTGGAGCCTAGGGCTCTCCAAGATAAGTGGACTGGGCCTTTTGAGGTGGTGGAAAGAAAGAGCGAGGTCACCTATCTGGTAGACTTACAATCCCCCAGGAACCCTTTGAGGGTCCTACATGTCAACCGCCTCAAACCACACTTTGAGCGAACTGAGCTATCCATGCTCCTAGCGACAGATGACGGGGTGGAGGAAGAGAGTGAGCCTCTTCCTGACCTCCTGTCTGCAGGAGAGAAAGATGGGTCTGTGGAGGGAGTGATCCTCTCCCCCTCCCTGACTGAGGAACAGCAGAGGGACTGTCGCCACGTGCTGGGACAGTTCGCCTCGCTGTTTTCCCTGATCCCAGGAGTCACACACCTGTGCACACATGATGTGGACACTGGGGACAGTTCACCTGTTAAACATAAGGTTTACAGGGTGACTGACAGGGTCAGGGCTTGCATTAAGGAGGAAGTCTCCAAAATGTTAACCCTAGGGGTTATTGAGCGCTCCAGCAGTCCTTGGGCCAGCCCAGTGGTCTTGGTCCCAAAGGCTGCTGCTCCTGGTGCCACTCCAGAACTTAGGTTCTGTGTGGACTACCGGGGTCTCAATGCGGTCAGCAAGACTGACGCACACCCCATCCCCCGAGCTGATGAGCTCATTGATCGGTTAGGAGCTGCCAAGTACCTCAGTACGTTTGATTTAACATCTGGGTACTGGCAGATTGCCTTAACTGAGGGGGCAAAGGAGAGGTCAGCATTCTCTACCCCAGATGGGCACTTCCACTTCAATGTGATGCCCTTTGGGATGAAGAACGCCCCTGCCACCTTTCAGAGGTTGGTCAACCAGGTGTTGGCAGGACTGGATGAGTTCAGTGCCGCCTACCTGGATGACATTGCTGTGTTTAGTTCCACATGGGAGGAACACCTGCAACACCTCAGGAGAGTGTTAGAGGCCCTGCAGAAGGCAGGCCTCACTATTAAGGCGAGCAAGTGCCAAATAGGGCAGGGTTCTGTGGTGTACTTAGGACACCAGGTGGGGAGTGGCCAGGTGGCACCCCTACAGCCTAAAATTGATACGATTCTGGCTTGGGAGCCTCCCAAGACCCAGACTGAAGTGAGAGCCTTTTTAGGTCTCACAGGATATTACTGAAGGTTTGTTAAGGGATATGGTACCATTGTTACCCCCTTAACTGAGTTGACTTCCAAGAAGCAACCCAAGAAAGTGATCTGGACAGAGGCTTGCCAGAACGCTTTTGATGCCCTGAAGGCTGCCATGTGCACAGCACCTGTGCTGCAGGCACCTGACTACTCCAAGGAGTTTGTTGTGCAAACAGACGCTTCAGAGCATGGTATTGGAGCAGTACTCTCACAGCTTAATGAAGAGGGCCTAGATCAACCCGTAGCCTTCATTAGCAGGAGGTTACTACCCAGGGAACGTAGGTGGAGTGCCATAGAACGCGAAGCGTTTGCTGTGGTCTGGGCACTGAAGAAGCTAAGACCCTACTTGTTTGGGACTCACTTCCGAGTTCAGACCGACCACAGGCCCCTCAGATGGTTAATGCAGATGAGGGGTGAGAATCCAAAACTGTTGAGGTGGTCCATTTCCCTACAGGGGATGGACTTTACGGTGGAACATCGTCCTGGTACAGAGCACGCCAATGCTGATGGTCTGTCCAGGTTCTTCCGCCTTAGTGATGAGAACTCCCATGAGGTTGGGTAGTTGCTCCCCACTTTTAGCTGGGGGGGGACACGTGTTAGACTTTTCATCCTTGGCGTGGTCTCCCTTAACTTTTAGCCTCTGTTCCCCAGGTTGTTGATGTGTGCTGGACTCTGATTTTATTGTGTTTGTTTCTCTGGGCACTTTACCACTGCTAACCAGTGCTAAAGTGCAAGTGCTCCTGTTTAAAATGTGTACGTAATTGGTTCTCCATGATTGGCATATTTGTTTTACTGTTAAGCCCCTAGTAAAGTGCACTAGAGGTGCCCAGGGCCTGTAAATCAAATGCTAGTAGTGGGCCTGCAGCACTGGTTGTGCCACCCACATAAGTAGCTCTGTAATCATGTCTCAGACCTGCCACTGCAGTGTCTGTGTGTGTATTTTTACACTGTAAATTCGACTTGGCAAGTGTACCCACTTGCCAGGCCTAAACCTTCCCTTTTCTTACATGTAAGGCACCCCTTTTAGTAAAGTTGATTTTAAGATTGTGCGTTTGAAAATGCCACTTTTAGAAAGTGAGCATTTTCTTGCTTAAACCATTCTGTGACTCTGCCTTGTTTGTGGATTCCCTGTCTGGGTCAGTTTGACAGTTGGGTTGTTTTTCACCTCACACCAGACAGTGACACAAAGGGAGCTGGGGTGTAACCTGCATTTCCTGATTAGCCATCTCTGCTAGGAGGGAGGGGTGGAGTGGTCACTCTCATCTGAAAGGACTGTGCCTGCCTCTAACAATGCCGGCTCCAACCCCCTGGTGTGTGTCTGAGGCCTTGCCTGGGCAAGGCAGGATTTCACAAGTAGGTGTGAGTCCCCTTTGAAGAAAGGTGACTTCAAAGACTAAAATGGGTATAAGAAGGGCACCCAAATCTACAGACTTCAGAAACACTTCTGGAATCAAGAGGAACCTCTGCCTGGAGAAGAGCTGTTAGCTGAGGAGGAAGTGCTGCCCTGCCTGTGACTGTGCTTTGTGGAGCTTTCCTACAGTGCTGCTTCTGCCAGAGTAAGAGGGCAAAGACTGGACTTTGTGTGCCTTCCATCTTGAGAAGAAATCTCCAAGGGCTTGATCTAGAGCTTGCCTCCTGTTGTTTGAAGTCTCAGGGACAGCAAAGACTTCTCTCTGCCAGCACCTGGAGCCTCTGGAGAGACTCCTACTCTGCTCTGTGGTGCCCATCCAGTTCCTGGGACCCTGAAAGGAGAAGCTGGCAGCCTAAAGACAAGAAAATCCACGCACAGAGCGCCGTGCGGGGAAAAGATCGACGCGAATCCGATCGGTGGCTGAAAAACAACGCGCCGCCAGCTCCGCGGCTGAGAAACGACGCTCGCAGGAAACGCGACCGAAGAATCGACGCACGGAGCAGGAGAAACGACGCGCAGCATCGCTGACGGAGGCTGGGAGATCGCAACCTGCGCGGCTGGATCGTCAACTCATCGTGCGGCTGGATTTTTGACTCGAGTACCGCCGTGCAGAGTTATTTTCGACGCACGCCCACCCGTGCAGGGTTATTTTTGACGCACACCAGGTACATTTTCACTCTAGCAGCGCTAGTGTGTTTTTAAAACTACTTAAAGACTCTTTTTGATTTTTAATTAATAACTTGACTTGTGTATGGTGGATTTTTGTCGTTTTGGTCTTGTTTTGTTTAGATAAATATTTCCTATTTTTCTAAACCTGTGTTGTCATTTTGTAGTGTTTTCATTGAGTTACTGTGTGTGTTGGTACAAATACTTTACGCCTAGCACTCTGAGGTTAAGCCTACTGCTCTGCCAAGCTACCAAGGGGGTAAGCAGGGGTTAGCTGAGGGTGATTCTCTTTTACCCTGTCTAGAGTGAGGGTCTTTGCTTGAACAGGGGGGTAACCTGACTGTCAACCAAGGACCCCATTTCTAACACTGGTATTATTTATTCATTACATTTTCTCGTTTTTGTGCAGTACTCAAACAGTAATAATGTGAAATGCAACACAAGAAAAATCTCAAACCAATTTAAAAACAATTGAAAATATTTTAAAAAGTAGATCTGGAAATAATTAATTTTTAAAGTTTGAATTAAAAATAGCACCAAAAAAGCACAAAGCAACAACTGAATGGGTCAGCAACATGGGTCGGAAACTGGGGCCAAGTTAATCTCAGTGGAAGGTTTACCTTCTCACTTAGAAACGTTATGGGTTGGAGTTTGATCGAGAGATGCTGACGACTGGGGTACTGGTGCAGTCACTGACGTAGGCGACAAAGCTCCGAGCTTGCAAAGTCTGTGCCCAGGAAGACGCTGATGGGTTGCTACTGAGCGTCTGTCCCAATGAACCCCTCTACATTCAGACTTAGAAAGTTGTCTGGAAGACAGTTCTTCAGTAGGGAAACCAGAAAGCTGAAGCCAACCCGCGATTAGACGGCTGCGGCTTTGATAGCTGTTCCATCGCCGATGGTTTTCCAGGCAAAAAGTAGGCAAAACGTTTCTAAGTCCCACTTATTGCAGTTTGGGTGTGGGGAAGCATTCTCTTGCACCAATCAGGGTTCCAGGACTCTGGTTCGGTGAGGACTGATTCCAGCAGACTCAATCAGCTAAAGCTCATGGTATGTCCAGTTGATACTGGACATCTGCAGGGGAGGAGGCCTCTAAAAGCTTGTTGTGTCCCTATAATTCAAACTGGAGGTCAGCCAACTGACCCTTGGAGTCACTTCTGGGAGCCTGTGTTTGAAACGGGCAGGTCCATTCTTTAATCATCTTCCAGACAGAAGGACAGACATTTTGATCTCCAGAGGTCCATGAGTGTTCTGAGGAGAGATATGTGGGGTCCATTTTGTGTGTCCAGTGCCAGCTGATGACTACGGGAAACTCCAAGCCACTCCCTAACCAATGAGATAATGGTTCCCAAGGATTACTCTACCCACTTTTGCCCCTCTCTACTTTAATCCGATATGGCATAACCCTTCTTCCTTGACAAGAGCTTCTTGTGCCCATGGCTGTTGTAATGGGCAAAACCTTTGTTCACTCCAAACTAGTTCTGGGGCCACTGGATTTGGACTCAAGCTGATCAGGAAGACCAATAGAGGCAGGCCTAGGTGCGAGCTACATCTGTCAGTGACAGGCTTTGTTTGAAGCTCAGGACGGGGTTGTACACAGCACCCGAGGTCATCCTGCTCGAGGAGGAAAAAACATCTCTCCACACCAAGCCTTTTGTCAACTATCTGAGAGCACTCCACTTCTCTCCCTACGGGAGCTACTGAACTGTCCGTTGTCACAGGACACTGACAGAAAGACCCCTTTGCCTAAGGCAGACATATGTCAATTTTTTAAAAGTGTCCTTTTTAAAATTGTAATATAAAATCGCACATGCCCATTAAGTTGGATTTAAAATTACTATTAAAATGAGCCCTTTAACTATTTTTCTATCTGCTCACATACTGAAAGTATGAATTCAAAAGCTGATTTAACGTAACCCAGTGTTTTCTCATGGGTGAGCCAGCATCGCCACAGTGATAAACCACTTTAAGGGTTTTTCGCTGCCAGGACATGCAAGACAATGCATATACATGCCCTACTTTTTAAATACCATGCACCCTGCTCTCTGGGCATTTAGAATTAGGAATCGGCTGTAAGTACAATTATACTCAATATAATGTATTCGCAGAATGTTTAGCAGGTAAAAAAACAGCAATATATAATATGCTCAGATTTTGCACAAGTGAGTGAAAAGTGCATCAAAACAGGCGAAAGATAAATGGCTCTGTACTTGGATGATTTATAAAAATGGGGTTCAAAATGAGGCATACATGTATATAGCGTGTGGTTGAGCGCGTTTCAACCGTATGTCAGTACGAGGTCATCATCAGGACAAGGGTACTGGGTAGAGCACATTAGTGAGGGTTGAACTTCCTGTTGGGTAGGAGAGGAATTTGAAAGGACCCAGTGATGAAAATGACCCAATCTGGACTTAAGAGCTCCTTGAGTAGGAGTGGGCTGAAGCTGAAGAAGAATCAAGACTGTCTTCCAGCAGGATAAAAGAGGGGGCAGAAAAGTGAGGCCGCTACTAATGGGAAATCAATCCCTGTGGATCTGCACCAAACACTGAATGGAAGGCTAATTAAGACTGAGCGCCGTGTCCACTGATCGTGCTACTGTGATAAGTCAGTCCAGTCCACGCGTTCTCTCACATGACCATTGCCGTTCTTTTACCTGCAAAATTTAGTGAATAAATTATATGGAGTATAACTGTGTTTAGGGTTGGTTCCTAAATGTATTTTTAAAATTGTGTAGGTCATGAAAAAAATGCTATATATTTGTGAAGAATATACCATTTGTGGACCGCTTATGCGTCCACACAGTTATTTAATTGTAACTTCTGAGAAATAAGTCTACATTAAACAATTGTGTGTTGCATGCTATTACCCCAAGTTACTGATTAGCATATTCGGCACACCGTTGTTTTCTCAACTATGGGCCTTCGGTTCTATTTTAGGGGTGTCATGTAAGTATTAAAAAGGTAAGTTTTAGGCCTGGCAAAAGGTTTATTTTGCCAGGTCGAAATGGAAGTTTAAACTGCACACCAAGGCTGCAGCTGCAGGCCTGGTGATCTATTTAAAGCACTACTTTAATGGATGGCACAATGAGTGCTGCAGCATGCCAGTACTATATAAGTTACAAGGCTAGGTACATTTAGTGCCACATAGTAGGGACTTGAATGTAAATTTACTAGTAAATTAAATGTACCTATCAGTGTATTCCAATTTTAACAGGTTTCGAGAAGAGAGCACAAGCAGTTTACCACTGCTTAGCAGGAGTAAAGTGCACAATCCCAGGGGCAACAAACGGATTCAGCAGCAGAAGGCAAATATCTTAGGTGACCCTGCAAAAAAGGCACATTTCCAACAGTCTAGCATCCCTGTCCTCTCTCAGAATTCATTTTCACTCTGTTTAAACTATCAAGGGGCAGAAACAGCTTGTCTCGCCCACCCTCAAAGTACTCTCCTGCTTCCTCGTACAGCCTCTGTTGCCATCAGAGCCTGTATCACTTGCAAAGCAGGAGTGGCCATGGGGTTGTAGGGTGGGAGGGTGACCATAAGAACTTAATGTTTGGGACGGATCTGCTATGAAACAGGAATCTGCTACCATGGAGGCAACCTCACATTCGTTTTCGCCTTTTGGCTAATTTAATTAATTACATGAAAAACTGCCTTTAGAGACTGTAGACAAGAAAGAACAACCCAACTGCTTCAAAATGTAAGTAATCAGCAGTAGGTACCAGCTACAGCATGAATGTGTGTAGGGATGTGCGGACTCTTGCCATAGACGGCACTCGTCCACCAGAAGGGGTCCACCTTTAGTACTAAGGGGATGTTGGTGATCACTTATGGGTATCTTAATGGGCCTTTAAAAGGTGATTGCAATCACTTCCTTACTGCTTGACCTCTGGTGTTGCTAATCAGCATTCACAATCTTTCTGATGCTTGTGATCACTCTGATAAAAAAAGAGGGGTCCGAAATATGGGCAATCTCTTGATTACACACAGGTTGGGTGGGGCTTCGGTGCAGCCTGTCACCTACCAGGACCAGGTAGTTTGGTGTTTGAGAAGCGGTACTCTTCCAATACGAGTTGTGTGTGGCAATGGATTTAGGATTTTCCCGACCCCGGGGAGCACCAAAGGTTGGTGTTCAGGGGTGAAATAACTGACCTACAATGGTTCATCGCAGATATTCGATTTCAGAAATATTGTGTTGGTTTCAGCAAAACAGGGTTTTCAGAGGATCACAAAAATCTCTGTGGGTTTCATTTTTGTTTGAACTGCTCTTTAATGGGGATGATGAAATGATCCACACAATTGTTGGCCACATTATGGGGGTGATTCTGAGCTTGGCGGGCGGCGGGAGCCGCCCGCCAAGCGGTAACCGCCAGAAGACCGTACCGCGGTCAAAAGACCGCAGCGGTCATTCTGGGTTTCCCACTGTGCTGGCGGGCGACCGCCAAAAGGCCGCCCGCCAGCCCAGCGGGAAACACCCTTCCACGAGGAAGCCGGCTCTGAATGGAGCCGGCGGAGTGGAAGGGGTGCGACGGGTGCAGTAGCACCCGTCGCGAATTTCAGTGTCTGCTAAGAAGACACTGAAATTCTAAGTGGGGCCCTCTTACGGGGGCCCCTGCAGTGCCCATGCTATTGGCATGGGCACTGCAGGGGCCCCCAGGGACCCCACGACACCCCATACCGCCATCCTGTTCCTGGCGGCTGAAACCGCCAGGAACAGGATGGGGGTATGGGGGTCGGAATCCCCATGGCGGCGCAGCAAGCTGGCAAGCTGCGCCGCCATGGAGGATTCCCCTGGGCAGTGGAAAGCCGGCAGGAGACCGCCGACTTTCCGTTTCTGGCCGCGGCTGTACCGCCGCGGTCAGAATGCCCAAAGGAGCACCGCCAGCCTGTTGGCGGTGCTCCCGCGGACCACGGCCCTGGCGGTTTTTACCGCCAGGGTCAGAATGACCGCCTATGTTTGGTACCAAAGGATTTTTTTAAATCAGTGACTCAAAAAGAGGGTATTCTCCTAAAGAAAATGTATTCTGAGAGGCGGTTATTGGAAGCAGACTATCTTTATAACTACCCACACCTTCAGCCAAACAGGATAAGTTATCTACTGTGACCCTGCAAAATATGCAGCATGAAACCACAAAATAACAGTTATGTTACAGGGTTTTTGCAAAGTGCTCAAATAGCAAAAATGTGTCCAGGCGCTAGAAAACTGAGCACAGCAATCCGATACCAAACAGAATCAGCAAAAGAACCAAAAAAAAAAGCTATGTCATAGGTTATTCAACCTGGTCTTCAAGGCTGTACTGGTTAGAGTGTGCTTAATGTCCCATGGCCCCACATGTACGGAGCTCTGTTTGTACAAGGAATAAAGTTCTCACTGTGGTGCATATTGATCATACAGCAAGTCACTCTAGATTTACTTAACCTATAAACTTCTTCCGTTTACTGCCTTATGCCTCTATATGTTCAAATAACTCTTGTTGAACTTGACGTGCCTGACTAAGTGTTGTTGGGCACTTTATTCCTCAGGTGGGTAGCTTGCAAGGCTGTTAAGCTTGGAGTTGCCTGGTTTTGGCAAAGCCAATTGGTCTGACGTTGGCCTTAAGTCTTTTCACTTTGGTAACTCATATTTGAGTCTTGCAAAACTCTATTGTTGGGGAAGCTACCAGGCCCTCATCAATCTTGGGGGGGGGAAAAAGGGGAAAGAAAGAAAAACTGACTAAAGCAACACTATTTTTTGGTCTCAAAAACACTTGACTATAGCAGTCAGCCAATGGCAGATAGAGCTTCACCCATTACCCCATGATGCATCCGGTGTGGGTGAAATAATGTGAATGACACAACAGTCCACTAATGGATAAAGCTTGACTGAGATCCCTATAAATTAACTGTAGTAAAATGAAAAGGTCGCAACTAAAATGAGACCTAAAAACATTCAATCAGTCACATGTTGGCTGCCAGCCTCTTGCCTTTGCTAATGCTTTTTGTAGTGCTTTTGTAAGTCTATTGTACAAATAGAGAGGGTTGAAATGATCGATAAATGGAGAGACCTACAACGACAGATAATGTGGGTTGTATAGGTATTGAGGGCTGTACAGATAGTTGCTTCTATTGATGGATGGATAGAGTTACAAAGATAGTTGTGAAGAAAGAAAGATAGATGGAGCTGTGTTCATAGAAGGTAAAGAGAGAAACGGATAGACGGGTCGATGGACAGACTGGTAGATAGAAACAGTTGCAAAGATAGGACAGAAATTGAAATATGCAGCACAGCTTCAACTAGTAATGTAGTAGTTAAATACCTACATATGCACAACATACAAGAGCAGAAGAAGCAAGCCAGAAATCCATGCAAGCAGGACATATGGATTAAATTGGAGTATTACTGTAGTCCTCAATTAAAATACATATCATCATGACATTCAGGAGTGCCATTGTAAATGCACTTCATTGTGTGCATAGTAAAAAGAGGAAAACGTTCTAAAGAACAGTTTTAAAAGGTCCCCATCTGATATGCTGTGAAAAAGCAATAGTTAGATAAACAAAGGTCTCCCAGAAAGGAATTACAGCAGCATTATCGAAGGTAACTATCTTGTGTGCATATGTGGTCCTGTGAAAGAGATACCTGCAGTCCAAGGGAAGTTAAACGTTGGCTGAAGTAGGCTTACACACTTCCCCAGGCTGTATTCTGTGGTAGACGGAAGCACAATGTGAATGACAAAAACAGACCAGTGTTGAAGAGCTCTGGCTCGAAGCCCCTTTAACTATGTGAATTATACATAGAATTTTAGTAAAATATAAGGTCGTGGCTAATGCCGGACCTACATTTGGTAAGAGCAAAAGGTCTTGGATAACACCAGATTTAAAAAGGGGATATAAGCAAAGAACTATCCTGTAATGGACCAGGGAAAAATTACACATAAATGCAAATGAAGCTTTAGTAGTGTTGAGGTGCTGTTGTGGGTTATGACATTTAGACTACAGGTGAAGTAAGTAAGGTTTATCTCACAAACTTAAGTCCAGCACATTTACTTTGTACTTATTTTTTACTTCATTTGAGCATGTTTAGTTATCTTCTTTGCATGTATTTTAACTGTCTATACAAGAAACACACATAGCTTGTCAGTACCTCGAGTTTATCAGTTTTGGCTGTGATTCTAAAGTGTTTTATTATTTTTAGATGGTACAGACTTTTTCCCGGTGTATCCTGCGCTCGAAGGACGAGGTAGACTTGGATGAACTACTGGCTAGCAGATTGGTCACATTTATGATGGATAATTACCAGGATATTTTGAAAATTCCAGTTTCTTTGCAGACCACCGTAGAAGACCATGTGGCCCATCTGCGAAGAGTAAAGGTAACCTGAAAAATCACACTGTACAGTCCTCTCTCCACCACTGCCCCCCACCCCCCCACACACACACACACACACACTGCAGTCCTCCTCCAGACAAACTTAACTTCCTGCCCTCCTCACAAATGTTATAGTCCACCCACTGCACTCGTCCCCCATGTGCCCACTTCCAAAGTGCCCTAAGGTTTGCAGTCTGCTTTATCCAGGATTCAAGTGTCAACCTGTAGATATGATTTTTTGTGAAACTATTGCTTTAAATTTACACTTACGCACTCAGTTGAAATTTTTTTCCAGTTTAAGTAAAGTATGTGCAATCGGTTCAAGCAATCATTGCAGCTAAAAGTAAATTGCTTCTAGAGACCACGCCCCTGTACGGTCAAGGAAAGCAGCAGTGTAGATTTTTGTTTCTTGTGGTGATGTGATGACTTGACCCCATTGTGTTTTCAGCACAGAATGTGATGCATCACTTAATGAGGCAAGTACAAGTATGTGCAGGCACTGGGATGAGTTTCAATATTTTTTTAGTAAAATGGTCCTGTTTTGATTTGCAACCTAATTTATTTGTTTTGACTGAAGCAGCCAGTGGGGATTAGTTTTGTTTTAACATTTTCACTGTTGTATTCCTTCAAATTTTAGAATATTCTAGAAATTGAGAAATACTGTCTGACAAAAATGTGATGGTTTTTGCGAAATGATCACTCCAAAGGTGCAATGCATAGCTGACATAGAAATTACACAATCACAATATTCCAGTGCTGCGAAGGAGAAGGTTCCCAAAAGATGTCTGGGGATGTCGAAGGAGGAAAACACAAATTACTGTAAGGGAGATTTGGGACAGAGCTGAAAGGGTTAAGCTCCAAACACAAGAAGTCTACCTTGACTTAGTAAATGCCAGAGGACAAACAAAAGCCCAAAGAGGTCCTTGTATCTAAACTCAAAGATACCGTAGGAGGCAAACCCTCAGAACTTGCCTTGACTTTGAAAAGTGCTCAAGAGTATGGTTGGAGAAGTCAGTGAGGTGGAAACTTTGGCGCTGAGAAAAAGGCACGAGTGTTCAAAGATTAAAAGAAAGTGCTCGATGTCTAGAAGGAGGAATTATGCCTGGATGCTGAAATGGAGGCATTAATAAAGAGGAGGAAGGAGCTCAACAACTTAATTAAAGTGATACAAGGACATACTCCACCCCTTTAGAGTAAAACAGGCTGCATTTGAAGTCAAGACAGAGAAGCTGGAACTACCGGTAACACCAGAGCCAGGGAAAGACAAACTTCACAGAAACCTCCTTCCAGGAGGGCATGTTCAAGGCTTATACCTCAGAAAACTGACAGGATGTGGATGCATATTCACCAGAGGAGGGTATAGATGCATACCTCTCAAGGGCCTCGCCACCAGAGTATAGCTTTGTGTTCAATGGAGTAGTCAACCAGGAGGCAGACATCTAAGTAGTCAAGCTAGAGGAGGAACAAGAGGAAGTGGGCTAGTTTCTGCTGATGCTCCTAAGTGTGCTGGACCAGGGAAGGGAAGCCTTCAGAGAACCAACTAGAGTGAAGGCTGTTACTTCATAGGTGGAGAGGAAGTACAGGCATCCCACACAAGACCCCACGTTCATCAAGGGTTTAGTAGCTGCCTACTCCTTCATCTTGTCCATAGCTCGAAAATGAGTACGTTCACCAGCATCGGTGGGTCCCGCTTGAAGGTGAAGACAAGTGGGTAATTTTGTTAGGCAGGAATGTGGCAGTCAACAGAGAATCACCACTTCCAGCACACCCCTAAATCAATGTGCACACCTGCTCCTTCTAGAGCAATAACAAAAAGGGAATATCCTTCATCATGGAGGAGAAGACAGTCACCAACACTTGCCAGAAGTCCTCCCTGTAAGCTGCAGACAGCTCTGCACTGGAGACATGCTGAGGCAGGTCTGGCTACGGGTGTCCATGTTAAAGCAGGCAGCAGTAGTGAACATGCCCTTCACCTGAGTGACTCTTCAGGACAGTAGTAGAAGAATCACTCAAGAGGAAGGGCAATGACACAGCAAACTCCATTGGCATACTACAGTCTAGAGGCCAATGCAGGGTAGGAGCCACTCCAGAAAGAAAAATAACCTCTAGGCGGGCCTTTCAACTGGTGATACCCTACACATGCTTTGGTGATGATACAGTGGCAGTACAGCAGGCCACAAATGCATCCCTTCTGGGGTGAGAAAGCATGTGGTAGAGTTTGCTTCAGACAAGTGGATATTTAGATCCTTACACCAAAATTATTGTGTAGAATTCTTAAAACCACCACTCAACATCAAACCAAGGGAAAGACCCCAAAGAAACAGGGGCACTTTAGACAGGCAGTCACCGAACTGCTACGAAAAAAGGCTATACAAAGGGTGAAAATAACAGAAAAGTGACAAGGAATGTATTCAGTCTACTTCCTAGTTCTAAAAGCAGACTTGTCCGGACGGCCGATCCTAGACACCAATATCCTCAACTGCTACATCGACACAAAAGTTCCAAATGCCAGCACTGCAGGAAGTCATCCGGCTCCTCAAGAAAGAGGATTACATGACAACAGTAGTCCTCAAGGAGGCTTATCCACACATACCAGTGAACAACCACACAAAAGGTCCTTAAGATTTGTGGTAGACAAGGTGCCCTACCAGTTCATGGTGCTGCCATTCAGGATAAAGTCTGCACCCAGATCATTCACCAAGTGCTTGTCTGCCGTAACAGTGCATCTATGAAGAAAGGGAATTCACATCTACCCTTAACCTGGACAGCTGGTTGATAAAAGCAAAGGTATACCAGCAATGCAAAAACAATACAGACAAGGTCATGGAAACAATGTACATCCATGATTTCTCCATCAGCAAGGAACCAGAAAGGGAGAAGACTTTCCTAGATGCTAGGCTAGACTTGAAACAGGAAAGGGCCTTACCCGTCAACAGAATGAAGGCAATAATAGGACAAGCTCACCCCTTCCGAAGGGACGAGCTCTGACAGTGAGGACGTTGGGGAAACTCTTGGGCATGGTGGCAATAACCTGGCAGACAACTGTTTTTCTAGCCCTCGAAATGTTCCTATCTCAAGTCAAAGGGAAGGTGGTACAGATAAAAATGGACAGTGTTACAGTCATGTTCTAGTTCGGCAAGCAAGGGGAACAAGATCATATGCCTTATCTAGCCTAGCACAGGAGGTCTGGACTTGGATGGTACAAAGGAACATAACACTTGTGGCAATCCACCTACCAGGAGTGGAGAACACAGAGGCAGATATACCTAGCAGGCAAAGCAGTGCCTCCGGCCCATGGAAGCTAAACTCCAATATTGCATCAGATCTTCAAAAGGTGGCTCATTCCCACATGTTTGCAACATAAGAACATTCTAAAGTCGCAGGTCTCGTCGCCAGCTGCTGGGGATGCCCTATTGTTAGGTTGGCCAGAGAAAATCACATGTGCTTGTCCACAGATTCCTCTGATTCCCTTGGTAAGAGAGAGGTACAAATAAGTAACCACGACCTTCATCGTTTCTCCCTTTGCCAAAAGAGCGTGGTTCTCACACCTAGTAGAACTGGCACTGGAAAATTTCATGCTGCTACCAACATGACCAGACATTCTGACCATTCATGGGGGCAAATTGTTCCACCAGAAACCAAAAAACACTGTTTGGCCTCATGACTCCTGAGCACAGAATGTGGACATCACCAGCTACCCTGAAGTACCATGGAAGTTCTGAAAGAACTGAGAAGGTCAGTAACACAAATGTGTTATTCCGAAAAAATTTATAGATTTTGAAAATGAGCCAGAAAAAATGGCCCACAAGCACCAACAGGGGACACCACAGTCCTAAGTATCTGACTGACCTACCAGATGAAGGACTGCTGTGCCTCACTCAAGGTAACCACTAGCAGCCATTGTGGCATAAAAGGAGGTCTAATAGAGAGGAGTTTTTCCCCCAATGCCACTAGTCAAAAGGTTTCTTGAGGGAGCCAAAAGCCTAGCACCTCCCAGAGCAGTTTTATCACTTGCATAAAACCTAATTCTGGTATCTAAGCAACTTATGAAGCCGGCCTTTGAACACATGCACAATCCAGGGCTGCAATTCCTCGCTGTAAAGGCTGCCTTCCTGGGGTCTATCACATCTATACGCAATGAGCGAGCTACAGGAACTAACAGTGGAAGAACCATATATTCAAATTCACACTGACAGGATGGTAATGAAAACTAACCCAAACTTCCTGCCCAAGGTGGTATCGTGTTTCCATGGAAACTAAGCAATATAGCTGCCAGGGTACTTCAGCAACCAAGGTCACATGCAGAACTTCCCATACACAGAATGGATGTCAGGAGTACTGTGATTTTTTTTTTTTTTTTTTTTTAACATACAGGAAACTAAGACAATCAGGAAGACCAACCAGTTTTTCATTGTATTCGCTTCTGCAGCTAAGGGCTCAACAGTGACAAAGGGAACTATAGCAAGCTAGATTGTTCAGACAATACAGAGATGTCACATCATGACAGTAGTGACGCTGAAGGCGAGACCAAGAGCACATTCTACAAGAAAGAAGGGGGCAACACTCTCATTCATAGCTAATATCTTGATCAGTAACATCTGCAGGACTACAGTATGGTCCTCTATAGACACCTTTACCAAGCAAGCAAGGATGCTCAGGTAGGACAAAAAGTACTTAAACACTTGTTGGCAAACACAGACTTGTTTTCTACCCAACCTCCCTCAGGACAAAAGAGCACATGCACATAATTTGTGCACAGCATGTGTACCCAGAAAGATTCATGCTGCAAGAGGAACTGGTTACAGACCTGTAGGATTAGTTTTGCAGCTTTAGACTTTCTGGGTTCACATGCGACCCACCCAATTCTGCCAGAAATAGAGTACAGAGATATGCAACAGGGAGTTAAAGATAATTACCAAACACAAAGCAAGCTGCAGCCAGAAGGACGCCTGATTAAAAGAATCAGAAGAGGGCAACCACACACTAGATCTTCTTGTGCATGTCTCGCTTCACCAAGAAGAGACATAACTCAAATTGGTCGACAACAACGCCCCCTTGAAAAAAAGGAAAAAAATGAAAACGGAAAGAGGAAAAAAAGACTGTTCAGGGCCAAACCACTAGATGATGGAATAAGACATAGCATGGAAGTCCAGAAATCTTCAAGTTTGCAAAAAACTACCAACTTCACCATGAAACCTTTGAGTTTTGCATACCATTGCCTAGTTCTTCCGGATTGCAGCGGAGTGAGCAGTACTCGCCTCTTTTTGAAGAATTACTCACACTATCACTAGAGCCTCCTGGAAGTTAAAATATCTTTCAAAGTCCTCTTTTGTCACTTACTGTGCTTTATGCTTCCATAAACTGCCTTAACTGTGGGAAATATTGATCATTGCAGGTGACTGTGATACACAAAGCACCATTGTTGCCCGATTCAATTATTAAAAACCCTAAAACTACAAAAAAAAACTCAGCAGTTTCTTTAGATTGTTTAACTCTTACCTAAAACCATAATATGCACTGCCTAATCAGACACACACATACTTTGACTTCCTTCTCAGCCTACCACAACTCACCAAATAACTTATCAGCCTTGCCTCTTTTTTGGAGGCTGGTTGTTAGTAGAGATAAGTACACACCTACCAGTAGCAATAATGCCCCCAGTCAGTGTTCTATCCAGTCAAGGTCTCAACACATTAGTCCCTGGCTCAACCCCTGGTAGCTTGACAACTAGCAGGGAGGCTTATCTTAGGAGACAGGTACGTAAAGCATTTAAATACATCAATACAATAAAGAAGTAAGACCCAACACACAATAAAAATCCCACACCAATTTATAAAAATAGTATATATTTGTATCTTTAAAATGACACCAAAATGGCAAAAATCAAACATAGGGAACTGGAGTTGAGAAGTTTTAAAGATTACATTTAATAAATGTGCTTTCTAATGCTTAAGCTTAAAAATCTGTGGCGCCAACCGGGGACATCTGGTTGCGCTTGACCAGGACCAAGTCAAAGTGTGAGGCTGACCGCGATGGATCCCTGCTCAGATACACTTAGCGAGAGGCCTCGGTCAAAATTTTACCTTTGCACTTAGAAACTTCTCTGGAGCTTTTCCCTTTCGATGTCATGCGGTCCTCCTCAGCAAGCTGATTTTGATGCAACATCGTCAGACTGCCGTTCTGCGGGACCCCAGTCAATTCCTGAAAATCTGGAGCTCCAGAGCTTTCACTGGGACAAACCAAAACTCCTGGCTGGGTCACGGTTGAAGATAGCTGGCTTGGCTTATAACGGCAAGTCTGTCCACTTATGGAGTTTTTTCCAAAAGTTGCTCCAAACTTCTCTAAACTTCTGGGGGTCCTTCCAGAAGTTCTCCTTTGTGTCTCAAAGTGTCCAAAACACAAATCCAAAGTTCTCCTTTGGGTCTCAGTTAAAACATAATCCTCCTTGGAAGTTTGGGACTTCAATTCCCACAATGCATCTGGCCAAATCCTTGCAAGTCCACTGGAAGAACTCCAAGCTGGGGACTTTTATGGAAGCTGGTGCACAGAAGCTTTTTTGACATGTTGCTTTCATGAAATCCACTCCTGAGTCCTTTGAAAGGCCAGGCAAAATAATTTGGGCTCTTCCAGTGTGCAACACGAGCGATACTTCAGTACGCAGTCCTCTGGGTTGCTGGCCAGAATTCCAGTAGGGCAGTCCTCCTTGTGGTTTCAGGCAGCAGATCTGAGTTCCAATGCAAATCCACCACTTTTATTCAATCATCTTGGGGGACTGTCAGTGGGCATTCTTGTCCAGTGAGCTGCAGGATTCTACCCAGAAACATGACAACTTCTTCCAAACGGTTGCATCTTCTTGTCCTATAAAGCACTGCACTTTAACATTCCAAGATTGAGGATTTTCCTCCAGAGGAGCAAGGCCTGGCTATACCAGCCCACTGACCATCAGCTTCACCTTTGGATATCTGTAAATTCCTTTCCTAAGCCCACTATCTATCTGTGGGTTATGGAGTGAGAGGGCAGGCCTGGCTGCATTCCTTTCTGACTGGCTTCCTTTTGGAACCTCCGCTTGATTTACCCAGTCCCCTCCCTGGCTTGGACTCTGCATCTGCCAACCTCTCCCATCAGATAACCTCTGCTCAGTACAGGCCACTTATCACCTCATCAAAGCAGCCTGGCTAATCCTATTAGGACTGACCAATCAGGAGAGACCACTAGCAGGCTGGACTTTGGCTTATAGAAAAGAAAATCTTATAACTTCTTCTCAGTATTAGTTATGATTAACTCAACAATGGCAAGTTGTTAGATTTATCATTACCATCCAGATGAGTACTTTCATGCCATTTTAGCTCATTCCTAGCAATACTTATTCTATGCTTATGAGAAATATTTCAGTTTGGAGCTAACTTTCTACAATGGGGGAAAATGAAAGGTGCAGTTTTTCCCTCACGAAGGCATATAAAACATAATTGATAATGTAGCTGCTTATAGTTTCAATGCACCCCACCCTTGGGGCATGTAGGGGGGACCTGTGGTAGACATATGTACAAATAAGGTAGATTATCACTTTAGAAGTACCTTTTAAGTAAAAGTCGAATTTGCAGACATGTTTACATTCTAAGACAGTCTGCAAGGCAGAGCTAGCTTTAAAAATGACAGCAGGCTCACAGCAGTGTACACTGCAGTACAGGAATTCTACTGGGCCTCTAAACTTAACTGCCCTGTTATATACTAGGGATTTAGTGGTAGTTTGAATCCCCCTGGCCCTATTATCCAGTAGGGACTTACATAGGTCTGTCATTGCCAATTGAAATTATAACATTGGACCATATACCTTTTATTCAGAGCACTGGCCCTGGGCCTGTTTAGCAGAGCCCAGGGCACAGTCCAGGTCAGCTACCATCGGTGTCAGTCAGAAACGTTGGGCTGAACATGCTTAAAGGGTGACTTTCTCACACTCTTTGATCAGTTAGCATGCTTCTGTGAGTGACATACAGCCGTGTGCATGTAGGATTATAAAAAAAAAGTCTCCATAACGTCAAGCCAGCAGAGAATATATGAAAGGTACAGCTCCAAGTAATTGGACGTGGATACCTGGTGTTGGATCTCAAATCACTGACCAAGTTAACAGTTTGCTATGTCGTGAATCACACCAAAATTTGAGTATTGAGTTCAGCCACAAATAAAGGAATTGATTTGGGAGCACATTTTGTTTGCAAGTATTCAAAGATTTTGCATGGCAGGCCTTAGATCTCCTTGGAATAAACCGTAAAGGAACTAATGCCAGGGTCTCCACCTCTGCCCGCTTATCTTTTCTTGGTTACTATGTAGTTCTCCCCTGAGAGGAGATCCAGTGTCTGACTCATATTTGACCTAGGCCAACAGGTGGAAACTTGCCAATGATTATTAGTTTGTGGATGCAGACTCTGTTTAGTGGGTCGCCTCCACCTAGTGCGAAGGCCACCGTGACTTAAATTGTAGATGCATAGTGGCTTATTCTGGCCCAGCGCATGGCAGATGTCTGGGATAAGGCTCCTGATGGCTGTGTGGGATTGGGCCAATTCTGAGGTGTGGACGTGGCAGCTGGTGCTTTGCATGATTGCGAGCAGCCAGGCTAGCACAGTCCATCCTTTGTGCCATCTCAGCTCATTCCAGCGAGTCGGAAAAAAAACAGCAGCATCAGTCCAAAAACTAAGGGGTGCACATACAAAACTAGGCGTTTCCTTACACCCATGCATTATGAAGCGTATTAATGTCCATTGTATGGCAGAGGTAACCATAACTTGGATGCTAATTCTGTATAGTGGCTTTTTATTTGCAGATATTCCATGTATTATTCAATCAATCAATCAGGAATTTGTAAAGTGCACTACTCACTCGTGAGGGTCTCAAGGCGCTGGGGGAGGTGGGGTGGGGGGACATGGTGCTGCTACTGCTCGAACAGCTAGGTCTTGAGAAGTTTCCTGGAGGTAAGGAGGTCTTTGGTCTGGCGCAGATGGGTGAGAAGAGTGTTCCACATTTTGGCGGCGAGAATGATCTACCGCAGGTTGTAGTTCTGTAGACGCGTGGGATGGTTGCGAGGTCGGCAGAGCGGAGATACCGGGTCGGGGTGTAGAAGGAGAGCAGTTTGTTGAGGTATTCTGGTCCGGTGTTGTGCAGTGCTTTGTGAGCGTGGGTGAGGGTGTGGGTGTGGGTTGAGCCTATGATGCAACCATTAATTAGACTGCACCAGAAAATGTCGGCAATAATGATTTGGAATACTTTCTTTCAGATCAAATATCCAGGGGCCGACATGGACACAACCATTGCAAGCATGCCGACACACCCTTTCGCGCCCCGGACCAGTGCTGACCAGTTCGAGTACCAGAAGATTAACAGTGCTCCGGAACCCCTGGCCACGTTACTGGAGGAAATCATAACGAATGCAAAACTATCGACGAAAGACAAGAAGAAGAAGCTAAAGCAGGTTAGTGCAGAAGACAAAGCCGCGTTGCTTCATTAAAGACAGCTGCCGCCTGGTAAATTAGTTAACTCCCCAATTTGCGTTTTTTGTTTGCCAAAGCCACATTTTTCTGTGGTAGAACTGCCTTATTTGAATGTGTCCATGGTTCATATTAACCTGTCGCGTCCTCAGAGGTCATCTTTTGTAATTCTTTGCGATGCGTGTTTATCCTCTGAGGACTTGGGGTCAGGAGTGCTTCCGGTATCACTGGAGATGTTCAAGCACCAGGTCTCTGCTGGGCCTTCTTGAAAGCCGCCAAGATGCTTTAGTGATTAAGGCTCGCCTCATATCTGTAGTGAACCTCCTTTAAGGTCTCGGCTCCAATCCCAGCGAGACGGACTCTGCCTTAAGCCGCAGTGAAACTGGGGGGACACTGAGCAGCCGTCCCTGTCAGCTAAGTTTGCACTTTGGAAATACCGCATAAGTACATACATAGAGATGTGACTATGTCCCCCAACCAAAGCCAGGGAATAATTATCGTATCACCCTTTACCATCTACGTGGGATGCTTATCTACAGGATATAGACTTACTGAGTATGTTTTGTGTGTTACGTATGATGCGTTCCGCTGCACATACAGCTGTGTTTGCGCAGATCAAAGTTAACAGCATTTTACTTGTAGCACTTCGAGGCATCTGGAATGTGTTATGAGGCGCTATGTACAAATTCACTGATTTATTAATTTGTTTTTTTTTCGCGATGTTTCTAGTAAATGGGCATGTTTGCCTATTTTCGCCAACTGTGTTGTGAATTTCAGTGTGTGTGTGTGTGTGTGTGTGTGTGTGTTTTTCCTCTCCTCTCGAACCTGCTCCAAACCATGACCTGACTGACCAGAACTTTCGGGTTGTCCTTATCAATATTGGTGCTTCAGGGCACGGATTTATCTCGGTTGGGCGGTCGATAGTATTCGCGTTTACACAATATTGTATGCACATTTCACCTTTTTTAATACTTAGCTGAAAAAATTGTCCTGTGAAATTCTGTAGAGTTCACGTGTGCAGTTTATTGGTCTGATGTGAATCCAATCTCTGAGTAACACACACGAAGAGAAAGGCTGTATCTTTGCTGTTGATTGGAAATATCTGACCTGCTGTATTTGTTCCAGTTTCAGAAGTCCTACCCTGAGGTATACAGGAAGCGGCTTCCTACACCAGAGAGCGAGGCAGCGCTTTTCCCTGAAAAAGTCAAAACGAAACCACAACTGATGTTTTTTACGCTGAAAAATCCCTTTCAGCCTTTTCATAGAACTAGAAGTTTCCGAATGTAGCGGCCGCGTGCGAGTACCTGCGCCATGGACATGTTGAGCAGTCCGAACTAAGCAACCATTGACTACGGAGATCATTCACATGACTGATACAGTGTGTGGCGTTCACAAGAAACCATTATCAGTATTTTTCATACCTAAATATCTAATTTTATTTTTAGTTACGTGTACAGTTTTAAATGTAAAAGAGAACTGAACTAAAAAAATTACTTGAATAACCCTTTTGGGTTTTGTGCCTTAATGTACTTGAAAGATAATTTCAGTGATGTATATTTTAATTGTGTCTTTGTAAATAGCGTTAGTTTACTTCAGCTCGTCCCATAAATTTCATTACACTGGATCTAACCAACTTAGTTTTTGTGGGTAACAGCTTTAACGAGTTTAAAACACTGGATAATATAACTTCTGATAAAAAAAAAAAATGATTAATTGCTACAGTACATGTCTTAACATCTAAGTGTGTGAATTTTAGGTTTGTAGTCTGCATGTTCGGAATCACATACTAAATACATTTACTGTAATTAATGTAAAGGTACAACAGTGGTGGCTCTCTTTAATTACTGCAGTAATCAGCATCCAACCCCTCAATTCCCAGCATGCATAGCGGACCGGTTCCGGAGAGGCTGGCCTCCCATTTATTCGTTCGTCTGCCCACTTCATTCTTCTGAAGAGAGAGAGGGGTCATTTACTGAAATCCAAGTACTAGTTGTGCGGTCCTCACATTTAGGAAATTCACAGGCCTAGGTCAGCGGAGGCCTCAGGACTTGATTACCAAAGGACTACTTCACAGTACTGTTACAGATCTGACCCTGTATATCCGCGTGGCCTTTGTTGAGAAGAGAGAGCAGGATTTCTCTGAAACCTACGATAAGATCCCTTGAGGGGGATGTATTGTGGAAAATATTCGAGGCAAAGGCCTAATTGGCATTTCAAGGCCAACTTGGCACTTTTAAATTGGACTGTCGGCTGCAGGCAGTGGAGACATTTTCTTACAGCTGCATATCGCGACTGGGGGCAGTCTCGCAATGTTAGTGTGAGTTGATTACAATTCTCACCATTTCAGTTGTGTTCTTATGCAGGTAGTAAATCGATTTCATACATGTAAACATGGGAAAGAACAGTTGCTGGATTTGCTATTTACGAGTTAAGAGGACATCTATGGTTTTTACTTTTCAGGACACTAGAAGAAGTGGTGTTTAAGAGCCGGTAGCCACATAGGTTGTCATGATAACCACATTTTTTCATTTTTTTTTCATTACAAATGAAAACACATTTCTGTAGCCATTGAACTGCAGATTTCTTGTCCTTGTCCAATTTTGAATATTCGTGTTTAAGCAGTGGAATGCAGTTGTGTTTTGCTCTCCGACGTGTGCAAAATTGATAGTTTGCGTTGGATTGCCCTTTAACACCGATTGTTGTTTGTAAGTATCAGATGGATATTTTAGAAAATGCAAACAAATGGTGTGACTCTTGCAGTCCTCCGTAGGCCAAACTAGATCTTCAGAGTGACTTGACTACTGTCCAATCTGATGTGGGAAACCTATTCGAGTGACATATCGTAAGCATTTTGTAGAACTGCGCCAGAAGCATTTCTCTGAGCTGGGAGAGCTTTCCGCCTGTGCAGGTTGGCTATAGGAACTCTCAGTTGTTGGCTTGGCTCATCCCTTTGCTAGCAGCCCTGGTGGTGGAGTCGGTGTTGTGACGGATAGGCTGTGGAGTGTCAAGTGTAGGTTGAGCTCACAGGTGATAAAATAGGTTGAGCATTCCGTGCACGTTTCTCATGCTAACGACCAGGACTTCTGATGCCTCCTGCCCTTGTGTTGGCTTGGCAGGTGTAAGGGCGCCTTGCAGCATGCTTCTCTTTTAGCCATTTAGATACATTCATGTGTGCGCCCTCCCGTTCATCTTAAGTTGTCTACGAGTTGGAGTACTCAAGCTATCGCAAGATGAAGTTTTCTGGATGAAGGTTGCTGGATTCATTCCTAAAGTTCTGACTCCTGGAACCGAAATCCTGTGTGAATGATTTGCAGTCCTCTGTGCTTCAGGAGAAACGCTACATTTCATTACAGAAGCAAGCGGTTTGGGCGAATTAGGCGGTCTTAGATCATGCGTCTTTTATATAGTGCTACGTTCGTCAATTTCTTGGCGCATTTGGAAGTCTCTGTATGTAGACTGTCTGTTGTGTAGCTGTATCCGAGGGCCTGTGGATCAGGTCTTGCTCGTTCCACCTTGACTTTGTATTTGTGATCATGTTTCAGGCCCTCGATGTTGATTTCATCGTATTCAACCGCATTCAGTGTAGAGTTCTCCAGTGCCGGTGTTGTGTAGTGCTTAATTCCCGTAGGTCACTTTAAGGCACTTCTGGGAGCAGAGGGAAGGGCATGAGAAAAGGTTCCGTTAGGATCCTAAGGAGGAAGGGCTGTGGCAGATTTGGCCGTAGTAGTGTTTTGCTGTTCGGGTGATAATCCGTGTTGCCCGGTCCTTTCTATCCTGCCTTCTGGAGCCTCAGCTGCCCTCCTTTGCTGAGATGTGGTAGTAGGGCGATTGCTCGGGGCACATGGAAAAGCTTTAAGACACCACCACGCCTTCCCCTGGACAAGCGTTAGTGTGTAAGGTGTTTGCTTGCAACACTGGGCAGTGTAGTGCCACGTAGAGGCGTGCACCTGCTTACACTTGTTATGATTTCCTATACGGAGTGCAGATTCCGCTCTGTTCCAACTATGCAGGCTAACTTCTGTTTAAATCTTCAACATTTTGTAAGTAAACTAGTTATCTGAGTATCTTTCTCTTTAGTCAGGGCTGTCAAAAATGGCATTTATGTTCCAACTGCCAGGGAAAGTAAGTAGCTGCTTTAATAATAGTCAAGGCGAACTACCGTGTTGGTGGGCAATGTAAGTATCTGAAAATAAAACGTTAGGTATTCTTAACTAAATGAAGAGCTCAAATAAGACTTAAATAGTATTGGATGCTCAGGACTGTCTTACCTAGTTTGTTCTAGTGACGTCCATAAGGTGGCAGTATGTCTCCATGATTTGGCTAGATGCGGTTTATGATTAAGTGCAGCATTTTATTTAACGTTGTAGTTAAATATTTTTACATTCCTTTGACTTGCTTTTTTAAATGTGCCGGAAATGAAAATCCTGGTCTTGTGGCCTGCTTCTAAGTGGCTGTTTTCGCTTGCTGGAAAACAAAGTCTTGTTTAAAGTGGAAGAAGGCGACCAGGATTTAAAAATGCGTTAGTCATTTTAAATACTATTGCTTGTACTTACGTGCCCATTCTTTGTTTGCCGGCTGCGCATTTTTGTATTCAGTACTTGGCAGGATACATATGTGAAACGTACTTGAAACCATTTCTCCCACATATTCTACGATGGGTATTTTAGAAGGCTTATTGTATTTGCTATTTACAAGACGAATATATTATCGACCGTAACACAGAAACACATTTGGAGAAGGCTGTTCTGTGAGTTACTGAATTTCTTGAAAACCAGAAAATTAAAAGTTAAAAACCAGCAAGGCTTACTTAAAATCCAAGAGCCGCTGAAAATACGCAGTTTAACCTGCCTGTAATATTGGTGAGGGCTTGCTGCTCTCCGATTCGTATAGTAGTCTAGACTTGCATTAAAAATAATTTTCCCATCATGATTTATTAGTAAACGTCCTTAACTATTTCTAGGTGGGGACGAGCCTGAACGGTTTTCGCCACATAGCGAATCCACGCTTCACAATCACGAATGCACAATTGGTGTGGTGAAGCGATACCTGTCACCCGGATTGTGTTGCCCCATTAGTTGCACGCGTGCGGGTATCTTCCCCTGCAGACCCCCTGGCAGTGAGTGTGCTCTGTTCGCAGGGTAGGCTTCACTGGGCCTCAACATCCTCAATCGGGAGTTCGCTTCTCCGAACGGCTTTAACACATAAATGAAGTACTTATTCCTATTGATGCGTTTTATAAATGTGGTCCTTCCCACGCATATTTTTATGTTCCTTGATAAGGGAGCTTATCGGTTTGTGAGAGAATATTCCGTGCCGCCTTTGTACAATTTCTGCTTTGTTTTATTTTAAGGAATTTGAACTCTTCAGAGAATATTTTATGTAGTAGCCTTTATGTTAAAGGTTAACATTGTAATGCAAACAAAACATGCTGCAAAATCAAAGCTCTGGTGTGATAAATGTGACGTGATGTCAGTCGGTGTGTGTGGTGTGGCACCGTGGCGCTTTTGCCTGGTGTGGAAGCGATTGTGGGCATTCGGGAGTGGGGAACCACCGGCGGAGTGGGGAGAGCGTGGTCTGGCGCGCGAAGACCTCCGCTGTATTCCAGTACTGTAACAATGCACGTGTTTAATGGCTAAGCGTGGGAGTGCAGGAAGTTGCATATACTGCGCATGCTTCATGTTCTTCAAAGTGTAAACTATCTTTACACATTTTTACGCTTATGGGTGATATCAGCAAGTCTGAAACATGTTATTTCTGCTTTTACATTTGCAATTCTGATCCAGAGAAACGTGATTTCTAAGCAAAACGTTACGTGGTCCTAACGAAAAGTCTGACTGTCCCAATATTAGTTCGGATATCCGCACATTGTTAATTAAAAGCGAGTTTACATATGGCTTAGAAGAAAGAACATTGTTCATAATAAGCAGTTGTCTAATTAACATTTAAAATTCTCTGTCACAGGCTTCATTTGCCTATACAGCTGTAATGGAAAAATGTTAATTACATTTGTTGAGTATTATAAAAAGGAATATATAATGTATGCAGCATCAACGTGAGTTTTTAATGATAGTCTTTAATTGGTGCTTATTTTGTTTTTGAAATAATGCTCCAGGCAGTGACTTTTTATAGTTCGCCAGCAAAAGTAGTTTAATTTTCAAACGTCTTAGGCTATAAATATAAATAATGCTTGATGTCCGTGATTCTTTTCATTGGGCATGTTGTGAAATACTTCATGAAAGATGCGTTGTAAATATGCCTTAAACTTGTGCTGCAAATACTGCCTTGGTCCAATACGTTTTTTTTTTTTTAATTAATCATGTAAATAAATAGAAATCATGTAAATAACTGCAGAAATGCCATTAAATTTCAAAACTGTTTAGCATGTGTCGCCTTTATTTGGCTTGAGTATCTGTTTTGTCTTATATTAAAGGTCACTTTGCTTGTCAGTTGCCACCTTAATTCAGCATTCAAACACGTTTTCACTGACTGTTCCACAATTCTTACTATCGTTGTGTGGATGTTCTGTCTTCTTCTGAGAAGACTTGTCATGTAGTATCACTGTCTCTTTAGGGGGGCTTCTGGTCAGTCAACAGCAACCCATCAAGTGCATGCCTCTGGCCTGCAAGAAAATTACTTGTTCCCCTGGTGTGCTAATTGGTGTTAGAAGTAAAAGTACATCATGTTGGAAGCCTAAAGTCCAACTGGCATTTAATGCAAAACGGCAAGAAGCAAAGCAAAACATAAAAGGCAATTGTCTTTTCTACTGACCAGGGCTCTTGCTAGAGAATGGTCAGTTGGAGCTAAGAGCTAAAATTCATGTGAAATCAACCTAGTACATACACATTTTCTCTCAGTGCACTGTGGTCAAGTTAGAGAAAGTGTTACTCTTAGCAAAAACTTAACTAATGTGCAGGTGTCAGAATCTTCGCCTCAAGGAAGCGCAGAACAGGCGTGGGAGGGGGGGAGATATCATTCATGTGTACAATACTGGCCCCATTATTCTCAAAATCCTGCTTCCTTTGCCAGGTTTCAACATGTGTTTACATTCTGGGAATATATACAAAGTACAGTGCGGAGTACCGTGGCCTCTGGGTCTGCTAAGGCTGTACAGTCTTGCAAACAATTTGCAAGGTAACATCTATATTTGATTATTAGTTTATATATTCATAACTACATCTGTGGTTGTTATCATGGCCCTTCATAGGAACATATGAACGTAATATAAACATATTCTCAATAGGTTTTCACGGTGGCACAAGGCTTTCTGTGACATTCTGGTTCTTTTTCATTCCCAGAAGTAGTGGAGGGTATTGATTGACAAGCGGTGCTACACACACTGCCGGTGCTGAGGTAAGACCTTTCATTTGGAGTTCAAAGAACTTGTGCAGGAAGTAGAGGCTACTGCATTTAGGATCAATCATGCTCTTCCCACCATTGCAAGGACAGCAGAACATTTTCTCTCACTATTTCCTTGTTTAAAATGAGCTCCTGCTACATGATGTCAACCTGCTGCTTCTCCTGTATAAATTCAAGATGCCCAGTTTATCTTGAATACTGGCATCTATACTGACTGACCAGCTGTGCTCAGGATACCTATTTCCGGGCACTCATCATGGAGGAACAGAGGAAGTGCCATTCAGTCCCAGTACTGGCCTTTGGGTCTCTTTCAAGGTCCTCCTAAAGGCGAGGTAGAGGTTGAAATTATTTCTTTAGACTACATCATGTCCTCTTTAATGTCGAATGAACATATCAATAAGTGTTGAAGCCTCGGGGGCAAAGACCTGCTAATTTTGTTCTCAAAAGGGAAATTGTGGCCAAAAGGCATACCTTGCCAGGAGCACCCGTTAATATGAGCTTGGTTGCGGCAGCAGGAAGTCCTCTGCGGTCTGCACGATCCTGAGCAGTATAACGAGGACGTGGAGTCTGGTGGACGTAATGACGGTCCTAGAGGATTCCATTAGGCAACGGCTTTGCTTCTACAGAGAGGGCAATGGCCCGCAGCCAGATAGCAAATCACTTCCTCACATACATGGCTGTGATAAGTGGTGGCTCTAGAAGCTTCTGGGGCGGCTGGTGTCCTTCATAGTGATGGTTCCTCAAGCCAAGCTCCCGTGTGTTCCCTTCAGCACCATATGATGGCAGATCTTGACTGACGGCTGCAATTGCAGTCGAAGCTCATCCAAGTCCGGCCATTCCTGGCTCTAAACTTGCTAGGTGGACACATGTTCAAACGTATGATGGTATTACCATTATGCCTGACCCTTCCACAGTTCACGCTCACCACACTATGGTTCTGAAGCACATTGTTGGGAACACAACTTTAGCACCTTGTGAGAAGTCAGATTTGCAAATAAATGTTTTGAAGCTTGCTTGTTAGACCTGGCATCCTTAGGGTGGTTTTACCCCAGACTTTTTGCCTCTATCTCTGGTTTTATTGCTGTATCGTTTTGTTGGCCTTAGGACTCTGAGCACTTTACAACTGCTAACCAGTGCTAAAGTACATGTGCTTCTCCCTTAAGACATGGTAACCTTGGGGTATCCACAACTGGCATATTTAATTTACCTGTAAGTCCCTTGAAAAGTGGTATACTATATACCAAGGGTCTGTTCATTGAATGCAACTAGTGGGCCTGCAGCCCTGTTTGTGCCACCCACATTAGAAGCCCTGTAAACGTGTCTCAGGCCTGCAACTGCAGAGACTGTGGGTGCAGTCTCACTGCCACCGACTTGGCATTTAAAACCTCACGCCAAGCCTTACACTTCCCTTTTCATACGTCCCCCCTAGAGCAGGCCCTAAGTAGCCCATGGGGCGGGGTGCTGTCATTGAAAGGCAGGACATTTTCATTACTAGGACATGAAAAACTTAAACGGCTGTTTTCATTACTGTGAGGCCTGCCCCTCTCATAGGCCAGCATTGGGAATTCCTTACAATACTCTTAAGCTGTCACATTTATCATTACTATTTTAGAAATGCCACTTTTAGAAAGTGGGCATTTCTCTGCACTCATTACTCTGCATGCCTACAGCCTATCTCTGATACAATCTGGCTTGTGCTAGGTGTCAGCTACGCTTGTGCATTCCCTTCAGACACTCGCAACAAAGGGTACTCAGCTGCGTCTGCATTCATCTTGCATACTGAAGGGTCTTCCTGGGGAGGAGGTTGGAAAGGGCTCCCACTTACATCTCAGAGTAGTGACCAGAGCCCTCACAAAGGGGCTGATTACCCCCCACTGATAGTCTGGAGCCTGGCTGACCTGGAAGGGGAACCTGTGCACTTCATAGGATTTCCTTGTAGTCTTCCCCCACATCAAAGGCACTTTTCAGTATGAGTACTGGATCTCTGACCCACTAAAATTAGTACACGTCTCGACTCAAGTAAAGACTGCTGTGTGCCGGGATTGACACTCTGCCAGGAATGACTGTTCCTAGAAACTGCTGCCCTGCTGCACTGCCCTGATGATCTCTGCCCGGTAGCCCAGGACTCTTCCACCAACCCCAGGGTGACTTCTAGCAGCTTTTTCTTTACTTTGCTGCTCATTTTCTTCAATCACCCTGAGCTGCCTTGCTGGAATTCGCCGCTGCTATCTACAGTCACCCAGAGCGGCTCCACCAGCTTCACCGTCCGCTTTCTGCTATCACCCTGAGCAGCTTTCCTACACTTGGCCGTCCGCTTTCACCAAGGATCCTGAGTGGCTTCATACGCTTTCCGATCTTTTCCTCGTGGCCACGGCAGTGACCTCCCCTGGGGCTACCAACCTCTGCCTCTCAGTTGTCTGCAGCCCCCACCTGCTTCCCTGGTGTCAGCACCCAGGAACCTCACCCTCAGCCCCTCCTCCAGAAGAGCGCACCCCGACATTACTGTAAACGTGCATAGAGGGGCTGGGTTCTGAGCCAGTCCTCTTCTTCCATAGGTCTCCTCACTGTAAGTGATGGAATTTTGACTGTGCACATATGCGTCGCTGCTTTTTTTTTTTCTTTTTTCTTTTCTTCTTTTTAAATATTAAATTTACTTTTTTTGGCTTTGCAACTCTTGTTTGTGGGTTTTTCCTCGGAGATGCCCGCATTTAACCACCAGGCCGTTTTTTTTAAATGAATCATTTATTTCTGATATGAACTTATTCATATTGTGTCAAACCAATTCTGAATAAAAACGAAACCATTTGTTATTGTAATCTTTTGGGCTGAATTGTGGGTAAAATGGAGGGCTGCATTTTGCAGGGAGTTGTGATAAATCTCATCCTACTGATGGATATTTGATCTGGAACTTCTTCATAGCGATAGGCCCCACGTGCCGGCAGGTGGCACCATCTGGCTCTGCACTGACCTCGCTCTGCCTCTGGAAGTGACAGCTTAGCAGTATCCAGGCGTCACTCCAATGCAGGTCCTTATATTGTTCACCCTCGATGTTGAGCACCAATGGCAAAAATTGCCTGTTTCTTCCTAAAGGACGTTTGTTAGGTAAATGTACATACTAAAAACCAAGCTGTGCCCTAACTGCAAGAAGCAGATGTTGGTCACAAATCCACATGTCTGCCCGTGGTGTCAAGAATCCAGATGCAACTCTTAGTCAATTGGGTGGTGAAGCTTTACGTTTCTGGACACAAAAAGGGAGGTAGGTCTCACTCCAAACAACGTTCCCACTCTGTTGTGGGCTTTATCCAGGTCTGTGTCTTGGTCCTACTCCAGGTCAACATCACATTTGAAGTTGAAGGAGAAACTGGGGATCAAAAAGCCCAAACTCTGCCACTCCACTCCAAGGAGAATTCGCACAATTGGCCCTTTAGTGGCCTCACTCTGCTGCCATCGGCCGACTCAGAATCTGCTCTCTGCATGGCCATAGTTTCACTTGCCAATGTTGACATAGTTGCTGTCAGGAAGGTCATGGCACAACTTTTCAGGGCAATGCCCGCTCCCGTTCGAGCACTTTGGGCCCCTCTGAGACACAGGGGCCCTAGTCCGACTCTCATTGAGCCCGGCAACAACTGACCCCAATGTGCCTCTGCGTAGCTTCCTGCCAGTGCCGGCCCACGCTCTGCTAGTGCCGCTTTGGTGCTGATCCAGACACCAGCGGATCTGACTAGACCCCCGGTTCAGATCCAGAACAGTCAATGGGCCATGCCAGGCCTATGTGTCTGTATTAGAAGACTGCACGACAGCCCCCAGCTTTGAGCCATTCTCAGCCTCTCATTTGATGCCAGTATTATCGTAGGCTGGAAGGCTTTTTCATATCTGATTCTGAGGCTCCAAAATGTTCCGGCAGGGGACGATGAGGCAGATACCTTGTTCCCCTCTCATTGCACTGATGCTGAGCTATGCTTAGTCTGCAGATCAGCAGGCGTGTTCCTCCTATAGTGACATGCTATAGACTAATGCTCACTTGCTGACACAAATATTTCCAGTTAGGTTTGCTACTTCGGAGCCCTTGGTGCCTTTTAATGAGGCCTTAATATAAACCTTGATGACGACTTGGTTTTAACCATGCTCATTTCCTCCTGTAAGCTACCCAGTAGCCAGACGTCTAAAAACCACCGCTGGAGATCTGGCCTTTTTGACTCTACACAGACTCTAGTGAGGTTAGTGGTTCATGCTTCCATCATTAGTGTGAATCCCAACATGTTCCCTGCTTGCCTTCGGACAGCGGGGTGAAGCACATTGATGCGTTCAGGAAAAGTTTTCTGCCAGTTTGGTATTGAGGTCTCCGAATACAGTCTCCTTCTGGGACACTACATGCATGCCTTGTATGAATCAAATTCTTTCGGCCATCCCAGGTGAATTCAGGAATGCCTTCACTCGGACATTTCTAGATGGACAGGATGCAGAAAAATATTTCTAGAGGGCTGGCCTAGACCTGACTGTATAAGCTGTACTGTGGGCATCATTGTCATGATCAGGTGTCAAGCCTAGGTGCACGCCACAGGAATATCCAGGTAGCGTGCTGGCATCTGCTGTTTGTTTTTTCCAGTCTGTTTGGCGAGAAGGCAAATTCTGCGCTTGAATGTTTTAAAGACAGCCGTGTTATGGCTTGTTCTTTAGAGTTGCTCTCTCCCGCCTGCCGCTTCCATGAACTATGTCGAAAACTCTGAGGATACAATTCCAACAGTTAGTGCAAACCGGTGGTGGTTCAAGATGGTGATGATGATGTAGTAGTGGCAGAGACACTCAACCACAAGAACAACAGTCGTGATATTCCTCCTCTCCTGCAAGAAAGCTGCTTTGTTTGCTCTTCTAGGGTCATGTGTGAACGGTGGGGTAATGGATCTATTTTGTTCCTGTCCAGGTATTGTGCTGAAACCTCAGATGAGTGGGTGCTGCAGATCATTCAAGGGTACTTCAAATCCACTTCTTTTCCTATACCAACTTTGTTAAGAGAATCAGCAGATTTTATTGCCCATTTCTGTGCAAGAAGTTTGTGTTTGCTGGCTAAAGGGGCCACAGAGAGGGTCCCGGAAGCAGCGAATGGCAGAGGGTGCTGCTTGTGTGTTTTTAGTGCCCCAAAAATTTGAGGACCAATTCTGGACCTTTGAGTTATGAACACTTACTCTCAGAAGTTCAAGATGTTAACTTTGTTCCGGGTTCCTTCTGTGCTGGATCCAGGGGACTAGATAGTGTCCTTGAACTTGAAGGAAGCTTACTTTTATGTGCCCATCCTGCGGTCCCACATACACTTCCTACAGTTTCTGTGGGGTTGGCGCATTTTCATTTTGCTGTTCTACCCTTTAGCCTCACATCTGCCCCCCTGGTGCGTACAAAGATGATGGTAGTGGTTGCGGCCCATCTTCACAGGCTGGGGATAAATGTATTCTCATACGATGACCTATGGGTGCTGAATGCAGGCTCATCACAGTCCGTCATGCACTACCCACTGTCCCCCTTCTGTCATTTCTGGGGTTTCCCTCCTTCAGCCAAAGTACCAAAGGGATCCTGGACATGATGGTGTTCAAGGCCTTTAATACCCCATAGTGAGTCCAAAACACTGGTTGTGATCCAGATATTTAGGGCCCACTCCTGTTTTCTGTTGTTTATGGGTATGGGGCTTCGTGGCTTCGTGCATTCTGCTGGTCCTGCATGCCCATTGGTATACGGAGGCCTTGCAGTGGAACATCCGTCCATAGTGGGCTCCACAGAAGGGCAGTGTTTGGGACAGCATCTGCATTTCATAGGAGGTAGCCCCTGGACCTTCAGTGATGGCTGTCAGACACCAATCGGGCCATTCTTCCTGCCACGTTCAAAGCTCACAGTGGTTATGGATGAATCATCTTTTGGTTGGGGCACTCTCTGGGAGACGTGGAAATCAGTGGCCTGTGGTTACAAGTGAAGCAGAAGTTTCACACCATCTTTCTGGAGTTTCTCGACAATCAGTTGGCTCTGAAGTCTTTCCTCCTCTCCATCAGTAGGAAACCTGTTCAGGCCTTAACAGACAACACAACTGCTGTGTGGTACTGCCACAAGCCAGAAGTGTGAGGTAATGGATCCTATGCAAGGAAGCACAGTGTTTCTGGAAACACTGGACCATCAAGGGATCTCCCTAACAGTCAGAGATTTAGCAGGCTCGCTGAACACTATGGTGGATGAGCTCTGGAGATGCCACCTGGCAAACCAAGAATAGGCTCTTCATCTGGAAGTAGCCCAAGGCATCTATGCCCAGTGGGGCGTGCCTTGTTTGGGTCTTTTTGTCGTCCCACAGTATCACCAAGAGGTTCCCTGAGAAGCTCAGTCCTCCTGCTGTACACCTTCCTACCTGTCAAGTTCTTAACATTGGGACAGACTGTGCCCAGGTCATGCCGATAGCAAGAGAGTGGGCCGGGAGAGTATATTATCCCAATCTATTGAACCTGAGCATTTCCAGCCCCCGATTTGGCTGCCTTTTGAGGAGGATCTCCTATTTCAACAGGGCAAGGTCCTGCACCCTAGTCTCAAGACCCTACACCATCATGCGTGGAGATTGAATGACTCCAACTGAGTGGATTTGATTTACCTGCTGAAGCCTAGCAGATAGGTTTCCATCTACCAACCCTGTTCATTCCGGTTGCTTTGCAAAATGTATCCCTGCTGCAGAGAACATCAATTGGACCCTCTACAGGACAGAATGTCCGATTTCTTTTGCCCGTTTTATCTCTAGACTAGCAAGGGTTTGCCGTGGACACTCTTAAATGTTTTTTGTTAGCCCTCTTGGCCTTTCTACATTAACCTTATGAACCACCTTTATTCAAGTCACCAGTTCCAATGCGTTTTTTAAGGGTCTCGCATACGTGTTCCTCCCACATGCTTAATCATCACTCAATGGGACCTTATGTCCCTAATGTACACGCCCTGTGAGTCCATGCAAATTGTTCTCTGAGATTACTAACCATCAAGACGGTATTTCTCATTGCAGTTACTTCTGCATGCCATGTCAGTGAGCTGCAGGTTCTGGCAGAGCAACTTCCATACACAACTTTTTCCCTGAATGAGTTGGTACTTAAACATTCAAACCTTTGTTTGCCAAAAGTGGTATCGGCATTTTCTGTGGGATAGTCGTCACTCTTCCCTGCCTTTTTTTGCTCTGCCTCACTCCTCTAAGTAGAGCAGGCGTCCTTGTTGCAACCCAAAGCAGCTGTAAGCTTTGTCCCGCATTTTCATTGACTTTACTGTTGCTGAGAAAGGAAAGGTATCCCAGAAGCAAACTTATTCAAGTGTGTCATCTTGTGCATTAAGATATGTTATGTCTCTAACCAGAAAGGAAGGAGCCTCTAAGGGCCTGCAGGCTCATTCCGCTAGAGCCAAGACTGCCATGATGATGAGGTGTTGGACATCTGCCAGGTGGCGACATGGGCTTCTGTACACACTTCACTGATGCATTTCTGTCTAGACCAGAGGTTCCCAAACTGTGCGCCGCGGCTTCCCGGTGCGCCATTAAAGCCAGCAAGGGGCGCCGTGAAAAGATGCATTCTATGAAACAGTTATGTGCTGATGGTGCCAATTAATCTTATGACCTAATAGGAAATCAAATTTTAAAACTGTGAATTTATATAAGAATCGTTTTTTTGTTCATTCCTTTGTTACTGGAGTTCGTTAAATTGCACAAAAGTCACATAATTCAAATATACAAACATACCAAAGCCCTAATTTGGCATTTTCATCGAGGACTATGCTAGTTACATAGACAGCATTTCACAGGCTCGGACGCCACCTACTGGAGAGGGATTGAATATTTCATGTTAAACTACTTCATTTATTTCTGTATGATATACATAGCATGGTTATTTATTACCTAATGAACTTGGTTATTCCAATGATCAGCATGTGGGCAACCTGCCGGTTGAGGGGGAAACTGCTTACATATATTTTCCCACAGGTTCTGTGTAAACACCTTTGTTTTTTATTGAGCAAACCCATTCCTGCGCATGGGTAACAATCCGCTTTTCTCAACTGAGAAAATTCCTCTGTCATGTTAGCCCAGTTTGGGTCTATTGTTTAAAAAAAATCCAAATGTACACCCAAGTGTTGAAGAGTATTGTTTCTGACTTTACAAATTCAGGTTTGTTTTTTAAATTAAACAGTTGTTACATTTTCATTTTGTTATATTTATGAATATGGTACCTTCATCGGCTCCATCCCAATTATGTTTTAGAGTGAAAAAAGGAACTACTCCAGAGGCCGGGCTTACATCCCCCCGCCCGCCAAAAAAAAGTAACATAATGGGGAGCCATGGCCAGTGGCCAATAGGTCAGGGGAGCCGCGGGTCAAAAAACTTTGGGAACCACTGGTCTACACCATCAAGTCCGCGGGAAGGGCCATTTCGACTGTTTAGTCCTGCAGTACTATTTTGGGTTGAATCCACTCTTCAGACCCACCACATTTTAGAAGGTACTACATTGGTATCCCTTGAAAATGTGAGGAATCTATTTCTTCTGGATACTCCCAACTGCGGATTCCAAACAGCCCTACCCCTTAGGGGTTCTGTGGAGTGGACGTTTAGCATGCTAAATCCTAAGTTAGCTTTCTGCAATTTGTCATTGGTGAGCCATGTCTGAAGGTGTTGAAGAGTTCAAACCTAAATTGTAATCGCACTGGGGTGGTGCCCTATATACACTACACTACGCTGTCACTTATGTAGGCACAGACTGGGTGGATGCAGAGCCCAGTGGTACCACCCGCTCGACCACAAGAGCTATTATTGCTGTGATAAACTTACAGATCCAGTCTGGTACTTAAGGAAAGATTAGGAATCCGCGGGTAGATAAATTATCTACTATAAAGAGCATTCTCAAAAGAAAGTAACATTCATTTCAATGTTGCATTAAAACATTTCGGCAGCGCAAGACCAACAGAAATATTGCAATTCTACTGCATGTGTGACAGGCACCAGAAGGTGGCACCAAATCCTAACAAGCAACAAACGAAGCCAAATTAAAGCTGTAAAGTAAATCAAGCTGTATTGGTTTAATACTAAACGACTTCGAAAGAGTCCTGAAATGTTTAGACCGGGTTGAATCCAATAATTACAACAGGGACTCTTTGGTCCGGAGTTGGAAGCAGAATAATTATAATACATATTTGCTCTAGTTATTAATAAACGTGTAGTTCACATTTATATAACGATAATATATTAATTCCCACATCAGCAATACTGGTCATCCTCATTCAAAATATAACATACTGTGTTGGCCAGGTTGGGATTCTAAGATGGAGTCTGCACGTTTCTCACAGTTAGGTGCACTGTGCACTTAACCGACTGACCTAGTAAATAAATAGTTCATTGTACAAATTATTGGTGATCCCTTTCACTGGAAAGTCATGGAAGGAGCATTTAAATGCGTAGCATGCAAAAACTAAACACTGGAAACAAAGTGTCTTTTCAGGGGCGAGCCTGCAAGTGCAGGCGCTAGCACATGCTTGTTCCACTCCTGTGGTCAGTAAAGTGCTTGGAGCCCGCCTGTCGTTCACCATTTGTTGGTTTGCTGGCACTCTTCTTTACAGCCTCGTAATTTGTGGAGGCATGTCTGGCATCATTTCCGTTCCTCGATGTGGAGCAGGGATCAAACACTAATTGATTTCAACTTAATTAGTGTCCCTCCGCTGCTCCCGAGGTGATCGAGGTACTAATTTGTTTTAACTTCCAGTACTCTGCCAACTGAAGGCTTGTGACTGGCAAAAACGTGCCCTGTAGGACAAACAAAAGTGCAAAGTTTTATTTTTTAAAGCTAACTTTATTTTGGTAAGTCGTCTTTTCTCAGCTTCCCCTTGTTTAAAAAAATAAAATATTTTACATTTTTTGTTTGTGGGCGCTGTTGTCAAAAGATGACAACTTGTTTGAAATATGCAAGACCCACTGCATTGCAAATGCTTGTTTTTATTTGTGAGCACCTTTGTTTGACCAAACACCACTACAGTGCACCAAAGTGCGTTTTGTATATTCTAGAGCACCTAGAATGGAGCTGCAGGGTAATTATATATAAAATGGTTAAACAAAGGCGGCAACAGAATATCCATTGCCTGGTACTTGGTAACATTTATAGTCCCAAAATACAGCATTATAGATGGGTAATAGTGATTTACGGGGATGTTTTTCACAGAGGCGTTTGGAGTGACCTCAAATAGTCGATAGTAAAGCACAAGTTGTCTGTGATGTCACTCAGAACCAGAGTGAAAAACATCCCTATAATTAATTTTTTACCCAGCTATAATTTTGTTTTTGTTATGTATGCCTACCCCTCCCCCAAAATAATCTGTCCCTGCTTTCAACTGATTGTGGGAAAGTGTAAGGAAGGCGAGAGGCAGCGTAGTGATATGGCAGGTAAGCTTTATTTGCCGAGCTCTCCTCTAACCCGGTGTCTTCTTCCACTGTCAGCAAGCAACTGCCACGCGGAAGAACCATCGCTAACATTCTAGGCTCGCGGCTAGAGAATCACACATACAGCCGCGAGCCACGTCATAACCCATCCCCCACCGTTGACACCCACAAACAGAACCACAAATAAATAACAGGAAAGAACTATAACAAAATAACAGATAACAAGGTAAAAACAAAAGAAAATCTATACACGGAGTCATTACCCTAGCAATTTGCTTTATGTTACATAGTCATTCAAGAACACTGGAGGTCTCCTACATCTAGTAGTCATAGGAAACCCAACAGTTCTAGGTGAGACAATACTTGGAACACAAGTAGAAGCTCCCATGGAATCTGAACAGGTATTAGGAGCATCAATAATCACCTCACTTCTGCCAACCGTGGCATCACCATTTTCACAACTTCCACCACCAAACTGTTTCCTCTCGCCACCACTAGTACCATTCACATCTTCATCTTTCGTCAACATATAACCACTACAATCATAACCCCTCCTTGCACACCCAACATCCAAAGCAGAAGAAAATTTTGCAACACGCCTGAAATTCCAACATTGACCATTTTCAAGCAAGACATGCCACCTGTGAACTTGATGAACTCTAAACGGACCTAGGAATTTGCTAAGCCCCTGTCTTATTCTACCAGATTTGATTTTTACCCAGTCACCTGGTTTAATTCTCTCATTGTCATCCCCTGTCTCAATGGCCAGGTCTCCATTGAATGCGCCGCCACCTCCCAACAATCTCTCCATCCATGCAGGTCTGAGTTTGCTGACAGGTTTCCAACCTCTCATGTCAACAAACGGTACTCTGCCCGACGTTATGTTTTCTGTGGTTCGATATCCCCACACCAATTCTGAGATCACCAAACCAGCATCCAAATCATTGACCACAGCCAATTGCAGACCACCCTTAATCATGTGATTAGCTTGTTCCACAATACCATTAGCACGAGAATTGTATAACGCTGTACGGGCGTGCCTTATACCACGCGAGTCTAAAAACCCTTTCATCTCCACAGACGTTAATTGTGTATCATTATCGGTAATCAACACCAATGGAAATCCCTTCTCAGCGAAAATTTCTCTCAGTACACTTATGGTAGCAGACGTTGTAACCTCTCCCATAAACTTGACGATAAGCCATTTGGAGTACACATCCACCATAACCGAGGCAAAATTCCTTCCTCTGCCAATGCCAGAAAAAGGTCCAATAAAGTCCAGGCAAACACTATGACAAGGTTTGCCAGGGTCAGTTATGTTACCACTAACAGACTTCTCTCCCACTTTCAATCGTTTCTCACTCCGAATGCACTCAGAACATCTTTCTAACCATCTCACCACGTCATCATCCATACCGGGCCACCAAAATTCCATTCTCAACCTTCTCTTGGTAATCGGTTGACCAAGATGACCCTCATGTGCAATATCAAACAAGCGTTTGCGCACCCCCATAGGCCGAACAACCTTTTCACCCCGCAGGATCATTCGACCATCAACTTCAGAAAGCTCATCCACCACCTTATTGAAAGGCCGTACAGATGCCGGGAGAGTGCTCTCTCTCTCCTCCCACCGTTCCTTATTAAATCAACGACCCACAACAAAACTTCATCTGCTTTCATAGCCAAATCCCAGTCGGTTTCTTTCACTGCTCCTTTACACCAATGCACAACCTCACCCACAGGCGCAACAGCTCCCTCTTGTTCATGCTCTAATACATTGTCTCCGTATACTGTCTGCCACTCAAGAGCCAGATGAGAAAGACAGTCCGCTTGCACATTCTTCCAACCAGGAATGTACTCAATCTTGTAATTAAATTCTTGCAAATGGGAAACCAACATAGCCAGTCTCGCTGACCCTTTACCAGTCCCACCTGGTGACAAAATCTTTAGCAATGGTTTATGATCAGAATGCAATGTGATGGTACTACCCCATATATATGTGCGAAAATACTCCACACCCCATGCCGCAGCCAGAGTTTCACGCTCAATAACCACATAATGTCTCTCAGCAGTAGACAAAGTCCGAGAAGCAAAGGCAACCGTCTTCTCCACAGACCCATGCATTTGAGACAAGACAGCCCCAATGCCCACATCGCTTGCATCCACCGAGATGATTGTTCTTCTCTTTGTGTCAGAAGGCACTAGAATGCCAGCATTGCATACATCATCCTTAATCAACTGAAAAAATTGGCATTGCTCTTCTCCCCAGACAAAACAAGCCCCTTTGCGCAAAAGTACTTTTAGGCATTCTGGCTTGCTAGCGAAGTTTTGACAAATTTGGAATAGTACTCAATCAATCCCAAGAAAGATCGCAATTGGTCCTGGTCTTTGGGAGCTGGAGCCAACCTAATTGCCTCTCACAGGTCTTTCTTTGGCTTTACACCATCCTGCGCCGGTGAGTGACCAAGATACTCCACCTCCGTCATCAAGAATTGACATTTTTCACGGTGCAAAGTTAAACCAGATTGCAACAATCTGTCCAGTAGCATCTTCAGAGTTACATTATGGTTCTCAATAGTTTCGCCAAACACTAGAATGTAATCTTGGAAAAACAGGATATTGTCCAACCCTCTGAAAATTTGGTTCATCATCCTTTGGAAAACACTGGCGGCAGACGCCAGACCGAACGGCATCAGAGTGAACTGAAATGTGCCCTCCATGGTGATGAAAGCAGTGAGGCCTTTAGAACCAGGATGAAGTCTAATCTGATGGTATGTGTGCTTCAAATCCAAGTTTGAAAAGTATTTAGCATCCTTCATTAGTAGAACCAATTCATTAATGTTTGGCAGGGGAAAATTGTCTGTAACAATATTCTGGTTTAACCCTCTCAAATCTACACAGAACCTCAACGTGCCATCTCTTCCTAGAAATCACTATAGGCGACAACCATGCGGAGGCCTCCACTGGTTCAATTACCCCACTGTCTAGCATTTCATTCAAGAGATATTTTACACCCTCTCTTACAGAGACTGGAACCTTTCTAACCTTGTGCTGCACAGGAACAGCACCGGGCTTCAACCTAATCTCGTGAACATAGCCTTTCAACTCTCCCATCTCCTCTCTGAATACCCCTTTAGCCCCATTCAATATACCAGCAAGAGAAACATCTTCGATTACAGCTACCTGACTAGGGGCACACGGATTGATGACTATGCGAAGATCGTACTGGTGTTGCCAACCCAAAATAGGCGGACCAGACTCTGCCACATACACTTTGCCTAAGACCTTTCTCCCCTTGAACCCTATTTCAGTGAGCATATAACCTATGATGTCTATCTGTTCACCAAGATACCCGCCTGGATCGATGTCCTTTGGCAATAGTCTAGTTGAAGGCCACTTTTGGAGAAATAAATCCTTAGGAACTATTGTATATAAGGAACCGGAATCCACCATCAGTTCTACGGACACATTCTTGACAGTAAATTCTGCCTTAGGTCTCTGCATCCTTTCTGCTCTCACCCCTGCCTCATCCAACCCAGAAGCACACAACACCCTTCCGAACTTGTCACCTATGGACGCATCGCATGAGGCATCACCAACCATGGCCACTTTCCCTCTTGAATGCTCTTTCTCCCTACACACCCTTGCAAAATGCCCTTTGCGCCCGCACCTTCGGCACTCTTTCCCTAGGGCAAAGCAATTCTTGGACTCAGAAGTATGATACCTTCTCCCAGACTTGTTGCACTTCCCATTTTTAGATCCACTAAGCCTTTCCCAGGACGATTTACTCGTCACAGCTACATCACCCTGAACAGAAGATACCTCTTCAGAAGCCTTAACTTCTCTCCTCTCCCTTTGTTTCATACAAAACTCTGACTCCTCAACCACCTTCGCAATTTCTATAGTATCCTTCAGCTTGAGGTCCTTCGCTGCCCACAATCTTTTCGTGTATTTTCTTGCTCCTACACTGTACTATGAGCTGGTCCCGAATCAACTCCTCCAAAATCGCCCCAAATCTGCATTTGACAGAAAGCTCTCTTAAACGAGTGACAAACTCGTCCACAGATTCACCTTCCCTTTCAGGTTGTGTGTAAAACGTAAATCTTTGCATGACTACATTCTCTGTCTTGGCAAACCTTAATTCTAGTCTCCACCTCGCTTCCAAAAATACATCATCAATGGGTTGGACAGACTGATCAACAGCCTTAGGCAAGTACTTGAAAACATGCTGACCTCCATTGCCTAGGGAACTAAGTAAGATAGCTTTTTTCCTACTGGATGAGAATCCTAACCCATCTAAGGCTTCAGGATAATTATCAAATTTGGCTATCCACTCCTCCCAAAGTATTGGCGGATTCCCAGGTTGCACCAAGAATAGAGGGGGAGAGTGCACAGCAACGGTTGACATATCCATTGTGTGAATCTGTGCTCAGTTTCTAATAAAACACAAATTTGGTATGAAGGTATGCTTAGAAGAAACCCCAAAAAACAGAAAATTAATGTTCCTCCAGGTATTTGTCAGGATCGAAACAATGTAGCAAACAGCAGGGTTCAGGTGTGCCTATCATCGTAGAAGGCACTCGTATGTGCAGTGGTGAGCAGTTCGTCGTGGCCAGAATCTATTTTAAAGGGAGTTTTCCCAACTCTCTAAGATGGCCGCCACCACAAGGAGCAGTTCGTCATGGGCAGAATCTAATTGAGAGTTTTCCCAACTCTGTAAGATGGCTGCCACCAGTCTACTAGGACGTCAGTGATGTCATCGTGACGTTGCCATGACAGCAAATCAGCAAGGCTCACGTGACACAAGGCCGATGCAGTCGTGTCTCCAAATCCAAGCCGGATGTCCAAACTGTAAATATTTCGGCTGGCGATGGATTACAGGAACGAAACTACCGCTGGAAAGGCATAAATCGCCAGCAGCTGGTGATTATGCCGCACGTTATGTCACGTCTGCGATTCCACGGCAAAACGAGGTTCGCGGCATCCGCGTCAAGAGGAAAGCGACCTGCTTGCTGACATCTCGTTGCCAAAATGTAAGGAAGGCGAGAGGCAGCGTCGTGACATGGCAGTTAAGCTTTATTTGCCGAGCTCTCCTCTAACGCAGTGTCTTCTTCTCCTGTCAGCAAGCAACTGCAAGGAGGAAGAACCATTGCTAACATTCTAGGCTCGCGGCTAGAGAATCACACATACAGCCACGAGCCGTGTCATGACAGAAAGCTATAAATAACAATCTCTGTTATGTATCCCTGTCCCAAAGGATAACAAAAAAATACCTGCCGTCTTTGACCAAGCCCTACCACCTTCGATGCCTACCATCTCCCTCCTGCAGCTGTGCTCTGTACTTTCTGACAAGCAGAGCTGTGCTGGCAGGCTATCAAGGAGGCCTGCCAGCCTGGCCAGGAATGCCTTTGACATCACAACAGTGGGTAACCAGTTTTGTTGTCAACTGTTGTGATGTCATAGCAGTGAGTTATGGGATTCAGAAACTGAAAGAAATAATAGAGGCTCTCTATGAGAGGCATACGTAACCAATTAAAAGGATGGTTGCAATTAAAATTATCTTCAGATATGCTTGACAACTTTTCATGCACTCTATTATGAGTTAACTGAAAATGGGTTGTGTACTGTTGAATCTGCAACTGTCCACTTAATTAAGGGAAAAGTATTTTGATTTCCCTTCCTTTTTAAATTCGCCAGATTTCTTTTCTTTTAGATCCCACCTCCGTTTCAAAGCATTTTCCAACCTTACAGTGGACTCGGTCATCACCTGTTTCTACTTATCACTGCTTGGCTTCATTGTCGCCTTCATTTGCTTGCTCCTCCTGGAGCATGGATGCACTACTGTGCCCTTCCACTGATCACTATTTCCGGTGGTTCTTTTCTCTTTTGTATTTAAGCACTTCACAAGAGTGCATGTTTTTTCCAGCTGCCTCCCTTGTGTTCTTCTCCCCCTCTGTGTTCCTCCCTTATTTTGTTCTTGCCTGCCATCCATTGTCCGTTTTCTTGCCCCAGCCCCGCCCAACCATCTTCATTGTCCGTGTGCTTGGCCTAGACTCTTCTGCCCTCTGTTGTCAATGTGCTCTTGCCTGTCCGCATCCTGCTTTCTCACCCTGTTACGGCATCCCCCAAACCACTCTGCCATTTCTTTAGGGGGTGTTTGGGGTTGAGCATGGGGTTGAAGACAGGTAGATATTGGGGAGCACACAGTTAAACATTTTAAAAGATGCTTTAATGCAGCCAGTGTGTCTTAAATTATTCGTAGCTATCCTGCACAGCAGCCGCCCTGCTGTGCAGCATGGCTACAAAAATTGCCAAGGCTGGCAATGCACATGCTGTATGTACATCATGAACAAAAGGCATTGGCAGAGTCAGTCAGTCTCAAAGGGCAATCTATTGGCTTTGCCAATGCTTGCCTCTTTCAAGAGTGACTGCAAACTCCAGCATTTGTTAATGGGGCACAGTTTACTTTTGTACTTTTTCCTTTTTGCTTCTAGGAAACAGTTGCACTATCTGACTTGTGAATTTGTGTACGCTGATGTTTCCTATCAAAAGTTAAGTAGAGAACAGATTTCCTTGCTTACTGCCTGGTGTAGTTCGAATACGCAATCTTTTGACTACTTATTTGATCCTTTTGTTTTCATTTGAAAATCCCTCGGTGCATAGATACTTAATTGCAGCACTTAATTGCAGCATGACCGTGTTAAACAACATTTTCAGTGTCCAGGTGAGTAAACATTCAAAGTCACTATCCGTCATACATGCAGCAGAAAATGTTAATTTTCCTTTGAAAAAAATAACACTCTCTGCGGTCTCTTTATTAGTAGTATTCATGGTAGTGTCGCCGCCAAATGAGAAAGTATGGGTTTGCAAAACCTCAGTGTAGTGGTATCGTTGTTGAAGATCAGTATCGAGGCAGACAGAATACCGGATAAACTATTTAATCTGCAAGCTCTGTGCATACAGGAAACAGATCTGCTCAGCAAACAGATCTGCCCTGCTCCAGTGTCGCAGCAACTCTCACATAGAATGCTGGACAGTAGAACACTGGCATGTCACAAGTCTCCTGCCCCAATCATAAGAATACAGCATAACACATCTCCCCCTTTTAAAAAAATAAATAAAAAAAACCTTTATATATAAATCAAATTTAACAAGAATGGTGGAATCCTTATAACTGACAACAATTCAATTTAATAGTCTTTCCACCATCCCGGTATTACTCTTTCTTTTGACGTCATCCAACTCACCAGATTGATCCACACTTCCTTCCACTCTTTGTGCATTATCACCAGTTGTGCTCTTTCTTCCACAACTTCCCTAGACACTCTCTGGTTATTATCCACCCCATCAGCTGCTGGTGTATTCTGTGTACTCCTACTCTCTACCATGTCCTCAAACCAAAGGGCATTTTTATTTACATTTCTGTCTTCCACACCACACTCCATCTCTGGTTCCTTCGCACACAAAGCTATACGTTTGTGGGTCCATACCTTGCCATTCTTCAACCTGACAGCATTCTATAATGTTTCCACTACTACTTCAGGATCAGAAGATTGACCCTTCCCTTTCCGAACTCTCATGGGTTTCTTCTCTCATCCCCAGTCTCCCACTTTTACTTTAACAGGTTTAACTCCTTTGATATTGTCATAGTAACAGTTACATTTTAAATGTGTCTCCACCAATCTTTCTTTCACTGAGTCAGATGACCATTGTTTTACCTCACTGTCTAACAACCACGCAGGAGTGAATTTACACCTAGGTATTCGTCCCCTTATCGTAAACGGGGATGTGCCTGTTATATCATTAATAGTCACTCTATATCCCTATACGGCTTTCTTCACTGCAATTTTCCAATCACTCTGTATGCTAATGGCACCTTGAATGATTCCATTGATAATGCTGTTAAATCTTTTCACAGTACCATTTCCACTGGTATTATAAAGTGACGTGTTTTTATGCCTTATGCCAACTCTCTCAAAATAGTATTAGCTGCAATGGAAGTGAACTGCACCCCATTATCACCCAAGAGTTGAGGGACTACCTTCTGATGTGAAGTTTCTATCCAAACAATCCACAACTGTTATCGTATCTACTCTTTCCACAATGTCAACCACCAGCCATTTCAAGAAAAGGTCTATCATCACAATTACACATTCCTGTAATTCCCCTACTGGGCCCAACAAATCTATTGCCACGTGTTTCCACAGTTGTTTAGGAACTATACATTCACTCATGGGTGGTGTTAGTGTACGTAATGACTTGTCTGCAGAAGAACACACACTGCAATTTGACAAACCTTTCCACCACCATGTCTACTCCAGGCCACCAAAATACATCCTTGATTACAGGTTTGGGCCTCACAATACCAAAATTACCCTCATGACATAAATCTAAGATCATATCACATATACTGCTTGGTGGAATTATCTTACTCATGCAAAGGACCAAATCGTTATCTACAGATAAATTTGACCTGACTTCCCAAAACCCCAGCCAACCTCCATGCATGTATTCCACTACTCTCTTTAAAACACTGTCTTTTTCCTGTTCCACTTCCCAAACTTCTTTTTGAAAGCCGGTTTATCTGAGTTAGGCACCAAAATAATCTTAAAATCATTCCATGGATTATCAACACATTCCTCCAATGGACATGGCATGCTGGAAAGACAATCTGCCACTAAAGTATCTCTGCCAGGAACATATACAATTCAGTAAATATAGGGCCATATGTATGAAAACATGAGCTTGCGAATCGCAAATAGCGATTTTTAAGAAATCGCTATTTCCAAGTCGCAATTGGCCATGTAACAAAATTGCGATTCGGAATTAGCGATTTCTTAAAAATCGCTATTTGTGGTTTGAGAGGCCCATTTACCGAATCTCAATTTGCATTCTCGCAATTAGCGTTTTTTTTTTTTTTTGCGATTCGGTAAAAAATTGCGAATTGCGAGAAAGTTCGAGAATGCACACTTGGAGGAGCCTGATGACATCACCAGCAGGAAATGAGTCATCCCAGGCAGTTTCAGGTGCCACACCCAAAACAGCATCCTGAGAGAGAGCAGCCCAGCCACACAGAGCAGCACTCAGCAGGAGCAGAAACACCTGAGCCAGGATGGAGACCACAGGACCAGCACAGGAGAAGGCAGAAAGGAAGCGCAAGCTTAAATTTAGTGAACAGGAGCTTGAGGTCCTGACTGAGGAGGTGGTGAGGAGCCATGACCGCCTGTTGGGGAAATCTTTACTCCAGGTTCCTGAGAGTGAAAAGAGAAGATTATGGCTGGACATTCAATCAAAAATCTGCGCCATTGGAGTGGCACAGCGCGCCATAGAGGAAAAAAAAAAACAAAAAGGTGGTACGACCTGTGCTCCCGTGCAAAGGAGAGGGTGGCAAGGAGACTTGCGGAGGCCAGGGGTACAGGTGGCGGACCACCAACAGAAGCACCATCCACACCATTGGAGGACTTGGTGGAATCCACACTCCTCCCTGAAGCTGTGACTGGGGTCACAGACATCGACACCTCCGGCCCACCGAGTACCAGCCAAGGTAAGTGCAATGATGTTTGGGAACCCGATATGTGCATGCACAAAAGCCCCTTAGGAATTAGCATGTAATGTGAAGCAGTGTGTGAAGTAGTCCAGTCCACATCTTAGAAGCAGTACAACAATGCATTATGGGAGTGGCAGTCCACAAACTAGTACAGACAGTAGCATAACAATGTAATGAAGTATAGTGACACCCAAGGTAACACAACACACACAGAACTTACATGCTGCATATTGTTGCAGGTGGGCCAGGCCCAGCAGCCACACACAGTACATGTGTAGGAGAGACGGACACCCATCAGCCCTCGGACACCAACACCAGTGAGTCCCTCCACACATGTCCACTGTCCGCCGCAGGCCCAGGGCACTACCACTGCCAGAGTTCAGCGGTGACTCGGATGAGCACTTGGAAGGGCCAAGCACACTGTCTGCACCAGACAGGCGCAGCCAGATTCTGGAGGGCAGGGGTCAGCCAGCACCACGCAGGATTGCAACAGGGTCCCAGCAGCAACATCATGAGGCAGGTGAGGGTCCGTCCTTATTCGGGGGCCTTGAGGCTGCTATGTTGCAGCAGCAGCACCTGCAAAACAAGCGGATCCTCAGTTTAGACCGGAACCTGCGAGTGCACAACCGACACATGATGGGCCTGCATCGCCAACTGGATGCACTAAATGGCAATATTTTATAGCTGCGTGAGGGACAGGTGCAGGCTTCAGAGGACACCAGGGACCTAACTAGTGCAGTCCGTGACCTCTGCCAGGAGCTGCGCCATGAAAGGGTTAGCCGGCACAGACAGGAACACACATTCCGGACAATGTTTGGCAGCTACTGCAGGTCCTCCAACAGGATGGCTAATTCCACTGCACTAATCGCCTGTTGTGCAGTGGCGGCACAAGTGGAGGCTGCACATAGCAGCAGGGATGTTGTCCAGGGACTAGTTCACATCACAAATGTGATTGAACACATAATGGGACAGAGATCTGCCACTCCCAGTGAGGTAGCCTTAGGGGACACTGAGGACAGTTCAAGCCTCAGTAGTGTTGCCGTACCAGCAGCAGACACCAGACGGCGCAGTGCCAGGCACAGCACGGCCACTGAAGGTGACAATCAAGGTGCCAGTGACTTAACTGGGCACCCGAGTGGTGTGCGTGGGAGAAGAAAGTGACTCTTGCCGCCATTACACTGCTGTTGCCACTATGAGGGAATAGTGCGTGACTGTTCATTAGTTAATTTGCGTTTGTAACATCACCTGTTTCATTTATTTCTCAATCCTTCATTACCTGATGTAAGGTAATACATTTATATCACTACATGTACAGTTGTCAGTGGATTTTTGTCATTCATACTCACGTCTGAAATGGTTGTGTGTGATGTCAGCACGCCTTTGCCTTCCCTCTGCTGCACTGGTCCTGTCTGCTGGCTGTAGAGGTGGTATGGGATCGTCATCCTCATCTGATTCAGTATCACATATTTCTATAGGTATGCCCCTGGTTGTAGCTATATTGTGCAAGATTGCACAAGTAGCCACTATTCTACATGTGGTCTCTGGACTGTACTTTAGTGCCCCTCCACTTTTGTGGAGGCAACGAAAGCGACTCTTCAGCAGTCCAAATGTGCGCTCCACCACGTTGCGGATTGCCCTGTGTGCTGCATTGTATCTCCGTTCTGCTGGTGGTGTGGGATTGAGGTAGGGCGTCATCATGTAGGTGCGCACTGCGTAGGCACTGTCTCCTGGAAGGGACAGAAGGTGTGATGAGTAACTGAGCCATCTGACATGGGTTCGCCATTTATGCACCAGTGTACAGAGTGACATTACCTAGTAGATATCCTTCACCAAACTCCCCAGCTAGCAGTCTTGTGTGAATCCCGCTGTGGCGAAAGATGTACGAATCATGTGTGCTCCCTGGTTACCTGGCCACGAGATCAGTTATGATATAGGAGGCATTGCATATCACCTGAATATTCATGGAATGTTGGTATTTACGGTTTCGGTACACATACTCTGTGGCTGATGGTGGACAGATTGCCAAATGTTGTCATCTATGGCACCTAGGACGTGGGGGAACTGTGCTATCTAGTAAAACTCTATTTTTGTCTGCTGTATTTCCTGTGGGGTGTGGGGGAATCTGATGTACTGTTGGAGTTTGCTTAGCATGGCGTTGATAAATGCATTGACAAATCCGGAGAGGGTACTCTGTGAAACCCCTCCAGCTGCTGCTATGACCCCTTGATAGCTCCCTGAGGCAAGTAGGTGTAGGGAGCATAATACCTGCACATGGGTGGGTATGCTGTGAGTCCTTAGTGTTCTGCGCTGCAGTATGGGTTGTAGCTCAGCTATCAGATCAAGTATCATGGCTGAGTTCAACCTATACCTCTCAAATATTTCCTCCTCTGTCTGGTCAAAAAGTGTAATGCGCACTCTGAAAATGCGCTCCTGTCTCCTCCTCCCTCTCCTCAAACCTGCCAAGATCCTCATCGCCATGACGTAGAGTGCAGCCATTGTGGAAAAGAGTCTGAGGCATTCTGGGCCTCTTTATATAGGTTGCACCTGGTTACCACCTGGTTTCACTTAGTGGTATTTTGCATGTGCAAAATGCCATTCTGCGAAAAATCGCAAATAGCGATTTTTAGATGCATCTATTTGCGACTTGGAATTTGCGAATCACATTTTGCGCCTCGCAATTTCCTACTGGAAATAACGAATCGCAAAATGCGACTCGCAAAACCAGGTCGCAACGCAAAAAATTGCAGTTTTCGCTATTTCTTATTTTTGGTCTGCGAATGCCTTTCATGCATCGCAGACCACGTTTTTGCACTCGCAAACGGCCTATTTTTGCAATTCGCACCGTTTGCGAATGCAAAAACTTTTGATACATCTGGCCCATAGTCTTTAATCCTTTTAGATATTTTTGCAATTCTAGCAAAGGCAGAGACACTCCCTTCTGTAGTTAGTAGTGTGACTAGGGGCATGTAATCACACCTATTGGTAACTGGTTTTCCCTTAAATAAGGGCACAAAAATGTTCTAAAGCCGAGGCACATGCAAGTGCCTCCTTTTCTATAATGGGATATCTCTCTACAGTGGGTGACAGTGACCTAGACGCAAACAAAATAATTATTTCCTTTCCTCTGGAATCTTCTTGTGCTAGGACTGCCCCTAGACTGTTTCTGGCATCAGTTGTCACAATACAATTTAATTCTGGATCAAAGCTGCTTAATGCAGGTACTTTCTTCAAGTCATTTTTGATTGCATCACATTCTGCTTCATAATCTGAATACCACACAATTTTTTTTTTTTAAGCAATTGATTATTGTTGTACACACTGTTCACAAGATTTGTAATAAATTTGGCACAATATTCGTCCATTCCCAAAAACTTTCTTAATTCTCCTTTGTTGAGTGGAGGCTCCTGTGATACCAGTTATTGATGAGGCTTTTGGCTTGACTCCTTCTTCACTAATCACATGCCCCAAATATGTCACACTCCACTCCGCAAACTTGCATTTGTTCAATTTCACAGTTAAACCTTTGCTTTGCAGTACACTTAAAACATTGTACAACTTTTTATTATGTTTCTCTCTACTCTCCCCAAAAACCTGCATGTCATCTAGGAAAACAATACTTCACGTTCTTTTCTCAACAGTCTGTGCATTAACCATTGAAAAAGAGCAGCTGCCAATGCTAGACCAAATGGCATGCGCTTGAATTCAAAGCACCCAAACGGTGTATGAATCCTGTGACTAATGGTATGCAGCTGAGAGTTCTGTGATGGAAAATCATGTGGCTCCTTTTAGAGATTAAAACATTTCTGTGATCTTAGGAAGAGGAAAATGATCAATGACAAAGTTATTGTTCACATGGCGTAAGTTCATGCAGAGACAAATCTTCCCTTTGCTCTTTCGAGCCACCACCACTGGGGAGATTCATTCCAAGCTCTGTCGGTTCCATTACATCCATCTCTACAAGTTTACCCAGTTCCTTAGAGACTTCATCTCTTATCTTAGGAACCATTCTCATTTTATGTACCTTGGGGTTGGCATTACTTTTGAGAATGATCTTAAGCTGAAATCCTTTTAACTTTCCCAAATGTTTGTTGAATTCCTCTGGACATTTGTTTGCCAGATTATTCCCTATGGAGCTTCTTTCATCCACCATTAATACTTTTTCCACACTATTGGGGTTCAAGACAATGCGAAGAGTTCCCTGATCAAGCCAACCCGAGGCAGATGGTCCTTTCCTTGACACACACAGTTTACCCCTTGCATAGATGTTGTTGAAAGAGAAAGTTAAGCACCTGAATCCTAAAATATCATTTTTTTCACCAATATATCTTGCAGGATTCATGTCAGATGGTAATAATTGTCAGCCAGTTTTTCCAATAAATTTGTTCCTCCGTACTTCCTCATTGATAATAGTGAAGGGTGAACCTGAATCAGCATATAATCAGCATATATTTTTTATGGAAACGCCCCCTACAGTCATATTGCAGATAGGTTTGTTATTAGTAGCTCTATTGTTTATATTAATAATACATTTTTGTTGTAACACTTTGATATTGTCCATTTTATCACTTCGTCTTCTGTATCATGGTCACCTGGGCTGTTCTCATAAATACATTTGACACTATTCTTCCTTTTCTTACACACTTTTTCAAAGTGACCAACTATACCCAGTTGCTGCACTTTTGCTTAATTGCAGGACAACTTTTGCTATAGGCAAGGTGATCTTTGCTATCACAACGGTAAGACCCTCTGTCTTTATTTAACTGTTTCTCTTTTACACCACACTTTTGCTCCTTTTCTACCACTTACGGGCTGTCACTTTGTAAGTGCTATCTAGATCTCTATCAGGTTCTTTCAGTTCCGTAGCACACATTCATGATATTTCTGCTTTGCACACAATTGCTAGTGCTTCTTCAAGTGGAGAATCACCATTAATCCTCAATCTTTTCTAGATGGCCGAATTATCGGCGTGCATAACTAGCTGATTTCTTATGGGATCATCATGTAAGTTTCCAAATTTGCAGTCAATTGCCAACTTTTTTAATTCTGCGACATAGTCATCTACAGACTCTCGGCTATTTTGTTTGTGCTAAACAAATTGAAATCTCATAACTCCAATACATACTTTTTTTGCAAAATAATTATCTAGATCCATTAATACCACCACAAAAACATTGGCGTCTCCACTTATAATGCTTTCAGGCATGCAATTACAAGTCTTCAATCCCACAGGACCTAATGAGTTTAGAAGAATTCTCTTCTTTTGATCTGCTTACATTTTATTTGCTTCAACCATGGCACTAATATAGTTCACAAAAACACCCTTCCACTCCACCCATTGCATGGATGGTTCTGTCCCCGATACCCAGAACACAGGTGGAGGACTTATTGTAAATGTTTGCTAAGCCATTATACCCGTAAAGGTTATGTTAGGTTGTAATCTACACAATAACAAAGATTTAAATTATTGAATTATAGGTGGCTGTCGAATACTGTGTAGTATTGTCAAATTCACACAAATATATTTATTAAAAAAGTCCAAGTATTTCAGATTAATTTAAGGTCCCAAAATATTTTTTTTTCATATTTCTCACCTTTTTCTGTATGCTTCCTAAATCTCTATTTCTGTGTAAACTGATAGACTGAGTGCTCCTATATAAGCAAATACAAAATGGTGTCCAACGTGAGGTCATGCTGCTTGACCTGATGCGCTGTAGCAGCTACACGCTGTGGTGCGCTTTTTACTTTTACTATGATGCGGCTGACATGCCCCACTCTTCAGTGAGATATGCTCCGTTCCTGATTGCCAGCAGACACGTGCCGCACCTGCGAAGTGAGACGTGGGAAGAGAATCTCCGACGATCAAACAATGTGACCAAACACAGGCAGTTCGGCAAAACAGCATTTGGTCTATAATGATGAATATAATAAAAGGTAAACCTTATTTCTTTGGAGGTTTCCTTTCACCGCTGTCGCTCGTTCGTACTCCCGCACTTGTTTTTAGTGGCTGCCAGTATGTCCACGTAACTTCCATTCCCAGCAGGTCAACTGTTGAATAGTTCCAAAATGCCATTAAATATACTGTTCCATGTCCATGAGTTCTGACATATTTTGTCCCCTAGTTGTAGTGGTATGCTTGTTGAAGATCAATAACAAGGCAGACCGAATACTGGATAAAGTTATGTCATCTGCAAGCTCCGTGCATACAGAAAACAGGACTGCTCAGCTCCAGCATCGCAGCAACTCACATAGAATGCTGGACAGTAGAACACCGGCATATCAGCCATAAGTATACAACATAACACTCCGGGCTAAAATCTACTTAGCGGCAGGGAGTTGGAGCAAATGCGCTACATCTTCCCCATGCTACCATGGAAGAGACGTCATTATCGAATCTTCCGCTGTGTCTTTTATGTGTATGGAACCATGGACATGATCCCCTGTTACCAACTTTTAGTGAATTTTGGAGATAGTGAGGTCAGCAAAGCAGCTCCTAATACCACCATTTCCAGATGGATAACATCTTGTATCACTGTGCCAAGTCCCCAACTTCTGTCCAGGGTCACGCGTTGTCCACCAGCGCTAAAATGTTGGCAGGTGGCCTTCTCCAGCCATGAAGCTGTAAGACCTAGCTGAGCTGCTACATGGGCCACTCCACGTGTAGTCTGCGGGCACTACAGTTGAGACTGTTTCTGGGAGTGATGAAAGATCTAGCCCATAGGTTCTCTGCAACCTGTTTGCCCAGATCTGGCCGGCTCGATGCCATGTCCTCCTTCCTGCTTTAATCATAATTGCTATCCAGAAGGTTGAAAGCAGGAAAGGACTGTGGCATCATATAAAGGTAACCTTTTACTTATCAAAATACTCATTTTCAGTTATCAGTACCCTGTTACCAACCCCTCTGCCAACGGTCAAAAAGCACACCAAATACTGTTTTTTAGGGTCTGGATTGACAATGCAACTTTCTCCCATGGCTTATGTGATCACCATAAAATAGTTTTAAATAAGGAGTACCTCTGGGTACAGAGGGGGTTCCTCTCACCTAAGATGGCGGTGGCATGCAAGGGGAACCCTCCATCTTGCTGAGCTGTTATTGTTGGGAGTTATGACAATCCAGACTTGTTATTGTTGATAAATCGTTTTTATCAGCAACTAGATAGGTTCTGTGAAGGAGAGAAACCACCACCAACTACCTTGTTTAGAATGTTCTCTCACACATAAACCACTCAGAGTATCTACAATGAACATGCTGTTCTGAAACGCTTTAGAAACTATGCCAACATTTCAAAAACAAAACATCTCCTTCCGTAAAATTAAAATTCGTTAATGTCAGCCTTTCAGGTTCCCGAATCCCATGTAGCAACCCTCATACTCTCCGACACCCGTCCCCCAAGCCTAAATCTCTGCAAGGAACTTTAATTGGAGGAAAAAGTGTTTTGGAATACATATTTATTTCAGGAACCCATTTACTTACCTTTTTGAATTCTTTATGATGCCTTCTCTGTTCCATAGTTCTCCAGGAAGAGGCAGCAATGTAGTATATAATCAAATCTAAGATGGTTGACGTAATGGATTTTTATAACAGCATACCAATCCAAGATAGCTATTGCATTTTCTGTGCTGTCACTACCAGTTTGTTTAGCAGAAAAGGCAGCTGAATTCAAGGAAAGATGTGCCACAATGTAGCTGATAATATTTTTCGCTTCATTCTTAGTATAGAGCAAGGTACAATCTATCTATCTATAAAAAGGATAAGCATTATTTTTATGTTTAAAAAATAACGCTTGTACTCTTAATAACTAATTGATAAAAATCAAAAAATCAGTTACTCACAGTCTTCCATCCATATAGAATTATTTCTCTATCGCGTGTTAAAAAATTGCCTTAGGAAGACTCTTGCAGCATTAGGATCAACATAATAATAATATATATATATATATAATAAAAAAAAAATTCCTTCCTTCCTTTTGCCCAAGACATTTCTGTCACTCCCCGGCATATTCTTTTAAGTCTCTTCACTCAAACAATCAGATCTTGTACAAAGCTTTCCTCACCATCTTCCCAACTTTATTCTTACTAAATCTCTGACTTAAAATGTCTGTCCTCTGCTTCCTTTGACCCTGCTGGTCACAGTTTCCACCTTCAGCATTTTTCTTATTGAAATCCTGGTCAAATTCAAATTTCTTTACCACACAATTGTCTAGCATCATCTGTTGTCTCAGAACTGAACATGGCTTTTAAAATGTGATTTGTCTCCCTGTTTTCTGGGTTTAGGTTTGTAAGCAATAAGGGTGTGTGGCCACGCTGCCGTCCAAGATGGTTGCATATTGTGAAACTCCACAGCCAGGCCCATCAGTACCCACCACAATCGGGATAATCCTGCACCATTACCACTCATGGCTGTGAGCTACTAATGGCCTGGATCCTGGGGAACCTGGGCTGTCCACATGGGCCATGACTATTCAGCAAGGCCCCTCTCGGTACATGGGTGCATCTAGGAGCCTGCAGGAACCCCAAAAGCCCAGCAATGACAATGAGGGGCCGATTGCTACTGACGTGGCCTGCTAGGGGCCGTCCTCAGCCTGCCATGGTGAAGGGGCGGCGTTAGAAATGGGGTCTTTGGTAGGCAGTCAGGTTACCCCCTGTCCAAGCAAGAACCCTCACTCTAGTCAGGCTAAAAGAGAATCACCCTCAGCTAACCCCTGCTTACCCTCTTGGTAGCTTGGCACGAGCAGTAGGCTTAACTTCAGAGTGCTAGGTGTAAAGTATTTGTACCAACTGTAGGAAAGTAAGATCTTGCCTGGCATGTTACCCCCATTTTTTACTTAGATGCATGTTTGTTTTTGTCTGTGTCACTGGGATCCTGCTAGCCAGGACCCCAGTGCTCATAAACTGTGCCCTGTATGTGTTCCCTGTGTGGTGCCTAACTGTATCACTGAGGCTCTGCTAACCAGGACCTCAGTGTTTATGTTCTCTCTGCTTTTAAAATTGTCACTGCAGGCTAGTGACTAATTTTACCAATTCTCATTGGCACACTGGAGCACCCTTATAATTCCCTTGTATATGGTACCTAGGTACCCAGGGTATTGGGGTTCCAGGAGATCCCTATGGGCTGCAGCATTTCTTTTGCCACCCATAGGGAGCTCAGACAATTCTTACACAGGTCTGCCACTGCAGCCTGAGTGAAATAAAGTCTGTTATTTCACAGCCATTTTAAACTGCACTTAAGTAACTTATAAGTCACCTATATGTCTAACCCTCACTTAGTGAAGGTTAGGTGCAAAGTTACTAAGTGTTAGGGCACCCTGGCTCTAGCCAAGGTGCCCCCACATTGTTCAGGGTAATTTCCCTGGACTTTGTGAGTGCGGGGACACCATTACACGTGTGAACTACATATAGGTCAATACCTATAAGTAGCGTCACAATGGTAACTCCGAACATGGCCATGTAACATGTCTAGGATCATGGAATTGTCACCCCAATACCATTCTGGTTTTGGGGGAACAATTCCATGCATCCCAGAGGCTCCAGCATGGAGCCTGGGTACTGCCAAACTAACTCTCTGGGGTTTTCTCTGCAGCTACTGCTGCTGCCAACCCTCAGACAGGTTTCTGCCCCCCTGGGCAGCCCAGTCCCAGGAAGGCAGAGCAAAAGATTTCCTCTGAGAGAGGGTGTGACACCCTCTCTCTTTGGAAATAGGTGTTAAGGGCCTGAGATGAGTAGCCTCTCCTGGCCTCTGGAAATGCTTTGAAGGTGCCCAGAGCTGCTCTGGTGTGTCCCAGACCTCTGCCATCCTGAATGCAGAGGTGTGAGGGCACAATGGAGACCTCGGAGTGGCCAGTGCCAGCAGGTGACGTCAGAGACCCCTCCTGATAGGTGCTTACCTCTCTCTGTAGCCAATCCTTCAATGAGGACTATTTAGGGTCTCTCCTGTGGGTTTCTCATCAGATAACAAATGCAAGAGCTCCCCAGAGTTCCTCTGCACTTCTCACTTTGACTTCTGCCAAGGATCAACCGCTGACTGCTCCAGGACACCTGCAAAACCGCAACAAAGTAGCAAGACGACTACCAGCAACATTGTAGCGCCTCATCCTGCTGGCTTTCCCGACTGTTTCCTGGTGGTGCATGCTCTGAGGGCTGTCTGCCTTCACCCTGCCTTTGAAGCCAAGAAGAAATCTCCCGTGGGTTGACGGAATCTTCCCCTTGCTTACACAGGCACCAAACTTCTGCATCACCGGTCCTCTGGGTCCCCTCTCATCTTGACGAGCGTGGTCCCTGGAACACAGGAGCTGGATCCAAGTGTCCCCGACAGTCCAGTGGCCCTTCTGTCCAAATTTGGTGGAGGTAAGTCCTTGCCTCCCGACGCCAGACAGTAATCCTGTGTACTGCGTGAACGGCAGCTGCTAGGGCTTCTGTGCACTTTTGCAAGACTTCCTTTGTGCACAGCACAGTCCAGGTCCCCTGCGCTCTGTCCTGCATTGCCCAACTCGTTGAGTTGGACTCTGACTTCGTGGGACCCTCTTTTGTTGTGCTGAGACGACCGCCGTGCTCAGATATTCTGAACGCCTGTTCAGGTGCTTCTGCTGGTGCTGTCTGCTTCTGCGTGGGCTCTCTGTGCTGCTGAGCGCCCCCTCTGTCTCCTCTCCAAGGAGAGACCTCCTGGTCCTTCCTGGGCCCTGCCAGCACCCAAAATCCTCAACTGCGACTCTTGCAGCTAGCAAGGCTTGTTTGCGGTCTTTCTGCGTGGAAACAACTCTGCATCCTCAAGCAACGTCATAGGACATCTTCTGACCAAAGGAGAAGTTTGTGGCACCTTCCGTTCTTGCAGAATCTTTGGCTTCTTCCACCCGGAGGCAGCCCTTTTGCACCTTCATCCGGGGTTTAGTGGGCTCCTGCCCCCCCCAGACACTTGCGTGACTCTTGGACTTGGTTTTCTTCCTTTGAAGGTCCTCAGGTCTAGGAATCCATCTTCAGTGCTTTGCAGTCAGTTGTTGTCTTTGCAGAATCCCCTATCTCGACTTTACTGTCTTTCTGGGTTAGTAGGGTAACTTTACTCCTACTTTTCAGGGTCTTGGGGTGGGGTATCTTGGACACCCTTAGTGTTTTCTTACACTCCCAGCGACCCTCTACACACTACACTAGGCCTGGGGTGCATTTGTGGTTCGCATTCCACTTTTGGAGTATAAGGTTTGTGTTGCCCCTAGGCCTATTGTCTCCTATTGCATTCCATTGTGTTCTACAGTATTTGCACTACTTTGCTAACTGTTTACTTACCTGATTTTGGTCTGTGTGTATATTTTGTGTATTTTACTTACCTCCTAAGGGAGTATATCCTCTGAGATACTTTTGGCATATTGTCACTAAAATAAAGTACCTTTATTTTTAGTAACTCTGAGTATTGTGTTTCTTGTGATATAGTGCTATATGATATAAGTGGTATAGTAGGAGCTTTGCATGTCTCCTAGTTCAGCCTAAGCTGCTCTGCTATAGCTACCTCTATCAGCCTAAACTGCTAGAATACTACTAATCTGCTAATAGGGGATAACTGGACCTGGCACAAGGTGTAAGTACCACCAGGTTCCCACTATAAGCCAGGCCAGCCTCCTATATTGGTGGTGCAGCGTTGGGATAAGTACTTGTAACTGCTTTACCACTTTGTCATTGGTGTTTTCATAAGAAAAACATATACCAAATACTTCAGAATATACAAAGTAACCTAAAAAGTTTAACTTTCCTTCTCTAAAACTTACTAAAAAGTTTCTGAAAAGTTTCTAAAAACCTTTAAAAGTTTTGAAAAGTTTGAAAAAAAAATTCTCTGTTCTTTCAAAAGTTCTAAAAACTTTTTTCTCTCTCTGTCCTAAACCTTTTCTGTCATGTCTGCAGTAGAGCTTACTCCCACAGTTGTCCAGGCAACATATGGGAATCTAAACTTTAAAAGTTTTAGGGAGCATTGAAAGAGGTTTAGCAATTGGTAAGAATCATACAAAAGATCTTCTCCTTAGCCTTCTCCTAGAAAGTGACCAGAACCAGTCTGGCCTATCCCAGGATCAGGAGGTAGAGGTGGGAGGTACCCAGCCAGACTCAGAGGAGTCCCCTGAGGAAGATGGGGAGGGTTCTTCCAAGGACCTGTCAGCTAACAGGCCATCTAAGGACACTGGTAGTGGGAGGGGATCACACACTAGTAGGGCACCTTTCACTCCTAAAGGCCAGGTTACTAGAGTCCAGTCAGTTAGGGACAGGGCTCTCTGTGCCAATTCCCACATTTCTTCTGTGTCTCACAATTTCCAACCCTCCCTCCATGAGGATAACTTAATGGAAAGGGAACTCAGAAAGCTGAGGTTGGAAGAGGCCAGGCTGAAGCTTAATCAGTTGCAGCTGGCCTTAGACAGGGAATCTCTGGATGTGGAAAGGGAAAGGCAGAGGTTGGGGTTAGTTCACCATGGTGGCAGCAGCAGTGTTTTTGATAGTAATCCTGTTAGAGATCAAGATTCCAGAAACCTGCATAAAATAGTCCCCCCTTACAAGGAGGGGGATGACATTAACAAGTGGTTTGCTGCACTTGAGAGGGCCTGTATGGTACAGTTGGTCCCTCAAAGGCAGTGGGATGCTATCTTGTGGCTATCTTTCACTGGTAAGGGTAGGGATAGGCTCCTTACTGTCAGAGAAAGTGATGCTAATAACCACAAAGTTTTGAAGGATGCAGTCTTGGATGGATTTGGCGTAACCACTGAACAATACAGGATTAAGTTCAGAGACACCAGAAAAGAGTCCTCTCAAGACTGGACAGACTTTGTAGACTGTTCAGTGAAGGCCTTGGAGGGTTGGTTACATGGCGGTAAGCTGACTGACTATGAAAGCCTGTATAATCTAATCCTGAGAAAGCATATTTTGAACAATTGTGTGTCTGATTTGTTGCACCAGTACTTGGTAGACTCAGATCTGACCTCTCCCCAAGAATCGGGAAAGAAGGCAGACAAATGGGTCAGAACAAGAGTGAACAGAAAAGTTCATACAGGGGGTGACAAGGATGGCAAGTAGAAGGATGGTAAGTTTTCTGACAAGGGTGGGGACAAAGATAAAAAACATTCTGAGTCTTCATCAGGCCCACAAAAATCCTCTGGGGGTGGTGGGTTCAAATCCTCTTCTCACAATCAGAAAAAGTCATGGTGTTATTTATGTTAAGTAAAAGGCCATTGGGCAAGTGATGCCACTTGTCCAAAGAAAAACACCAAGGCTCCCACTACCACAATCCCAACTGCAACCTCTAGTGCCCCAGCCGCAGATCGAAGTTGCGTCAATATTTTCCCTGCACGGCGTTCTGTGCGTGGATTTCTTACTCTTAGGCTGCCAGCTTCTCCTTTCAGGGTCCCAGGAACTGGATGGGCACCACAGGGAGGAGTAGGAGTCTCTCCAGAGACTCCAGGTGCTGGCAGAGTGAAGTCTTTGCTGTACCTGAGACTTCAAACAACAGGAGGCAAGCTCTAAATCAAGCCCTTGTAGATCTTCACAAGATGGAAGGCAGACAAAGTCCAGTCTTTGCCCTCTTACGCTGGCAGAAGCAGCAACTGCAGGATAGCTCCACAAAGCACAGTCACAGGCAGGGCAGCTCTTCTTCCTCAGCTCTTCAGCTCTTCTCTAGGTAGAGGTTCCTCTTGGTTTCCAGAAGTGTTCTAATGTCTGTGGTTTTGGGTGCCCTTCTTATACCCATTTTCTCCTTTGAAGTAGGCCTACTTCAAAGTAAAGTCTCTTTTGAATGTGAAATGCTGCCTTGCCCATGCCAGGCCAGGCCCCAGACACTCACCAGTCGGTTGGAGACTGCATTGTGTGAGGCCAGGCACAGCCCTTTCAGGTGTAAGTGGCCCCTCCTTCTCTCCCTCCTAGCACAGATGGCTCATCAGGATTTGCAGACTATACCCCAGCTCCCTTTGTGTCACTGTCTAGTGTGAAGTGCAACCAGCCCAACTGTCAAACTGACCCAGACAGGGAATCCACAAACAGGCAGAGTCACAGAAATGGTATAAGCAAGAAAATGCTCACTTTCTAAAAGTGGCATTTTCAAACACACAATCTTAAAATCAACTTTGCTAAAAGATGTATTTTTAAATTGTTAGCTCAGCAACTCCAAACTCCACATGTCCATCCTCTCCCAAAGGGAATCTACACTTTAATCAGATTTAAAGGTAGCCCCCATGTTAACCTATGAGAGGGACAGGCCTTGCAACTGTGATAAACTAATTTAGCAATATTTCACTGCCAGGACATATAAAACACATTACTATATGTCCTACCTTAACCATACACTCCACCCTGCCCTTGGGGCTACCTAGGGCCTACCTTAGGGGTGCCTTACATGTAGGGAAAGGGAAGGTTTAGGCCTGGCTAGTGGGTACACTTGCCAAGTCGAATTTACAGTTAAAACTGCCCACACAGACACTACAGTGGCAGGTCTGAGACATGATTACAGAGCTACTTACGAGGGCGGCACAACCAGTGCTGCAGGCCCACTAGTAGCATTTGATTTACAGGCTCTGGCACCTCTAGTGCACCTTACTAGGGGCTTACTAGTAAACCAAACATGCCAATCATGGACAAACCAATTACATACACATTTTGTAAAGGAGCACTTACACTTTAGCACTGGTTAGCAGTGGTAAAGTGCCCAGAGTAACAAAAACAGCAAAATCAGAGTCCAGCACACATTGACAACCTGGGAAACAGAGGCAGAAGTTAAGGGAGACCACGCCAAGGATGAAAAGTTGACAGGCGGTGACTGGCACTTTGTAGATACCACTATCAGCTAATGCGCCGACTGAGCTCTGAGAATACAAATTTCACAATTTCCTGGATACCTTGCTAGGCGCTTTCAGTCTCACACTGGATCTTCTGTCCCAACCTATAACGTGATTTGCCACAGCGACTCACACGCCGGACTGTGCCCGTATTTAGGGCTCTCACACTGGTCTGCAAATCCAAGGAGTTGAAGGATTAATGGATAGTCACCATAGTTTGAAGTGTCAACCTTTCCCTTTCCCAGGGGGGGGCTCTTCCATGAGGGCGGAAGAGCGTTGCCCCGCCACCTCCAGCAGCGACAGCTGCAAAACCTTTACCAAACAATGAAAAAAACTGTTTATTATCGTTGTTTGGTAAAGGGGCAGGGCCCTGGGGGTGACAAGCACTTGAGGGGAGTGCACAGAGCACTCCCCTCAGATTGCATGTGTGTTTGGCTGGCCGGCCTTTTCGGGCCAGCCAAACACCCATGCGCACAGGGCTCTCTCTAGCCCAGCAACTTAGTTGCCGGGCTGGAGAGAGCCAGCACAGGCTGCTAGGGAGCACCCTGGGTGGGTGCTCCCAGCCAATCCTGACACTGCTTTGAGCAGCGTCATGATTGGCCGCAGGGTAGGCTGGGAGCCTGTGCCTGCAGTGATGAGAAGCAGGAGCGGCGCGCAGCAGTTAAGTTTTTAAAAAATTATATTTCGTTTTAAATTAAAATGTAATCCCCTGCGCGCTGCCCCACCCCTTCTACTTGCAGTGAGCTGCTCCTGCCCTTCCCCCACAGCACATCTGTGCTGCTCACTGCCATCATAGGGAAAGAGGACCCAAAACAAACCAAGTTACACTTTGAGTGCAAAAAGTTGACACACAAATCTACAATAGGATGAGATAACAAAGACGAAGCCCCAGAGGTTCTTCCCAGAGGAGAGGACAAAATCCTGCTACAGGAGCTCTGTGGTGAGTTGCACTCAATCAGAAACAAGATTTGCTCCCTAGCCTCCAGACTCAACAAGCTTACCAAAAGGTTGGACTGTCAAAATGCGAGGCTTGACAGTACAGAGAGGTGTGTCTCAGATCTGGACGAGGGCACATCACTGCAGATTGACTGAACTGAAGAAACTGCTGTTCCAAGCGGTAGCGAAACCCAATGACTTAGAATCCTGATTGCACGGTAATAAGCACAGGTTTCCGGCATAGCTGAAACTACAGCCATGGGTGTTTCCAGATCGAAAAGGTCCATAGATCCCCATGGCTTGGTCTGCCACCTGGAGCCCAACCTACACCCCTGACAGCTAGCCTCAACAACCTTTGTGACTGTAATGTGGCCCTTCTCCTGCCAGAGGAGAAAGGTCTGCTTCACTACCAGGGCACTGCCATCTCTATCTTTTCACAATTCACCCAATCAGTGCATGTGGCCTGCAGCAAGTTCACAGAACTGAAAAACACCAAAGGGATGAAATAAAGCATTCTGGACCGGGCATGGTTAAAGATTGCCATAGACGAGAAAGCTCTTGTTTCCACTAACCTTGTGGATGCCAGTTCATTCAGCAAAAAACACTTCAAGCATAAGAACTCGAATGGCAACATCGAAATTGCTGCCAGATCGGACCCCAGAGACTGAGATGGAGGCACTGTGAGTACTGGCTGATTTAATCATTAGGCCCGGGCAGCAGGATGAAGGACACAGATGGCGTAGTACGTTTCAGGAACTCCCACAAGCTGCACCCAACAATATCCACACTTTGCTTACTCAGGCTCTTAAGGATTCCAGTTTGTTTGGTGTTTTGCATTTACACTTGCCAACGTGGGGAGACTGGCTTAGAAGAGCCTTGCTCTTACCAATGATGCATATCACCTTTCCTTTGAGAGTGTTGCTTTGGATTCAGCACTGAAAGTCGGGGTAGTCAGTGAGGGTGCGGGGAAGATAGGAAGGGGGCTTAGTTTCATTTTTGTGTCTTTTGAGAATTATGTTAGCACTGTACATGCAGTACATAGAGTCCGGCTTCACTGGGCTACCTCTACTCGTCTTATTAAGAAATGACTGCCACAGTTATCAAAAAGCTAAAATAATTGCCCTGGGCTGGAATATTCAAGTCATTAGTAATCCACACAGGGCTAAAATGGTATTGACTTACTTGGACCTCCGTGGCATAGATATAGCCTATCTCCAGGAAACACTCCTGTCACTGGGGATGATAGACACATTGTTAGACCTGACAGCCTTAGGGTGGTCACCCCTAACTTTTTGCCTGCCTCCCTCCACTTTTTGGACACTGTTTTTGCTGGCTTTTAGACTCTGCGCACTTTACCACTGCTAACCAGTGCTAAAGTGCATATGCTCTCTCCCTTAAAACATGGTAACCTTGAATCATACCTGATTGGACTATTTAATTTACTTATAAGTCCCTAGTAATGTGCACTCTCTGTGCCTAGGGCCTGTAGATTAAATGCTACCAGTGGGCCTGCAGCACTGGTTGTGCCAACCGCTTAAGTAGCCCCTTTTCCTTGTCTCAGGCCTGCCACTGCAAGGCCTGTGTGTGTAGTTTCACTGTCACCTCGACTTGGCATTTAAAAGTACTTGCCAAGCCTAAACCTCCCCTTTCTCCACATATAAGTCACCTCTAATGTGTGCCCTAGGTACCCCTAGAGCAGGGTGCTGTGTGGGTGAAAGGCAGGACATGTACCTGTGTAGTTTACCTGTCCTGGTAGTGTAAAACTCCTAAATTCGTTTTTGCACTACTGTGAGGCCTGCTCCCTTCATAGGCTAACATTGGGGCTGCCCTCATACAGTATTGAAGTGGTAGCTGCTGATCTGAAAGGAGTAGGAAGGTCATATTTAGTATGGCCAGAATGGTAATATAAAATCCTGCTGACTGGTGAAGTTGGATTTAGTATTACTATTCTAGAAATGCCACTTTTAGAAAGTGAGCATTTCTTTGCACTTAAATCTTTCTGTGCCTTACAATCCACGTCTGGCTGGGCTTAGTTGACAGCTCCTTGTGCATTCACTCAGACACACCCCAAACACAGGGTACTCAGCCTCACTTGCATACATCTGCATTTTGAGTGGGTCTTCCTGGGCTGGGAGGGTGGAGGGCCTGCTCTCACACAAAGGACTGCCACACCCCCTATTGGGACCCTGGCAGACAGGATTGAACTGAAAGGGGACCTGGTGCACTTCTTAGCCACTCTTTGAAGTCTCCCCCACTTCAAAGGCACATTTGGGTATAAAACAGGGCCTCTGCCCTACCTCATCAGACACTTGATGGAGAAGAAACCTGAACCAGAAACTACATCCTGCCAAGAAGAACTGCCTGGCTGCTCAAAGGACTCACCTGTCTGCTTTCTACAAAGGACTGCTGCCTTGCTGTTGGCCTGCTGCCTTGCTGAACTCATGTCTGGCTGTGAAAGTGCTCTACAAGGGCTTGGATAGAGCTTGCCTCCTGTTCCCTGAAGTCTCAGGACCAAAAAGACTTCTCTTTTTCACTTGGACGCTCCGTGTGGCGAAAATTTTTACGCACAGCTTGTTCCGTGGCGAGAAAAACGCTGCACACCGATGCTGATCGACGCGACGCCTTCGGGACGACCGGAACTTCGACGCACAGCTTCGCAAGGACCACGCCGCCCAACCTCTAGAGGAGAAATCGATGCGACGCCTGCCGTGAGATCGTAATTTCGACACGTAGCCCCGCAGAACGACACGCAGCCGGAAAACAAGCAGGAAAATCCACGCACAGACCCGGGACATCTGGTAATCCCCGCGATCCACATAAAGAGACGGTCCGCGCGCCGGAAAACCATGCACGACTTCCCCGCATGAGAAATAACGACGCAAGTCCGTGTGTGCTGGGGAGAAATCGACGCACACACCCTTTTTCCACGCCTCTCTTCTTCTGTGGCCCTCTGAGGAGATTTTCCGCTCCAAACGAGGTACTTTGTGCTGAAAGAGACTTTGTTTGCTTTTTAAAGACTTAAGACATTCTTATATCACTTTCCAGTGATATCTCTACAAATTCACATTGCAACTTTATTCTTTTTGACCTACAATTATCCTGATAAATATTATATATTTTTCTAAACACTGTGTGGTGTATTTTTGTGGTGCTATATGGTGGTATTGTATGATTTATTGCACAAATACTTTACACGTTGCCTTCTAAGTTAAGCCTGACTGCTCGTGCCAAGCTACCAGAGGGTGGGCACAGGATAATCTTGGATTGTGTGTGACTTACCCTGACTAGAGTGAGGGCTTTTGCTTGGACAGGGGGTAACCTGACTGCCAACCAAAAACCCCATTTCTAACATTGGTGATCAGCGGTGAGGATAGGACTTGTGTTTGTGCAGTGACATACAGTAGCTAAGTATTTCACTACCTACCCACAGTTGAAGGTCAACTTGATTTTTATCTCTTTTTGCAAAATTTCATTTTTTTCTTCCTGACAATTTTCAAAAACTAAATCCTCACTCAACATGTCTCTGACTTGGTCTCAAATGGGAGACTTTGACCTAGTCCTGTTGGATAAATATACGGTCAAACAGCTAAGAGCATTCTGCAGGGCAATGAGGGTACCCACCCAAGGGGCCTCCAAAAAGGAGGACTTTCAAGTGGCGCTGAGGGCCTGGGCAGAAGCCCATTCAGAAGAGAATGATGAGGAAGAGGAGCCAGAAAATGGCCCCTCAGAGGATTTGTTGCTATCTGTGGATGATGTTACCACTGCAATTGTGCCCCCTTCCAGACCAGGGAGCAGTGTCTCTGTGCAAAGCCTGACCGCAGAGGAAAGGGAGTTCCAATTGCAAATGGCAAAACTGAAAATTGAGGCTCAACAGGAGGAAAGAAGGGCTGAGAGAGAAGCCAAGCAAGCTGATGCTGAAAGAGCAGCCAAACAAATTGAAGCTGAAAGAGAAGCCAAACAAGCTGAAGCTGAAAGAGCAGCCAAACAGATGGAGGCTGAGAGAGCTTTGGCTGAAAAGAAACTATTGTTGGCTCATGAACTGAGTCTCAAGGAGCTGGAGATCAAGGCGAGACAGTCTGAATCCAGCAATAATGGTGGCAGCATACAGACAGGACCAGCTGGAGAAAAGAAGGTTCGTATACCCAAAAATGTGGTGCCCAGTTTTGTGGTGGGAGATTACATAGATAAATGATTAGCTGCTTACGAAGTTGCACTAAGGGCTCATGAGGTTCCTGAAGCGCAATGGGGGGTAGCTATGTGGGGTTATGTACCGCCATTGGGGAGGGACACACTCTTCACATTGGATCAACCTGATCAAAACACATACCCACTTCAGAAAGCCACTTTACTTGCCAAGTTTGGGCTGACCCCCGAGGGATACCGTCAGAGGTTCAGGGACAGCACCAAACAAACCACACAAACATGGGTAGATTTCTTTGACTTCTCCAGTAAGGCACTGAATGGATGGGTGCGGGGCAACAAAGTAGATGATTATAAAGGGTTATATGACTTGATTCTGAGAGAGCATATGCTTAACACTACTTATACAGAGTTGCGCCAGCACTTAGTGGATAGTAAGCTGACCGATCCCAGGAAGCTTGCTGAGGAGGCGGACCTCTGGGTTAGCACCAGAGTGTCCAAGAAGGTACCTGGGGGGGACACCCACAAAGGTGGTCAGGGTTCCCAACAGAAGAAAGAGGGGGGAGATAAACTTACAGAAAAGGAACTCTCCAAAGGCCCCCAAAAGAATTCCCAGGGAGGGGGTGGCAACCCTTCCTTTTCCAGATTTGGGAAAAAGCCAGGGACTTATGACAGGTCAGGAAAATCCAACCCCAAATGCATGGAATGTTACCAGTATGGTCACTATAAAGGCGACCCCCAGTGCCCCAAGAGAGCACCATCCACTACCGGACAGACACCTAGGTTGACTAGTGTAGCGCTCGGGGGAGATGGACCCAGATAGCTTTGGGGAACAGGTAGAGATTTCCCTAGTGTCCCTGGGAGAAGGAGAAATGGTGCCCAAAGCCCACATGCCCCAAAATACTTCCAAGTACAGGCAGTGGGTCACCATTGATGGGCAGAAGGTGGAGGCTCTGCGTGACACAGGAGCCAGTATGACTACTATCAAGAGTCTGCTGGTGTCAACAGAGCAGATAGTCCCTAATACATTCCACCAGGTCATAGTCGCTGACAATCGTGAGAGTCACCTACCGGTGGCTCTGGTTCCCTTTGAGTGGGGGGGGTCTCTGGTACTCTGAAAGTATCTGTGAGTCCTGCCATGCCTGTAGATTGTCTGTTAGGCAATGATCTTGAGCATACTGCTTGGAAAGAAGTGAAGCTCAGGTCTCACCTGGAGATGTTAGGGTTACCTGAGTGGGTCTGCATGACCACACGGTCCATGGCTGACCAAGAGGGAAGTCAAGGGCGTCTGGAGCCTGGAACAATGGCCCAGAGAGCTGCCAAGAGGAGGTGCAAGGGGCGCGGGAAACCGGCCCCAGAAGTTCCCGCAGTGGCTGACGGGGCTCCTGAGGAGGATGCTCCCGAGCCAACTGGGGAAGACATTGCCACCCTAGGTGACATACCTGAGTTTGCTGGCTGGCAAGTTGAGGGTGGACCCACCAGGGAGGAATTCTGCAAGGCGCAGAAAGAATGTCCCACTCTGGAAGGTCTGAGGAAACAAGCCTCAAACCAGGCGGCAGGTGAAGCCTTTGGCGATCACCACATATATTGGGAGAATGATCTCCTCTACAGTGAGCTTAAGGTTCCGGCCTTTGGGGCAGCGCGTACGCTGGTGGTCCCCCAGTGTTATCGAACCTTCCTACTGGGTCTGGCTCACGACATTCCCCTGGCAGGACATTTGGGGCAAGGCAAGACCTTTAACAGGCTTGTCACCCACTTTTATTGGCCCAGAATGAGGACAAACTCAGAGAAGTTCTGCAGATCTTGTCCTACCTGCCAGGCCAGTGGTAAAGCAGGAAAGAGGGTTAAAACCCCCCTGATTCAACTTCCTGTCGTTGGCACCCCCTTTGAAAGGGTGGGCATCGACATTGTTGGTCCATTGGACCCCAAAACTGCCTTAGGCAACAGGTTCATCCTGGTTTTGGTGGACCATGCCACCCGTTACCCAGAGGCAATCCCTCTGAGGACCGTAACTGCACCGGTGGTGACCAGAACTCTGATGGGGATATTTACCCGTGTGGAATTCCCCAAGGTTGATAGTGTCTGACAGAGGCACTAACTTCATGTCTGCATACATGAAGTCTCTGTGGGATGCGTGTGGTGTAACCTACAAGTTCACCACACCCTATCACCCCCAGTCTAATGGTCTTGTGGAGAGATTCAACAAGACCTTGAAAGGCATGATTGGTGGCCTCCCTCAGGCCATGAGGCGTAAGTGGGACGTCCTCTTACCATGCCTTCTCTTTGCTTACAGAGAGGTCCCCCAGAGGGGAGTAGGGTTCAGTCCCTTCGAGCTTCTCTATGGGTACCCTGTCACGGGACCCTTAAGCATTGTCAAGGAGGGGTTGGAGAAAGCTCCAAAGGCACCCCCTCAGGATGTGGTCAGCTACATGTTGGCCCTCCGCAACCAGATGACCCGCTTCTGGAAAGAGGCCCAAAATAACTTTGAGGCCAGTCAAGAGGTAATGAAACGCTGGTAGGACCAGAAGGCCACCCTGGTAGAGTTTCAACCTGGAGACAAAGTGTGGGTAATAGAGCCAGTAGAGCCTAGAGCTCTCCAGGACCGCTGGTCTGGCCCATTTGAAGTAAAGGAGCGGAAAGGGGAGGCCACTTACCTAGTGGACCTCCAAACCCCTAGGAACCCCCTAAGGGTGCTCCATGTTAACCGACTAAAGGCTCATTTTGAGAGGTCGGAGATCAACATGCTTCTGGTCACAGATGAAGGAATGGAAGAGGAGAGTGAACCTCTCCCTGACCTCCTCTCTGCCCAAGAAGGTGATGGGTCAGTGAACGGGGTCATTCTTTCTGACTCTAAACCAGAAAGGAGACTGCTATGAGCTGTTGGAGCAGTTCTCCCCCCTGTTCTCCCTTACTCCTGGACTGACCCACCTCTGTGTTCATGACATTGACACCGGTGACAGTCTCCCTGTGAAGAACAAAATTTACAGGTTATCGGATAAGGTGAAGGCCAGCATCAAGGAGGAGGTCTCCAAGATGTTAGCTCTAGGGGTTATCGAGAAATCCAGTAGTCCCTGGGCCAGCCCAGTGGTGTTGGTCCCTAAGGCTACTGCCCCAGGTGCGAAGCCAGAACTCCGGTTCTGTGTGGACTACTGGGACTGATGCTCACCCCATCCCCCGAGCTGATGAGCTCATTGACAGGCTGGGCGCTGCCAAGTTCCTGAGTACGTTTGATCTTACTTCAGGGTACTGGCAGATCGCCCTGACTGAGGGGGCTAAAGAAAGATCCGCATTTTCAACCCCTGATGGCCATTACCAGTTCCGGGTGATGCTGTTTGGATTGAAAAATGCCCCCGCTACCTTCCAACGGTTGGTTAACGGGGTCCTAGCTGGCAAGGATGCCTTCTGTGCAGCCTACCTGGATGACATAGCTGTCTACAGTTCCAGCTGGGAGGAACACCTGCTTCACCTCAAGGAGGTGCTTCAGGCCCTGCAACAGGCAGGCCTGACCATCAAGGCTAGTAAGTGCCAGATTGGGCAGGGTTCCGTGGTGTACTTGGGACACCTAGTGGGTGGTGGCAAGGTGCAGCCACTCCAGGCCAAGATTGAAACTATCAAGGCCTGGCAACCACCTAGAACTCAGACTGAGGTGAGAGCCTTTTTAGGCCTCACAGGATACTACCGCAGATTTGTCAAGGGCTATGGTACCATTGTGTCACCCTTGACAGAACTCACTTCCAAAAACAACCTAGGTTGGTGAATTGGACAGAGGCTTGTCAGAAAGCCTTTGACTCCCTGAAGGAAGCCATGTGCACGGCCCCCGTGCTCAAGGCCCCTGACTACTCCCAGGAATTTATCGTGCAGACAGACGCTTCAGAGCATGGCATAGGGGCAGTCCTAGCACAGCTAAATGAGGAGGGCCTAGACCAACCAGTAGTCTTTATTAGCAGAAGGCTATTACCACGGGAACAGAGGTGGAGTGCTATTGAGAGAGAAGCTTTTGCTGTGGTCTGGGCACTGAAGAAGCTAATACCCTACCTGTTTGGGACTCACTTCCGGGTTCAGACAGACCACAGGCCCCTCAGATGGCTCATGCAGATGAGGGGTGAGAATCCATAACTCTTGAGGTGGTCCAGTTCCCTACAGGGGATGGACTTTACGGTGGAACATCGCCCAGGGGTTGACCACGCCAATGCTGATGGTCTCTCCAGATACTTCCGCCTTAGCGATGAGAGCTCCCAGGAGGTCGGGTAGCTCTCCCCACTTTCAGCTGGGGGGGACACATGTTAGACCTGACAGCCTTAGGGTGGTCACCCCTAACTTTTTGCCTGCCTTCCTCCACTTTTTGGACACTGTTTTTGCTGGCTTTTAGACTGCGCACTTTACCACTGCTAACCAGTGCTAAAGTGCATATGCTCTCTCCCTTAAAACATGGTAACCTTGAATCATACCTGATTGGACTATTTAATTTACTTATAAGTCCCTAGTAATGTGCACTCTCTGTGCCTAGGGCCTGTAGATTAAATGCTACTAGTGGGCCTGCAGCACTGGTTGTGCCAAACACTTAAGTAGCCCCTTTTCCTTGTCTCAGGCCTGCCACTGCAAGGCCTGTGTGTGCAGTTTCACTGTCACCTCGACTTGGCATTTAAAAGTACTTGCCAAGCCTAAACCTCCCCTTTCTCCACATATAAGTCACCTCTAATGTGTGCCCTAGGTAACCCCTAGAGCAGGGTGCTGTGTGGGTGAAAAGCAGGACATGTACCTGTGTAGTTTACCTGTCCTGGTAGTGTAAAACTCCTAAATTCGTTTTTGCACTACTGTGAGGACTGCTCCCTTCATAGGCTAACATTGGGGCTGCCCTCATACAGTATTGAAGTGGTAGCTGCTGATCTGAAAGGAGTAGGAAGGTCATATTTAGTATGGCCAGAATGGTAATATAAAATCCTGCTGACTGGTGAAGTTGGATTTAATATTACTATTCTAGAAATGCCACTTTTAGAAAGTGAGCATTTCTTTGCACTTTGCAAATCTTTCTGTGCCTTACAATCCACGTCTGGCTGGGCTTAGTTGACGGCTCCTTGTGCATTCACTTAGACACACCCCAAACACAGGGTACTCAGCCTCACTTGCATACATCTGCATTTTGAATGGGTCTTCCTGGGCTGGGAGGGTGGAGGGCCTGCTCTCACACAAAGGACTGCCACACCCCCTACTGGGACCCTGGCAGACAGGATTGAACTGAAAGGGGACCTGGTGCACTTCTTAGCCACTCTTTGAAGTCTCCCCCACTTCAAAGGCACATTTGGGTATAAAACAGGGCCTCTGCCCTACCTCATCAGACACTTGCTGGAGAAGAAACCTGAACCAGAAACTACATCCTGCCAAGAAGAACTGCCTGGCTGCTCAAAGGACTCACCTGTCTGCTTTCTACAAAGGACTGCTGCCTTGCTGTTGGCCTGCTGCCTTGCTGAACTCTTGTCTGGCTGTGAAAGTGCTCTCCAAGGGCTTGGATAGAGCTTGCCTCCTGTTCCCTGAAGTCTCAGGACCAAAACGACTTCTTTTTTTCATTTGGACGCTCCATGCGCCGAAAATTTCGACGCACAGCTTGTTCCGCGGTGAGAAAAACGCTGCACACCGACGCTGATCGACGCGACGCCTTTGGGACGACCAGAACTTCAACGCACGGCTTCGCAAGGACAACGCCGCCTGACCTCTAGAGGAGAAATCAACGCGACGCCTGCCGTGAGATCGGAATTTCGACGCGTAGCCCCGCAGAACGACTTGCAGCCGGAAAACAAGCAGGAAAATCCACGCACAGACCCGGGACATCTGGTAATCCCCGCGATCCACATAAAGAGATGGTCCGCGCGCCGGAAAACGACGCACGACTTCCCCGCGTGAGAAATAACGACGCAAGTCCACCCTTTTTCCACGCCTCTCTTCTTCTGTGGCCCTCTGAGGAGATTTTCCCCTCCAAACCAGGTACTTTGTGCTGAAAGAGACTTTGTTTGCTTTTTAAAGACTTAAGACATTCTTATATCAGTTTCCAGTGATATCTCTACAAATTCACATTGCAACTTTATTCTTTTTGACCTACAATTATCCTGATAAATATTATATATTTTTCTAAACACTGTGTAGTGTATTTTTATGGTGCTATATGGTGGCATTGTATGATTTATTGCACAAATACTTTACACATTGCCTTCTAAGTTAAGCCTGACTGCTCGTGCCAAGCTACCAGAGGGTGGGCACAGGATAATCTTGGATTGTGTGTGACTTACCCTGACTAGAGTGAGGGCTTTTGCTTGGACAGGGGGTAACCTGACTGCCAACCAAAAACCCCATTTCTAACACACATTCTCTGGCAAAAGGGGCCCCATAGATTTTTCTCCTTGTACAGTACTTATTCAAGAGGTGTCTGTATCCTCATACATAAGAAAATATACTTTGTCCGGTCCGGAGCCCATAACGCCCAGGAAGGGAGCTTTTTACTTCTGGGGAGTACACTTGAAGGCCAAAAAGTTATACTCCTTAATACTTATGCACCAAGGACCATATTTATGGCCATGTGGCGCAGCGCAGCAAGTCACCTTGCTGTGTTGCATCACAGGGAAAGGGTAGGAATGCGGCAAATGTAGCCCAATACAGTGCCTTCCTAACCTTTCCCCAGCACTGGTGCACAATGGGATGCTTAATACCATGGTGCAAGGGTGCCTCAGTTGCATGTAGGATTGTTTTTGTGCAGGGCCTAATAGGGTTGGGGGACCCACACAGTCCCCCCTCCCCTTTCATTAAAAAAAGGCCCTGGGTGACGGGGTCCCCAGCGACTGATAAGGCTCAAAAAGGGGGGGGGGGGGAGTTAATTTAGACCCTCCTTAATTAAAAAAAAGAAAAAGCCGTGGGGGATATGGTCCCAAGTGCCTTATGATGCACAGGGAGGGGGGGCTACATAGCACCCCTCCTCTTTAATTAAAAAAGCCCTGGGAAATTGAGTCCTCAAGGTGTAAAGAAACACCGGGAAGGAGCCACAGGGCCCCTCATCCACATTTTTGTAAGTTTTAGCTTCAGGGGTGGGTTCCTCATGGGCTATAATGGCTTGGAGAGGGGGGCTCTGTGCCCACCTCTCCTAAAAAAAAAAAAAAAACATGGAGGATGGGGTCCCACAGGGCCTTTTGGTGGGGGAACACTTGCCCCCCCTCCCCCTTAAAAACAAGGCCCTGGGGAATGAGGTCTCCAGGGACAAATACGGCTGGGGGAGTGGGCCACCTGGACCCCTTCCCCTTTAAAAAAACATAAGGCCCTGGAGGTTGGGGTCACCAGGGCATAATTAGGCTCAAGGAGGGGGCCTATGGCCCCCCTCTGCTTTAAAAACATAAGGCACTTGGCTGTGCGTGGCGGGAGGGTTGTTTTTACGTATGATAATAAAATATTACTTTATATTAAAAACACACTAGAAATTTACTGAAACACCCAAAGGCTAAAGTAACATTATTGTAGGGTGTAATAAAAAAATCGGGTTTTGTTTTAAAAATGTTAGAAATTCCCTGAAAGTAACATAATAGGTGATTATGCTAGTGACAACATTAAGGTTTTGAACTCAAAAACAAAGAAACTCACAAGTTATATTTAGCAGAGCTAACAATAACTTGTGCCCTTGCCATGCACTGCTTATGACCTCACATATTAAACCACTCATGACATGTTCCATGACATAATTTATGACATCACTTATGACATCATTGATGCTCCCTTGAACCAATGAACTGACAAGCTCATGTGGGAGACACCTGTGTGCCCGTGGAGTAGTACTGTGACCTCTCAGGACTTGGGCTGCATTACAGCAGCCCCAGATGACTGTTTTCTGCTCTCCACTAATAAAAGGCAAAACTCAGAAACACATGTCTAGAGATAACAGCATTACCTGCACCAACATTGGTGAAAAACATTAGCAACTTTGAAGCAAGAGTAGTGCATTTACCAGAATGAAATGGGTGAACTTTGCTAGGATGAGAGGTAGTGTGCTCCCTCCCCCTTGTGTTTAAAAGGCTCCCTTGAGCTGACTAGCTCACCTGGTATGCACCTGTGTGCCTGTGAAATGGTGCTGTAACCTGTGAAGCCTTGAGCTGCATTTTTGCAACCCAAGATGATGAGTTTTCTCTGCTGTCTACATGTCTAGAGATAACAGCATTACCTGCACCAACTTTCAAGAAAAACTTTAGCAACTTTGAAGTAAGTGTACTGCATTTACCAGGATGCAATGGGATGAACTGTGCTGGGATGAGAGACAGTCTGCTCCCTCCCACCTTGTGTTTTAAAGACTCCCTTGAGCCAATGAGCTGACAAGCTTACCACGGATGCACCTATGTGCCTGTGAAATGGTACTATGACTTGTGTTGGAGCATATATTTAGTAATGCTTTTAGTGACCCAGACATCAGCATTAGGTGACATTTATATTGATGTTTTTTCATTGTGCCTACCAGAATTGCCAATGTGCTAGCAATATTAAGATGATGTTGAAGTATATTTTATGCATTAGAGTAATTGTTAGTAGTGAAATCAATGTGATTTATAATGTTTACTATGATTTATTTGTATAAAGTTGTGTTCATAAAAATAAATGCACTTTAACAAAGTTTGCAATTATTAATGGAATGTTTTTTTTCATATTCTGAGATATTAATGTTGAATTTATAAGTGTGCATAATGTGTCTTTTACTAATGATTTTAATGCATTATATTTATTGTGTTACCATAACTAGGCCTGAAGACTTTGTGTTTGTAGTCATGTAAAAGTGATGAATCATTTCTTCCCTCTAATATGAATTTCTCCATTAGATTTTTTCTGATGAATAGAAAAGGTTCCCATTGTTCAAATGTGACTTGCTTCCCAATGACCTTGATTCTGGTACACTCAGACGTGGAGACTGAAAGCTAAAACAGTTGCTACTGTTCAACCGAACTTTCTCATGTGAAATGATGAAATCTTCCTACACCATGGGAAAGAATATAGATTGCAACAAGTGTTGTACAACAGTGGTTCCCAACCTTTTGACTTCTGTGGACCCCCACTTTATCATTACTGGAGCCGGGGGCCCCCACCGAAACTTTATTGGAATCCAGGGACCCCCCCCCCCACTGAGTGTTTACAAATAGCAGGGGACCTAATCCGTTAATATTATTTAATTTTATAAGAAGTCGCGGACCCCCTGAGGAGGCTTTGCGGACCTCCAAGGGTCCCCGGACCACAGGTTGGGAACCACTGTTGTACAACATTGTTAAACTATTGGATTCACACGGAAAGGAGAAATTACTTCGCACCAAACCTGAGAATTTTCTGTCATATTGCAAACTCGATTGGTGCTCAAATTTTAATAGGACATTGCCCCTTTTGCATGATGTGGACTCACCAAACTGACCAATCAAACTGTTTGGAGTATTTTTGATTAGGGATATACTTTATAAGTTTTAGTCAGTCCCCTTTAGAACCTTGTTCTGTTTACTTGCCCCTTTGATGTTTCTTGATTTCCCAGTGCAGCCCGTGTTCAGCACTTTCCCCTTATGGTGCCTTCTAATGGACTTTGCTGATGATCTACATGCTTTGCTGATGAACCTGAATTGAATGCTGACCCTAGTAGAGGTATATTCTAATGAAAATGTTAATTTTCCCCTGACCTGCGTTTCTTTAGTAGAAGTTAGCATGCTGACATCTGCCTAATTTATTTTTCATAGTTAGTTTAGCTTAGCCTGAGATAGATGATTTTCTAAATTATATTTCTTTTCTTTTTGAGTTTGCCCGCATGTGTTAGCCTGTTCCTACACATACTTGTCCTAATTTGGCTAGAAGTAAGGATAACATGTCCAAATTCTGATTTCTGAATCTTTGTCATCTGATTTGACTACTGTATTCACAGTCTGATTTAAAGAATGCTTTGTGTCGTAAATTGTCACTTTATTAATATGCATTATCCTTCTTGAATGTCTAACGGTGTTGAGGTTGAGTAGATTAAACTTGTTTCGTAGATTTGGTCAACCTACGGTATTTATTTATCTTTACAATTTGATTTTGCATACCATTTACATGACTTTGGCTTTGTGATTATGAAATAATATGAAATACAACTTTTAAACTTTTTATTGAGTGGAGTTTTCTTCTGTGGTCACATGGGTCATGGTGGTTAAATTTATTGTTGAGTTTGAATTGGTTGTTTATGGTTAACCACACTCTTTACTGGGTCTAAAAATCCCATCAACCTCAGGGAAGCGTTTTTGAATCCTGGGAAGGATGAGAAAAAGGCATTAACAAATCTGGTAGCAGAGTGACGGTTTTGTCCCACCAGTAGGGGAATCATAGATTTTGATTAGTGTTAAGGATGACAAATCTGATAGTAGAGTTGTTCAATGTCTAGTTTGAGAGGTTGATGAAATTCCAGCACTATGTTACCAGTGTACGGTGTATGTGTAAGTAGGGATTTGGGCTTACGGTGCTTTTTGCTGCAATTTGCGGTGAGTTGTGATGTTGTGAGATGTTTGTGGAGTTGTCGTACTGGAAGTGATTGTGGTGCTTTGTGCTAAAAAAATCTCTGTGTTTGTTGTTGACGGGTCAGTCAAGGCCTAAGACCCTGGGCTAATGAACAAGTGTATGGAGACACTTGGGGGCTATTTATTCCCTGTTTGTGTCGGATTTGCGTCTGGTGCAAACTTAAGTCCTTATTTATATTTTGGCGCTAGACATGTCTAGTGCCAAAATATTGGAGTTAGTCATTTTTTGATTGTGGAAAAATAACTTGCGTCAATGAGATGCAAGGTAGGTGTTCCCAGGCAAAAAATTACTCTAAGGCCCAGCGCCTTATTTATCCTCCGGTGCAAAAATTATGCACAGGAGGAAGAGGGCCTTATATAATGGCGCTAAGCCTGCTTAGCGCCATTATTTAACACCTGGGTATGGGCAGGTGTTAGGGTGCCTGTGGGCCTTTTTCCATGGTCAGAGACCATGGAAGCAGCCCACAGGTGCCCTTCCCTGCCCCCAGGGACACCCCCACCCACCCGCACCCACCCCTGCGGGACACCTAAGGATGGGGGGGACCCATCCCAGGTATGTCCAGGTAGGTATTTATATTTTTCTTTCAAAGTGCCATAGGGGGGCCTAACTTGGGCTCCCCTACATGGCACTGTGCCCAATGTCCATGCCCAGGAGACATAGGTCCACTGGGCATGGACATTGGGCTGGGGGGCATGGCTCCTGTCTTAACTGAGACAGGAATCATGTCCATGGGGTTCTAACATCAAAAAATGACCCTAGTCTGGGCAGAGGCTTTTTTTTGCCTCTGCCCATACTATTGTCATCCTCTGATGCCAAACCCCCTGTTCCCCCCACGCCTCCCGCATCCGGCTAGCATCCTGTTTTATGACACTAGCCAGACCTTACCGCCGGCTAGCGTCATACCATAAATATGACGCCCGGCCGGTGTCTTGGTATGGCGCTAGCCGGCGATAAATTATGGGCCTTGGTCTTCAGTGAGGTATTGGTCATGAGATGCCACTGGCAGTACTAGTAGATTTTCTTGAGTGAGTGTGAAGTGTGAGTTGTTGGTTGGTATTATGTGAATCCTGAGTGCACGTGGAGTATCTGTATCAACCAGGGTGAGATTTGCTGGTCAAGTTTCACTTGTGCAATTGTGGAAGCCACAGTTGGAAGTTTAGCCCGTACAGCTTCAAGGTGTTTGAGTTCCTACTCGTAGTGAGCAGACAGGTTTTTACTTAGTGCTCCCAATATTTAGTGTAGGTGTCAGTAGTTGTTTAAGAGACAGTTGCAAAGCAATTGCAGCTGCTGAGTGAAGTGACTGTGACATCTGTTGTACCACGCTGGGATAGGTCAGTTAGGGAGAAAGTCACACATGTATTGGTGGACAATACTACATTGCATTTGGTTGAGAACAGCTTGCGAAAAGAATTGTGGGATTGAATTCACTCCTTGGTTTCTTTGACATTCGTATTATTGATCGAAAATTAGTGCAAACATTTTTCAAATCTTTAAGAAGTGCACTGAGAGGAGATGTGTTTTTTTCCAGTTAGGGAGGATGAACAGACAGCACCCGAGGGAACAACAGCATATGAAGTGGCAGAGGCAAGTGGAGTTTCAGCATGTTTTTGGGTTAAACAGTGGTGTAAGATCACCGAGAAATAAGGTTCATTGGCTTTTCCATGTTGCAGAACCTTTAATTGGAGGATTTTAGAAAATGTTAGGAGAATATAGTGCGAATGAAAGCCTCCTCCAAGGCCCACACAATTTGTAGATCTTGCTATTTGGGAACATGTTGCTAGATAAAAAGAAACAGCAAAATTTGAGAACAGAATGAGAGCAGAGAAGACACTAGCAGATGCGAGATGGGATGAGGAACAGAAAATGTGGAGAAGAGACGTTAGATGGGGTGAGAATGTTTCCGGTAGTCACAGAAGGTGATGGGAGTACAAAACCTAAGACAACAAGGAAGCTGACAGAAAAAGACAGAGCAGACTGCAGACGAGGGTAAAAAGACAGCTTCACATGAGTGACTCAGAAGACGACTTTGTAAATCAGCTTTTAATGAATCGTCCCCCACCATATCATTTAATTGACAGAGTAGTTCAGAATGTAGCCCCAAGTGTGCCAACAGCTCCAGTTTCACAGAGTCCAATTCTGTGATACCGGTGCCCACAACTTATCCACCAGTTCCTGTTGTTAGTACAGCTCAGCACATCACAAGCCCAGTTGTGAATCAGGTAGTGTCAAGTACAAGAAGCATTTGCAAAGCAACAGGTCTCGCATTTATGAGTGTTAAAGCTATTGGCATTGTAAATGCATAATTGGACTTTTTTTGCGACACAAATTGGTCAACCCTGCCTCATAATTTTGTCCTTTCCTTCCACAATTCCACTGAGCAACCACCTCTGCAAGACTATGCGTGACAAAAGGGAACTTGTAACGAGAAACAGTGCTCCTGTTTTATTAGCTTCTGAGTAGAGGCACATATCAAATCAACTTTTCTTGGTAAGTGGTATGAATGGTGCTATTTTCGTAAGTTGAAGGCATGCTGATTCTTATAGATCAACGTCATTAGTTAACCAAGTGACACAGACAAGCTTACTTCACTTGGTGAGCAAAGACATCGCTCACAACTCTCATACTTAAAAAAAAAATCATACTTTAAAAACAAAAATGAATAGCGTACATGCAAAAACATCACTCAGTCACGATGAGCCATTGTGGTTCCCTTAGGCCAAAGGTCAAGTATCACCTGCACATTGGTAATCTTACTATTGGGTGCTTCTACATACAAAACCACTGCCCCTCAAGCTGTTACACTATCAAATTGTAGACACTGACGGCACTGTAACATCCCAGAGACTAATTGTGTACCAAGCAACTGGGTATATATTAACGCCATGAGGAAGATTGTTAGAAATGGGGTTTCTGGTTGGCTAGGGTATGCACCTCAGCCAGGCAGAACTTACCCACTCTAGTCAGGGCAAGGGAGTTACACGTCCAAGATAACCCCTGCTCACCCCCTTGGTAGCTTGGCACGAGCAGTCAGGCTTAACCCGGAGGCAATGCGTAAAGCGTTTGCACAACACACACATACATGTGACGCAATATCCCCACCACAAAGGAAACACAACACCAGATTATATGAAAATACACTGTATTGTACACAACGTAATTATTAGACCAACATCACATAACAGTACTATCCTGCTACCTTAGCAGTTGTCAGAACATTACACATTAGTTACTCTGCAAACTAGCAGTAGTCACACATAACACACAGGTTACTCAGTATTCTGCAACATCAGCAGTAGTCAGGAAACACGTTATCACATTAGCACACTTGTCATAAGAATATCATAAAACGCCCATAGTAGGAACATTAGAAAACCTATGGCAAGTTAAGCAAACATATTAGCAAGTCATGCCCATAAAAGGAACATGTGCACACATATGTAAAACCATCAAAGAACAGGTAGGCAATATATCACAATTAGAAAAGTCTGTAACAAGAACTTCAATTATGATCCTATTGGTCCATTTAAAAGTACCTGGTAGATGGTAGAGGCACCTCCAGTGCCTAATACGAATAATGGGGCCCCCGGCGCTCCTCTGCGCAAAACGGGGGCCTCCCTGATCTCCTGGGGTTAGGGGAGGGCGGCACGCACCTCCTCTAGATGAAAAACGGGCCCCTCTGAGGGCCGTCAACACTGGGGGCCCCCCTAGGCCTCCACCGGCCCTCCCGAGGGGGGCCCAGGTCAGGGAAACCTTTGAAGGGGGAGGGGGCGCCTCGCACCCCCTCCTGAGTGAAACACGGGCCCCTCTGGGGACCCGCTAACTCCTGGGGTCTCCCGGGGCCTCTGTCGGCCCTTCCAGGAGGGGAGACCCCTTTGTGTCAAGGCTGGCCCTCGCAGGGGCCCCGAGGGGTCTGGGGGTGCAGCGAGCCTCCGATGAGGCTGCTGCCCATTCCCCAGGCAACCAAAGCCTTCCGAGGCTTCTTCAGGCGGGGGAGAGGTGTCCTCCTCTCCTCCCGCCCCACGGACAACAACCGAAGCCTTCCGAGGCTTCCCCAGGCGAGGGAGAGGCGTCCTCGTCTCCCCTCGCCTTCCCTATGGCATTCCGGCCCAAGGCAGGGCCTTCCGGTGCCCCGGGGGGACTCCCAAAAGCAGTCCTCGCCCCGGGGGCACCAACAGGAGCACGCTTGCTCCTTATAATAAAACGGAGGTTTCCTTCGTGCCCTGGGGGCACAGTGCTGAGCGCGGACCTCGCGCTTCACAGAATTTACTTCCCCGGGCTGCGGCGGTGATTTTCATCAACGAAGCGCTTTTCACAGCGCTTAGGAAAATTATGCAGCCTGGGCTGTGGCGGTGATTCCCAACGAAGCGCTTTTCACAGCGCTTTAGGAAAATTATGCAGCCTGGGTTGCGGCGGTGATCTGGGCTCAAAATAAAGCGCTCTGCACAGCGTTAAGGCCAAATCTGACGCCCGGGCTGCGGCGGTGATCCTCTGCAGCAGCTTTAAGAAAGAGCGCTTTTCCTAAGCGCTAAGGCAATGCTGTAGGAGATCGGTGCAGGGGTCAGGGGCCACAGCACCCTGCCCCTGGGAACAATAATCAAGGAAAAGGTACAGGGCTGGTGGGCCCAGCTACAGGCCAGCACAAAGGATGCAGATGGTGGCAGTTCCTCCTAGTGACCAGGCAGGTCACAGGTCAGCACAGCAGCAGCAGTCCATGGCGGTTTCCTGGTGAGTCCATTCATCAGCGTTCTGTGTCCAGTTTCAAGTTCCAAGAATGTTCAAATTGTGGGGAAAATTCCCCTGTACTTATAGTCAGTTCTTACAGTGTTTTACAGTGGTAGGGAGAGGAGGTTCCAGCCAGTTACAACTGGTTCTGGGAGTGCCCCCTCTCTCCTTTCAGCACAGGCTCCAAACATCAGTGGGGGGTTAACGACCCTATTGTGTGAGGCCAGGGCACAGCCTTTACAAATGTAGGTGTGCCCCGCCTCTCCCTTCTCTCAGCCCAGGAAGACTATTCAGTATGTAGATGCACCTCAGTGACACCTCCACCCTCCCTGTGTACAGGCTGTCTGAAAAGTATGCACAAAGCCCCAACTGTCACTCTGCCCAGTCGTGGATTGGAGTCAAGCTGCAAAACACCAGAATCATAAGCACAGATAAATGCGCACTTTCTAGAAGTGGCATTTCTGTGATAGTAATAAAAAATACACCCACACCAGTAAGCAGTATTTATTATCACCATCACAACCATACCAAACACGCCTACGCTAGCCCTCATAAATCAGACAATACCCCTACACATAAGGCAGGGCATTTCTAATGCAATCCTATGAGAAGGCAGCACTCACAGCAGTGAGACACCAAGTTAGGCTGTTTGTCACTACCAGGACAGGCCATGCAATATGGCACATGTCCTGCCTTTCTACATACATGGCACCCTGCCCACAGGGCGTACTTTAGGGGTGACTTACATGTAGTAAAAGGGGAGTTCTGGGCCTGGCAAGTAAATTTAGATGCCAGGTCCCTGTGGCAGAAAACTGCGCACACAGGCCCTGCGCTAGCAGGCCTGAGACAGGTTTGAAAGTCTACTTCAGTGGGTGGCGCAAGCAGCGCTGCAGGCCCACTAGTAGTATTTAATTTACAGGCCCTGGGTATAGAGATACCACTGTACAAGGGACTTATAGGTAAATTAAATATGCCAATCAGGTATAAGCCAATCATACCAACTTTAGATGGGAGAGCACCTGCACTTTAACACTGGTCAGCAGTGATAAAGTGCTCAGAGTCCTAGAGCCAACAGCGAAAGGTCAGAAAAACCAGGAGGAAGGAGGCAAAAAGACTAGGGATGACCATGCGTATGGCCAAAAGTCCAACACAACCCCCTACCAGCCAAAATCCAGGGGAGAACAATCAATACCTTGATGTACTTTCCTGATTGGGGCGATAGAACAAGGACCCAGGCCCACAACAGCAGGGGCATGTTCCAGTTCTACGCCTTCCTGACTCCACTGGGATCTCTCTGTCAATGCGTCCCAGGCAGCCTAGACCAACCCACGGGGATTCTCTAGCTGCCAATGGCCAGAACCAGGCCCCAGGCCATCTAGGAGCCTCTGGTCTCTGAAACCATAATGAGTGGGGGGCGGTAGCCCCAGGTGCAAAGCAACCTGTCTCCACTCCATTTCTGATCAGTTCAGGGGCTCTACCCTGCCACTGATCCACCAACCTAGGGTCCGCACCCATAGGTTCTACAGGGGCTAGAGGCGAGGCTCTCCTCCCTCTACCCCTCCTTCTAGGATCCCGCCCTCCTCTCCTAGGAGGGGTATCATCAGAATCCACACTTGCCAGGGTGCTGGGTACAGCAGCCCTGCACAACTTTCTCGCCAGCCCAGGATCACTACCTGGCGACTGACCACCCAACCTAGGGACGACACCCTTGGGTTGCACCGGGGTCCAGGGCGGGCTTCCCCCTCCCTGAACCCCACTTCCAGAGTCCTGCATCTCCCCACCTCGGGAGAAGCCACCAGAAGTTTCACACGGGGAGGTGAGCGCACTAACCGCCCCCCCAACCAGGTCAGAGTTTACCCCCTGAACCTGTCTATCTAGTCCAGGGACGACACCCTTAGACTGGACCATTGCCCAGCGAACCAGGACTTCCTTGGGAGCACACCTACCCCCTACCAGATCAGAGCTTACCCCCTGAATCTGGCAATCCAACCCAGAGTCACTACCCTGCGGTTGAACCACTGCCTGGCGCACCAGGACTTCCTTGGGAGCACACGTACTCCCCATCAGGTCAGAGTTTACCCCCTGAACCTGATCATCCAACCCAGAGTCACCACCCTGCGGTTGAATCATTGCCTGGCGCACCAGGACTTCCTGGGGGGCACACCTACCCCCCACAAGGGAAACACTTTCCCCAAGGGCCATACAAGAGTCTGGCTGGCGCAGGTCTCCTGACCTCTGCCCATCTGACAGAGTCTGGATTCCCCCCAGCCCAGAAATGGTCTCACCAAGGTCATTCCTGGGGGGCTCTGCACTCAGAGCTGACCCCTGACCCTCCAGGTTCTCCACTGGGGCCCGCAGCCCCCTCTCAACCCTATGCCTGGATTTCCGCCTCCTCCGCTGTAGAGCGAGACTACCAGACACCAGGACCGGCGGAACGCTATCACCAGCCACCCGCCTAAATCCTAATGACAAAATGGGATCCTTCTGAACAGCTGGCCCTACGGCACAGGTTAGGCTCACCTCCTGGCGTTCACTCATGGAACCTTCAGGGGCCTGGGACGGTATCTTGGGCACCTTGGGCCTCAGCCCAGCCCCATTCCCTCTCCTCAGAGACGGGACATGGGGTCCCTCACCCATCCCAGTCCACTGGGACCTACCTGGGACACTCCATTCCTTTCCCACCACACCTTGTTGGGAAACACCTAGACCACTCTCATTAGGAACACCCCCTAATGTCACACCAGACCCTCTGGTACGCAACCAGAAGTCTGCCTCCTTTGCAAGCTCCCTGGAGTCAGAGAGCTCACACACTGACAAGTGTTGGCGTAACTCTGAAAAACAACAACGAAACAGGTGCTCTCTGAGAATCAGATTAAACAGCCCTTCAAAATTGTTTACTGTGCTACCCTTCACCCATCCATCTAGTGCAATGCAGCAATCCTCCACAAACTCCTCCCAAGACTGGTGGGACAGTTTCTTACCACCCCTAAACCTTTTTCTGTATTCCTCAGGGGAAAAACCATACTTCACAATCAGTGCGTTCTTCACAGCGGAGTACCCCTCCCTGTCACTCTCTTCTAGAGTCAGTAGGGCATCCCTCCCCTCCTCAGGAATAAAACTCCCTAGGCCAGTTCCCCAATCCTTCTCAGGGATCCTGCGCTCTACCAGAGCCTTCTCATATTCCTTTAACCACTGACGTATGTCACCCCCCTCTTGGAACCTAGGTACCAGATCTATGGGTATGTGAGGAACCTCTTTGCTACAGCACTGTACATTGCTGCCACCACTGGACTCCACCTGCAACGCTGGTGAGTCCAGAACCTTCAGACTGCGCTCTAGAGCGAGTCTTTCTCTGGCAAAGGCCCTCTCTGCCTCTGCCATTCTCTCCTGTACTAAGGCCTTCTCTACCTCAGCCCTTCTCTCCTCAACAGCTAGGCGCGCTAACTGCAACTTCAGGTCCCTCTCTTCCCGCCTATCTCTTAGCTCATCAGGCGTCATGGAATGAGAGGTAGCCCTGCTTCTTACACTGGACCCAGCAAGGGACTCCCTATCACTGGGGCCTTCCCTGTCAACTGGCGTCCCCAACCGGTCATTCTCACCCTCCTGATCGGTCTCTCTACCACTCTCTAGGGATGAGGTCTGGGAGCCCTCCCATTGGGAACCCTCGCTACACTCAGGATCCTCTGGGTACCCCCTAAGCACACTCCCTCCCTGGGTAAATGTCACAAACCTTTCAAAGAAATTCAGAGATCTCCTGAGGTCCCCTTCTACAGGCAGCCCTCTCTCTCTACAGAACCCCTCTAATTCCCCCTGCGTATAAAACGGCAGGTCCTCTAAATCAAAGGTAAGCCCCATCTTGAAAAGGTACAAATAACTCAACTGTGACAACCACAATACCCAAGCGTGAGAACTGAAAACAGGAAAAATGACCAAAGAGAGAAAGTTAAGAGAAGCCAAACATGTGATGGTCTAAACGCAATCCTTGTAGTGAAATAATGAGTCACAATGGTATTGTGCAAGCGCAAGTCCTATCCTCACCGCTGACTTCCAATGTTAGAAATGGGGTTTCTGGTTGGCTAGGGTATGCACCTCAGCCAGGCAGAACTTACCCACTCTAGTCAGGGCAAGGGAGTTACACGTCCAAGATAACCCCTGCTCACCCCCTTGGTAGCTTGGCACGAGCAGTCAGGCTTAACCCGGAGGCAATGCGTAAAGCGTTTGCACAACACACACATACATGTGACGCAATATCCCCACCACAAAGGAAACACAACACCAGATTATATGAAAATACACTGTATTGTACACAACGTAATTATTAGACCAACATCACATAACAGTACTATCCTGCTACCTTAGCAGTTGTCAGAACATTACACATTAGTTACTCTGCAAACTAGCAGTAGTCACACATAACACACAGGTTACTCAGTATTCTGCAACATCAGCAGTAGTCAGGAAACACGTTATCACATTAGCACACTTGTCATAAGAATATCATAAAACGCCCATAGTAGGAACATTAGAAAACCTATGGCAAGTTAAGCAAACATATTAGCAAGTCATGCCCATAAAAGGAACATGTGCACACATATGTAAAACCATCAAAGAACAGGTAGGCAATATATCACAATTAGAAAAGTCTGTAACAAGAACTTCAATTATGATCCTATTGGTCCATTTAAAAGTACCTGGTAGATGGTAGAGGCACCTCCAGTGCCTAATACGAATAATGGGGCCCCCGGCGCTCCTCTGCGCAAAACGGGGGCCTCCCTGATCTCCTGGGGTTAGGGGAGGGCGGCACGCACCTCCTCTAGATGAAAAACGGGCCCCTCTGAGGGCCGTCAACACTGGGGGCCCCCCTAGGCCTCCACCGGCCCTCCCGAGGGGGGCCCAGGTCAGGGAAACCTTTGAAGGGGGAGGGGGGCGCCTCGCACCCCCTCCTGAGTGAAACACGGGCCCCTCTGGGGACCCGCTAACTCCTGGGGTCTCCCGGGGCCTCTGTCGGCCCTTCCAGGAGGGGAGACCCCTTTGTGTCAAGGCTGGCCCTCGCAGGGGCCCCGAGGGGTCTGGGGGTGCAGCGAGCCTCCGATGAGGCTGCTGCCCATTCCCCAGGCAACCAAAGCCTTCCGAGGCTTCTTCAGGCGGGGGAGAGGTGTCCTCCTCTCCTCCCGCCCCACGGACAACAACCGAAGCCTTCCGAGGCTTCCCCAGGCGAGGGAGAGGCGTCCTCGTCTCCCCTCGCCTTCCCTATGGCATTCCGGCCCAAGGCAGGGCCTTCCGGTGCCCCGGGGGGACTCCCAAAAGCAGTCCTCGCCCCGGGGGCACCAACAGGAGCACGCTTGCTCCTTATAATAAAACGGAGGTTTCCTTCGTGCCCTGGGGGCACAGTGCTGAGCGCGGACCTCGCGCTTCACAGAATTTACTTCCCCGGGCTGCGGCGGTGATTTTCATCAACGAAGCGCTTTTCACAGCGCTTAGGAAAATTATGCAGCCTGGGCTGTGGCGGTGATTCCCAACGAAGCGCTTTTCACAGCGCTTTAGGAAAATTATGCAGCCTGGGTTGCGGCGGTGATCTGGGCTCAAAATAAAGCGCTCTGCACAGCGTTAAGGCCAAATCTGACGCCCGGGCTGCGGCGGTGATCCTCTGCAGCAGCTTTAAGAAAGAGCGCTTTTCCTAAGCGCTAAGGCAATGCTGTAGGAGATCGGTGCAGGGGTCAGGGGCCACAGCACCCTGCCCCTGGGAACAATAATCAAGGAAAAGGTACAGGGCTGGTGGGCCCAGCTACAGGCCAGCACAAAGGATGCAGATGGTGGCAGTTCCTCCTAGTGACCAGGCAGGTCACAGGTCAGCACAGCAGCAGCAGTCCATGGCGGTTTCCTGGTGAGTCCATTCATCAGCGTTCTGTGTCCAGTTTCAAGTTCCAAGAATGTTCAAATTGTGGGGAAAATTCCCCTGTACTTATAGTCAGTTCTTACAGTGTTTTACAGTGGTAGGGAGAGGAGGTTCCAGCCAGTTACAACTGGTTCTGGGAGTGCCCCCTCTCTCCTTTCAGCACAGGCTCCAAACATCAGTGGGGGGTTAACGACCCTATTGTGTGAGGCCAGGGCACAGCCTTTACAAATGTAGGTGTGCCCCGCCTCTCCCTTCTCTCAGCCCAGGAAGACTATTCAGTATGTAGATGCACCTCAGTGACACCTCCACCCTCCCTGTGTACAGGCTGTCTGAAAAGTATGCACAAAGCCCCAACTGTCACTCTGCCCAGACGTGGATTGGAGTCAAGCTGCAAAACACCAGAATCATAAGCACAGATAAATGCGCACTTTCTAGAAGTGGCATTTCTGTGATAGTAATAAAAAATACACCCACACCAGTAAGCAGTATTTATTATCACCATCACAACAATACCAAACACGCCTACGCTAGCCCTCATAAATCAGACAATACCCCTACACATAAGGCAGGGCATTTCTAATGCAATCCTATGAGAAGGCAGCACTCACAGCAGTGAGACACCAAGTTAGGCTGTTTGTCACTACCAGGACAGGCCATGCAATATGGCACATGTCCTGCCTTTCTACATACATGGCACCCTGCCCACAGGGCGTACTTTAGGGGTGACTTACATGTAGTAAAAGGGGAGTTCTGGGCCTGGCAAGTAAATTTAGATGCCAGGTCCCTGTGGCAGAAAACTGCGCACACAGGCCCTGCGCTAGCAGGCCTGAGACAGGTTTGAAAGTCTACTTCAGTGGGTGGCGCAAGCAGTGCTGCAGGCCCACTAGTAGTATTTAATTTACAGGCCCTGGGTATAGAGATACCACTGTACAAGGGACTTATAGGTAAATTAAATATGCCAATCAGGTATAAGCCAATCATACCAACTTTAGATGGGAGAGCACCTGCACTTTAACACTGGTCAGCAGTGATAAAGTGCTCAGAGTCCTAGAGCCAACAGCGAAAGGTCAGAAAAACCAGGAGGAAGGAGGCAAAAAGACTAGGGCTGACCATGCGTATGTCCAAAAGTCCAACAAAGATCGACTCTTATTTATAACTGCTACACAATATAAATCAGTCGTACCAGGAACATATTAATTTGATGTCCATTTGCTCGCTCCTGCTACAGCAGAAACAAAGCAAGTGCACTATTTATGCGTGACTGACAACATCCAGAACATATCAGACTGCATTTGTGTGTTTTTGGCAATAAAACGCTCCTTAAAATAATAAACACTTGTCTGATCCAAGGTTTCGGCACTGAACAGTGTCCACAGCACGCGATCATTAATTTCATACCATAGTTTTCATGCGTAATGCCAGTTTCCGTCTATTGTAGTAGTAGGGTTGACAGTGTCAATGAGATTTTGAATTACTTTAATCATGTTTGCAACATTGGCTTTTATCCCTCTAATGGTATCATTAATACCAGTTATCTAAATATTTTATAGGACCCGTTTGGGCCGCCTATAGATATTCCTCGTCGAGAATGAGAAATGACAGATCAGAAGAGGCAAAGGTGTGCTAAAAGCATGGGGTTGGTACCCCCCTAACGCAGCGCAGAGGAACAAACTGGTGGACACTGCCTACGAAATATGAGTGATGGAGAAGGTTGCCATCAGGATTAAGGAGGGTATACTTAGATAGCAGTTACCTGTCCTCGATCTTTCCTTTCTTCCCCATAGTGGTAGCACTGCTAGCATATGGAGCCCTCTACCTGTCTTGTGCTATTATGGTTTGTGGTCTCTCTCTCCTCAACTCACAGCCCGGCACAGCCACACTACAAATATGGTAGGGAGGAATCTGAAATCTGTGCATGAGCTCAGCGACTCCGGTGCGTGCTGATGATGGCACCGTGAAGCCAAAACTAGCTGAGATAGACAGTGCATGGCCTCGGCTCGAATTCTGACTGTGGTGTATTTTTTTTGCCGGAGACTGTTCTGATGAGCTTAGAACACAATCATTTTCTATGCAATGGGTCTCGTATTTGCTCTAGTTAGAGCTATTAGCACGGTACATTCCTAACTGGATTTTTCTTGCCACATACATTGAAAATGAAAAGTAAATCAGTTGACATAAGCGAGCCAATTCAAAACGCCACGGCCGTCATGAGCATGAGCGTGAAGGAGATGCACAAAATGAAAGCAAGGCTCAACAGTTTAAAAAAAACATACCATTGAACATGAAGCATGGCGCTGAGCCAAGAGAAGAAAGGATCGTGGCTCGGATTAAAGGAAAAACTGAAACCAGGTGGGAGGAGGGGCCATCACACGCTGGAGGAAGCGTGACTTAGTGTGATGGCCAACAAAATGTTCTCTGTGAATGCTTCCTGGGTGGGAACTTAGGCCCATATTTATACTTTTTTTAGTGCCGCATTTACGTCATTTTATTTACGCAAAAGCGGCGCAAACTTACAAAATACAATTATGGGCCTGATTACAACTTTGGAGGACGGTGTTAATCCGTCCCAAATGTGACGGATTTACCACCTACCGTATTACGAGTTCCATAGGATATAATGGACTCGTAATACGGTAGGTGGTATATCCATCACATTTGGGACGGATTAACACCGTCCTCCAAAGTTGTAATTAGGCCCTATATTTTGTAAGTTTGTGCCGCTTTTGTGTCAAAAAGCAGCGCAAATGCGGCACTAAAAAAGTATAAATATAGGCCTTAGCGAGCAAAGGCGGCACATTTAGCACAATGCACCAAAAAAAGTGAAGCATTTAAGACAACAAAGACCGAATGGCATGGCTTAAGTCTCTATACTGAACACAGCATGTCTCACAGAGACAGCACATGTGCTGACCACGCTCGACCTAAAAATGATTCAGATGGAATCTACACCTATTGCAACAGCACCTGTGCAAACTTTTACTCATATCTACTCCAGTGGAGACAACCCCAAGTATTACCCCAAATCAATCAGGACAGACTTTCAGCACAGTCTTAACAGCTCAAAGTGCTGCGATGTCAATTCCTCAAAGTCAGACAAATTTGACAGGGCCTGATGCCCTGACAGTTCCTTTAACCATAAGCCCATAGAGGTTTGTGAAATGTTCAAAAGGCCTGTGGGAAGATTTGAATACTTTATTTGACATTGTGGTTCCTGACGATTTATGGGTTGAGTGCAAGCGGAGTGTTGATTGGCCAACTCGTGAGCTGCTGAGAGATCCAGTCACAGGTGTGCCATCTAAAGAGGTGATGAAAGGGTATTACAAAGTGATTGAATTTCTATAGAAGCAAAGTTTCCTGGGAAGATGTTGATTGAAAAAAGATTGATAGGATAGCACAGGAACGAGTAGTCAATTCATGCCTATTATGTAAGATTGCTGCAAGCTTCTAAGCAGCACCGTTATTGAAGATGAGCCGAAAGACATGAATAATTTTGTGTTTAGATTTGTGCAAAAGTTAAAACGGGAGATTAGCAACATGAGTCAGCAGCATTTGATTTGCTGGCAAAGTAAACAGATTGATGAAGTACTGCAGTATGCTAGGTATTGCAGTGATGAAATAGAATTGATGCAGAAAAAGTTGAAGGAGAAATTGATGGTGATGAAAAATAAATCTGCCCAGACAGGAACACAGAGTCCATAAATTATGGTGAACACTAGTGGAATGCAAGGTGTACAACAGCAGGTTAACACCATGCCTCAGTTTAGAGGTCGAGGATGTGAGTGAGTAGTTGTGGTTTATAAAAACTGATTGATTAATTGGTGTTGGTCGGATAGATCAGAGTGGTAATGTGGTTGATGTTCAAACAAAGAAGAAACTGCATCCATGTCATGCATGCAGCAGTTTCAGCACTGGAAGTGGAAGTGTCTATACAGTAATGTGAATAATTTGGTGCAGAATGATGGTGTTGCTCAGACTGTGGACAATAGTCAAGTTCAAATTCAGAGAATCCAAAGACCCTGACTTCTAAATGTTACTGTTACCACAGGATTGCAACAGATGCAGGTCCCCCAACAGATTCAAGTCCCTCAGCAAATGCAAGTTCCTCAAGACTCAATGCAAGAGCATCAAGTGATTGTTCCTGAGCAGAACACGAATCCGAGAGCAAACACAAATGTACATCAGTTGGTAACACAATACCCATTACTTGATTTTAGCGATGAGGAAGTTTGAGAAACATATTACAGTGACAGTTCAGATGAGGAAGAATGCATATTAGCAGCACCTGTTGAGGTTGATCAACGTAGTCCCTATGTAAATGCCAACATTATGGGACACAATGCTTTATTCCTGGTTGACACTGGAGCAACGTGTTCCACTGTCAGAACCGCAGAAGTACCAAATGTGCCCTTGTCAGGAACAAAGGTTCAGGTGGTAGGAGTAGCAAATCAGCTGTTACTTAACCCGATTACAGAACATATCCCATTTAGAATAGGGTAATTTGCGGATCTGAACCAACTGGTGGTTTGTGATTCAAGTCCTGTGAGTTTGTCAGGACGTGACCTATTGTGTAAGCTAAACTGTTCCATTAGCAGCACCCACAAGGGAATAGCCATTCAGACAAATAGTGATGATAAAACGTCCAGCACAACTGATGAAATGTAACCTCTCATTTTATTGTTCCCAATGATGACAGTTAAGGATTTTCCCGAAGAATTGCAAGAGACAGTTATGGTAAAAGTTTGGGATTTTTCAGGGAAATATATTGGACTCATAAAAGGAGTTGAGCCAGTTAAAATCCCAGTAAAGCCAAATGCAGTATTTCCATGGATACCTTCCTGTAATATGGCTCCAGAAGTAATCGCTGTAATTACCCCCGTAATTGAAAATGTTGTTGAGCAAGGTGTCCTGAAAGAAAGCATGGGAAGTCCCTGTAATTCCCCTATTTTGGGACTGCGGAAGCCCAATAGAAAATACTGCATAGTCCAGGATTTGAGAAAGGTGAACAAGATTGTTGTTCCTTGTTGTCCAGTGGTACCAAATCCTGCAGTAATTATTTTCCAGATTCTTTGTGAGGTGGCCTGGTTCTCTGTCACTGACCTATGTCAGGCATTCTTTTACATTCCACTTCATGAGGACAGTTAATTCCTTTTCACTTTTAAATTCGGAAGCCATGTTTATTTGTGGTGTTGTACTCAACAGGGGTATACGGAGTCACCATCTATTTTTAATCAGATCTTGAAAAAGAATTTAGAGTCCCTGAACATGCCATTTCATCAATCCCAGTTCAGTACATTGATGATTTGATGGTTGCATAAAATTCATGTGAAGCCCGTAGAAGAGATACAATCGCTCTGCTGAACCACCTAGGAGAGAATGGCCATAAAAGTTCCCCCCCTCAAAATTGCAGTACTGTCAAAGAGAAGTGAAGCACTTGGGTCACCACATAGAGGAAGGTGCAAGAGAGGTGCCCCAAGAGAGAATCTAATCAATCATGTGAATGAATCGACCTATAACACAAAGAGATGTCAGAATGTTCCTGTGAATGGTTGGCTACTGCCGCCAGTAGATTCCAAATGTTCTACTGTTGTCCAAACCTTTGTTGAACCTGACACACAAGGAAGTGTCTGATCTGGTACTATTTGATGACACATACATGAAAGCCTTCTACGAGCTGAGAGAAAGCCTGTACCAAGCCCTCGTTCTGGGAATGCCTGATTCTAACAAATCCTTTTCTTTTGTTTAGTTGTGAAATAGATGGATGTGCACTTTATGTTTTGACACCGTTACACAGAGGGCTCAACAGACCAGTGGCTTATTTTTCTGCCATACTTGCCACTGTGGCTGCTGCTTTGCCTGGCTGTTTAAACTCACTTGCAGCTGCCAGTTTCAGCATTGGACATTGTGAAAGCATTGTCATTGGCTACCCCCTGAACGTTTTTGTGCCCCATTCAGTTGAAGTCCTTTCCATTCAAACTAACAATCAGCACCTTACCAATGCCCGTTTGACCCGTTATGAGCAGTTGATTCTAGGCTTGTTAAATGTGAATATTAAACATTGTACAGTGTTCAGTCCTACAATGCTTTTACCCAGTACTGTTCAAAATGTAAATGATCAAGATGAAGTGGAACATGGCTGTCTTAATGTGACTGAACTGTGCACCAAACCAAGACCTGATAATCAAGGTACTCCCTTAGACAAAAATGACTGTCATGTTAATTGATGGCTCCTGTTTAAGAGACAATGATGGAACCCTGAGAGCTAATTATACAGCTTACACAGTCTCAGGAGTGAGAGAAGCTTCATGACTTCAAGGAGTCTTTTCTGCCCAAGTAGCCAAATTAGTGGCTTTTACTAGAGCAGGCTGTGTTTCTGAACAGCTTAAAGTAACAATTTTCACTGTTTGTCAATATGGTTTTGGTGTTGTTCATGATTTCAGATAGTTTTGGGGCCAGAGAGGTTTTATGACCTCTTCTGGTTCACCTATCGGAAACAGTGATAGAGTTTATCAATTATTGAAAGCAATACAGTTACCTGTGAAAATTGCATTTGTGAAATGTGCACCACATCAAAAGTCAAGTGATTACTTCTCGTTAGGCAATGCCTACGCTGATCAAGTGGCCAGATACTGTGCATCCCATGGAACATCCTTTAATGAGGAATGAAGCAATTGAAGTGGCACTGTAAAACAAACCAAAGTTTCTTGATGACAGCAATTGATACATGGGAAAAGGTTAAGAGATTGCAGGAAGAAGTGACTGAAGAGGAACGTAGAGATTGGAATAGAGCAGGCTGTGTTCAGAGGGATGAAAAGGATGTTTGGTTTTTTCAGTGAAGGAAAACCAGTGTTGCCAAATAGTTTGTTACATTTAATGGCTAGGTATTACCATGGTCAGGCACACACTGGCAGATATGCCATAATCAGGACTTTCAGGCAAACATGTTACAATCCCAGATTCAGAGTGGTTGCAGAATGTGTGTGTCACTGATGCGTAACATGTCAACAGATGAATGTAGAGAAATGCACTGTGGTTAACCTGAGCCACATAGGCAGATCAGGAGATCTTTTCAACCGAAAGCATCTTGATTTCATTGAGATGCCTGCTTGCAATGGATTGAGATATGTGATGGTGGTGGTGTGCTTATTCTCACATTGAGGTTAACCCAACCCGCAGGAATGATAGTCTCACTGTTGCAAAGCTGCTTTTAAGCGAATTGATACCAAGATTTGGATTTCTGGCTTCTTTAGAATCAGACAGAGGATCTCATTTTAATATTGAGATCATAAAATTGTTGTGTGCAGCATTACAAATTGAACAAAGATTACACTGCAGTTACAGACCAGAAGCCTCTGGATTGGTTGAGCAGATGAATGCTCTAAAGTCTCGACTGACTAAAGTTTGTGCATCTACAACGTTGAAACAGCTGGATGCATTGCCACTTGTTCTGATGAGCATGTGTAGCACACCCAACAGAAAGACAGGAGGGGCCCCACGCGATATCCTTATGGGTCATGCTATGAGGTTACCAGCTGTGCCTGCAAATGCACTTGTGAACATTTTAGATGACTTAGCGCTGGATTATTGCAAAGGACTAGCAGATGTGGTTCGCTCTTTGTCTCGCCCAGGTTGAAGAAATAACTGTTCAGTCAGCACAAGAACAGTGGCATGACAAGTCCAGGAAATTGGGTACTGGTGAAGACGCATGTAAGAAAGTCATGCTAAGAGCCATGCTGGAAAGGGCCATTTCAGGTTATCTTGGTGACTACAACAGCTGTGAAGTGTGCTGGTCTTCCGAATTGGGTTCATGTAAGCCATACACACAAAGCTCCAAGTCCTCTTGAAGATACAGTGCCTGTTCCTTTAGGGTCAGAATCGATGAGTGAAGTGGTCCATGTTAGCCAAACTGTGAGGACTGGGAAAGTGGCTGTCGCAGAACATGCACAGACTGGTGAAAATCTGAGCGTGTCAAAAGCAATCGAAGGTGCAGGAGGGCCAAGTCAGAATCAGTCGACTCCTGCTAGCTCAGTAAACATTGAAAACACAGTAGTGCCTGAAATGAGAAGTGTGAGAAGAGACCAGTGGCCCGCAAAAAGTCCAGACCCAAAAACAGATTTGCTTCCAACTTTTGCTGAATTAACTAAAGAATCTGATCAAAGTGACAGTGAAAATTGTCCAGGAAAGAGATCAAAAAGAAAAAGAGTGCCAAGTTGCAGGTACTCAGCAGCTGAATGGATGTACTTTGCTGATAATGAATGGGTGAAGGGGTGTCTTGCCTTTTGTGCTGACAATTTAAAATCAACTGAATATTTTGGAACTTGAAGTTGCTTTAGAACTGAACTTTGAAATGTCATTGCCACTTGATGAGCAGAGACATTATGGGGCAGATTTATGAAAAGTGGTGCTGCACCTAGTGTAGCATCACTTTTCTTGCACCACCTAACGCTGCCATGATAGTGCTGTATTTAAAATACGGTGCACCATGGGGGTAGTTAGGGTGACTAGCGTCATCATTTCTGACACTAGACCGGCGCTTTGCACGATTAGCATAAAAAATTATGACGCTAATCCTGCAAAGCACCCAGAGCCCTATTGTAATCAATGGGGGCCTCTGTTTAAAGCCTGCACCTAGCAGGCGTTAAACAGTGCTGATGAAAATGGTGCAAAGGAATCCCATTGATTCCTTTGCACCATTTTTACGGTCGCCCTAGCGCTGGAACGCCTCCCTTGCATACATTATGCCTGACGCAGACATACCGTGGCACAAGGGGTTACAAAGTGGTGCAATGCAAGCATTGCGCCACTTTGTAAATATGGCCTGGCGTTTTTGGCCTCCTTGGGCCACATTTGCGTAACAAAAAAAATGACGCAAATGTGGCACAATTAGGCGCTAGGGGCTCTTAAATATGCCCCTATATGCTGGAAGTGCTGATAAGTGATTGCCAGATGGTTTATTACTAGAAGCATTTGAACTTTCTAGTAGTGATTTTGAACATTTGCAAGTAGAGAAAAACTTGATGAACTTTCTAGAAGATCAAGAACTATGTGCAAAAGGACTCTGAGAAGAGATATTTTTGCTTTTGTTTTTTCTTTGCTCACTTAAAGAAGAAACAGTTTTTTTGAAAGCCGCTTTACGTTTTTGACTTTTCCTTTTGATTTTTGAATTTAATGTCTTAGTCTGACTCTAGGCAAACCTGGAGTCTGGATCAAGGTAAACAGGGTAAATTTAAGTATGTGTGTATGTAGGATTAATAAATGTGTGTTTCATTGTGAGCATTTTATTGATTGCTGGTTTGAGTGTGTCTGTGAAATATGAAGATGAGAGCACATTTACATCAGTGCTTAAGAGTTGCATACAAAACGAGATCCCTTATATGAAGATGAGGAATTGCTTCATCTTGATGACTCAAAAGGAGATGTGTCTTCAAATGTACACTACAGGTTACTGTATGAATACATTGAAACTATGGATGTGCATTATTATGTTTGCACACAGATACCTTCATCAGTGCAGGAAGGAATCACATATCACAGCCTACTTTTAGCTTATGGTATAACTTGCGGTCTTTTACTATCTCAATTGTATAACCAAGAATATATACAATATTTCTATTCTAATGTAGATTTTGAGTTTTCCTTTGTGCATAATAACCAGCATGTGAGTAATATTGAGTATGTGAGTAATATAGCTAAAGTGAAAAGCATTGACATTGCTGGATATTTCTTTGAACTGACCCTAACATTTGGAAATGCATATGCACACAACAACTATTTAACCTGTATTACCACACACGTTGAGAAGGAGTTCATTAATCAAATGGATGAATGGAGGAAAGCATAAAACCAAAATAGAAAAAGGAGTAGTTTTACAGAATTGGCATAAGGATGCTACCCATCTTGCAGGTGTTTATTTCATTTGTGGGAAAAATGCCAATTATAAACTGCTGAAAGGCTGGTATGGTACATGTTACTTAGGAGTAGTTTTTATGAAAATCTACCATGTGGACTTAGGGCTTATCATGCTGTGCTCTAACATAGCTTAGGTAGGAAATATATATATATATATATATATATATATATATATATATATATATATCATTCCTAGTGACAGTATGGTGGGATTGTTTTTATCTTTCACTCTCCTCATTACAATTTTGCTTTTATTGTGTGTTACCATCCTAGTTATTGCAATCCAATCCACGCCATTTTATCTAAGATGCAATTACTTCAATAAACCCTTATTGAATTACACTCTGCTTCTTTTTGTCTGTGTGAGACTAATGTAACTGAGAGAAAGGGATGAGATCTGATCGACCAAGATTCCCCTGAGGAGTCTTTCCTGTCATGCGCCCGGTTGCCACAATCATTCCTGTCCTTGGGCAGAGATGCAGCGCTGCTAGTTAGCCGGAAAACCTGGATTAGGCCGACAGGCATCACATGGTGTAGAATTGTACTTAGTACCCCACAATTCAGGTGATTCTGCCACCCAAATCCAGTAGGTTTATTAGAATAATGAGAACTTACGTGGCATGGCACCGCCAATATTTGGTCAGGCACTAATTTTCGGATCCTCCCAAGTATCTCTGTCTCACTAAAGGCACCTCGTTACTATATACGGAGACGTCCATGGTATAGAGGATTTCCTCCTCAGCTAAGTAGGTAGTATCTAACTAACGCTGTAGGGTGTTCCAGCTTGAACCTTAAAAGGATTAATCCCAACTTGGTGTCCTTATCTCTGAACAAACACCTTCACCATTACCATGGCAAACCCGCAATGGGTAGCAATTGCAGTAAACATGGGACCACCCCTTACTGCACACGTATTAGCAAATGTCCTATCAGGCCGCGGGGGTCCAGTTACATTTGTTATTGAGGCTCATCCAGCCTACAGAACAGAAACATTTTATTCTTGGGTCACTTTTCAAGCATTTGATGGGAACACAAATACATTTCATCACTATACACCTGCAAACATACCTGCACAATAAAGAGCTTATCCATATTTAGAAATACCACTATCTTATCAAGACCATAATAATTTGCTTCATGCTGCCCTACCACATACAATATTACAGGTTAGGTCCTTTATTGGCCACATATGCACCGCACCCTAAAGCAGCAACCTACGCGGTAGCTGAGGTTTGCCGCTAATATACAGAGCTCACGGCAATATAGAGGCTGTTAGTACAGTTTGTATTGCAAACATTCATTACTAACCCAGCTCAATGACACACAATTGCGCCAGGCATTACCGTGGCAACTGTACATTCGATCAAGGGTAAAGTACCCGCCAAGCGGGAAGAAATGTAATTTTGCATAGCTTAAAAAATAAATGCGCTGGAAGCAGTTTCTCCCCATACGAGTCCTCAGGGTAAACATAGAATACTCACTATGTGCTTGCCATTTGGGATTCTCCCCACTGTAGATAACTGCAATACTAGGGGCATGGTATTTGCCACACTCTATACTACTGCACACAGTACACCAACACTTGCCAATCTTCCAGAGGTGGTAAAACAAATTCAAGACAAATATGGGGCTGCCCCGGCCCTAGACTTGGGGATGCAATTAATGGGCAATTTTGCCACTGTTTCTTGAATAACATTAAGTAACCTCAAAGAGTGAGCAGTTGCACTAGCAGTGCGCATGAGGCTCCGGGACGTTCCTACACAGGATCAAGAACGTGAGCTGCCAAAGATTATCGCTGAGACCTACTCTAGTATTGGTTGAGATGGTGTGGAGGCCAGAACCATTAAACCACAATTACAGGGTAGATCCAATAAAGACTCTACCAAGCAAGCGTCTGAAGGTTGTAAAACACGCTGGGATAAAAAACAACAAACACCTAAAAAAGAAAGGGGAAAGGGGAGAATCTCCGCATTTGGAGACCCCTCAAAATAGATATAATCTTAGAAATAGAGATAATATAAAAACGCCCTACAGATATCAATATACTGATACACGCCAATCTTATTCCTTTCGGGACTCACGGGAAAAATGCAGTGAGAAAGGTGGGCGGTCACAGCAGCGAACAGAGTATGTGAAACCGAGAAAGGACTCACAACGCTCGTCTGGAACTTCTGTTAATAAAGAAGAGAAACGTTCCTAACAAAAACCCCAGTTAAAAAAAAAAAAAAGTGGCAACAGTTGCAATACGACATGCCACTCAGGAAGAGGGCTTTACTGAACAACAGGAAGAGGGCACTGGCACTGCTAGACAGTGCAGCAGAGGTCACAATTGTTCTCCGGGATCTTCAAGAGCATCCGGAGGTCAAAGCAGCTGATGATTTCTTACAAGTTGAGATCGCGGACATCTGTGTCTCCATGCCCGACAGTGTTTATAAAGTAACTATACAGTTAGAAGGAGACATTGAACGCACAATCAATGCTATATTTTGGGTCCGTGTTGTCACCATTTATGATATTTTATTAGCCGAAAAGGATTGGCTACCAGAATTTGTCTGTGATCTTTCTTATGGAGAAGAGATTTTTGAAAAATCTTTCTCGCCCTTTCTTCCCAGAAAGCTCTTAGAAATTCATGCCATTGATTGGGCTGTGGTGCAGGCACCTGTGTTATACCACAACCACAAGGGTAGGATAAAGATTCCCCCTATCATGTTATACCAATTGAATTCCAACCTCAACCGCAATATCCAATAAAGGTTGAAGGAAAAGCACCCATGAGGGAAATCCTCACACAGTTAGAGTACCAGGGCGTAAGTTAACCCTGTGTCTCACCAATGAGCAATCCATTGTTCCCTGTAGCTAAACCTGACCATTCGTACAGAATAGTCTTAGACTACTAACATTTAAACAGTCACACACACACATTTGCCAAACAAAATGCACACAGCACAGCACTTATGAACAATATAGTGCGCAAAAAATACAAAACGACCCTGGATATATCCAATGGGTTTTTCTGCCAAAATATAGCGCCTGCAAGTAGGGACTCAACAAGTGTCAGCGCTTTAGGCTCTCAGAAAAAATTCTGCCGGCTCCCACAAGGGTAAAAGAACAGTCCAGGACTGTTTTCAGCTCGTGTTACATCTATTTTACACAACATTGAGCCAGAGGCATTGTCATACGTGGATGATATCTACCTTACTGGCCAACAACCTCATGTAACATGTAAGACGGGTAGCCCGCATTGTTATGGGATTTGCCGAAATAGGCTACAAATTAAATAAAAAAAAATAGCCTTCATTAGAGTCCTGTTCTTGGGATACAAATTAACAGAAGAAGGCAAGAGCATTGCACCCCAATTGTTAGAAAATTGCGCACAATTACAACCTCCAACACCATCAAAAAGCTTTGGTCTTTATTGGGCTTTTTTAGATTTTGGCAGAACTTATATTCCACACTATGCACAATGCATTAAACCTTTATATGACTTGATAGTCTGGACTTTTCCAGCAAACACTGGACAGTTGAACACAAATAAATTATCAGAGCATTACAACTAGACATGCTTGCAGCAAAAGTACCTACATACAAGGGACAAAAAAACACCTGGTCATCAGAGTAATTGCTGGTGCCATTGGTTTCACCCATGTAATGTTTAATGAGGGTGAAACTGTCCCAATAGCATACAAATCACATGTGTACTCCATGGCAGAACAACGCTTTCCACCAAAAGTGAAAATTCTCCCTGCTGTTAAGATGGCTGTCATCAAAGAGAAACCTCTGGGCCAGGGGAAACGTATCATTGTCGTATCCCCCACCCGCCCCTTGAGGCTGTTACCAAAGCTGGCATTTCTAATACTAAAGCATTACATCCACTTGAATTCCCAGTTCCAGCAAACACATTGCCTATTGAACAATATCAAACAACTATGTACAGTAATGGTTAAGCCCAACCAGCAATAGGCACAAAACATCAACACTCTGCTGCTTGTGCAGTCGTGAGTGGCTACATGAAGGATGGTGAATTTTGTTCACAAAACACCTATACGCAGACCTTAGGGGACTGTACTGCACAACTAGCAGAGCTTAAGGCATTTGAACACACAGATCCTGAACAGCTGACCCTCATTGCCTGTGATTCGTATTATTGTGCCCAGTCCTTCAATGAATACCTGGATTACTGGCGCCAGAATGGGTTCAGAGATTCAAAAGGAAACACCATTAAACACAGACTTCTGTTGGGGAAAGTAGCGGATCTGAAGGAAACTCTACCCAATGTCCATGTTGTACATACACTAGGACATCAGCGTGTTGGAATACACTTAGCAGGAAACACCTTGGCTGATGAAGCAGACAAATCAGCTGTAGCTACGGCTTCTGTTGCTGCAGTAACTCGTTCTAGAGCTAAATTGGATGATTGTTAGAAATGGGGCCTTTGGTTGGCAGTCAGGTAATCCCCAGTCCAAGCATGGACCCTCACTCTATTCCGGGTAAAGGAGAATCCCACTCAGGTAACCCCTGCTCACCTCCCTTGGTAGCTTAGCACGAGAAGGCAGGCTTAACTTCAGAAGCAATGTGTAAAGTATTTGTACCAACACACACAGTAATACGGTGAAAACACTACAAAATGGACACCACACCAGTTTAGAAAAATAGGTAATATTTATCTAAATCAAGCAAGACCAAAATAACAAAAGTCCAACATACACAAGTCACAATATGAATTTTCTCAAGAATAAGAGTCCTAACCCTTAGAAAACAGTAAGAATGCTGTTGTTACACAAAGTACTTGGTTAGCGTAAAAAATACAGCCGCACGGGCGACTGTGCGTCGGTAAAGTCAGCAATGCATCGATTCCTTACTCGCAAGTGAGACCGTGCATCTTTTTCTTCTCTGGTCGGGTCGGCAATGCATTGTTTTTCTCCCACGCAACAGAGTGATGCGTAAATTTCTGGACGGGGCACATCGGATCCGTGAGAGTCGGGTTGACTTGGACGCCCAGAGACAATGCGTGGAAAATCTGGACACACAGTATCAGAAAACGTGGGGTTTGCGTTGTTATCAACCTCCGTAAAATATCCCCGCACAGCGTTCTGTGTGTGGATTTTCAGTTCTTGTTTGCAAACTTCACCTTTCAAGGGCCCAGGGATTGGATAGGGCACCGCTTGGCAGGGCAGGAGTCCCAGCAGTGAGCCCAGGTGCTGACAGGCGAAGTCTTCGATGGCCCTGAGACTTCGAAAAGAAGGAGGCAAGCTCAGTTTAAGCCCTTGGAGATTTTTCTCAAGCAGTAATGCACAACAAAGTCCAGTCTTTGTTCCCTTTCACAGGCAGAAGAAGCAACTGCAGCATAGCCCAACAAAGCACAGTCACAGGCAGGGGCAGCACTTATCTTCAGCTCTTCTCCTTGGCAGAGGTTCCTCTTGATTCCAGAAGTGATCTAATTTTCAGGGGTTTTGGGTCTTCTACTGTTAGAAATGGGGTCTTTGGTTGGCAGTCAGGTTACCCCCTGTCCAAGCAAGGACTCTCACTCTAGTCAGGGTAAGTCACACGCAATCCAAATTATCCTGTGCCCACCCTCTGGTAGCTTGGCACTGAGCAGTCAGGCTTAACTTAGAAGGCAATGTGTAAAGTATTTGCGCAATAAATCATATAATACTACAATGTAACACTACAAATTTAGAAAAATATATGATATTTATCTGAATAAATGCTGGTCAAAACGATTAAAGATGAAATAAGCAAATGTAGGGATACCACTGAAAGTGATATCAAGTGTCTTTAGAGTTTAAAGATTACTGTAAAAGCAATAAAAAGTGTCTTAACTTCTCCTAGAAACAACAAGTGTCTCTTGCAGGGCAAAGTACCTGGTTTGCGTTGAAAAATCCTCACAAGGGACCGCAGAGGAGGAGATGCATGGAAAACGGTGAGTGTGCGTCGGTTTCGCCCCTTCGCACACGGACTTGCGTCGTTATTTTCCATGCAGGGAAGATGGTGCGTCGATTTCCGGCACGCGGACTTGGATCCTCTTCGGGTTGCGGGGTTTTCAGATGCCCCGGGGACAATGCGTGGAATCCTGGGCTTGCAGAGCGAAGCCACAGTGGCTGCGTCAATTCCGGTAGGCGATGCGTGGAATTTTCTTCCACACGACAGACGCTGCATCGATTCCTCTCAGGAAGTCGGGCAGCGGCCTTCAGCTCTTCTCCTTGGCAGAGGTTCCTCTTGATTCCAGAAGTGATCTCATTTTCAGGGGTTCTGGGTCCTCTACTGTTAGAAATGGGGTCTTTTCTTGGCAGTCAGGTTACCCCCAATCCAAGCAAGGACCCTCACTCTAGTCAGGGTAAGTCACACATAATCCAAATTATCCTGTGCCCACCCTCTGGTAGCTTGGCACTGAGCAGTCAGGCTTAGCTTAGAAGGCAATGCGTAAAGTATTTGTGCAATAAATCATACAATACCACAATATAACACCACAAAAATACACCACACAGTGTTTAGAAAAATATATAATATTTATCTGAATAAATGCATGTCAAAACGATTAATGGAGCCCAGGAAGACTCATTTAAAATGCAGATGTATACAAGTGAGGCTGAGTATCCTGTGTCTGAGTGAATGCACAAGAAGTTGTCAACTAAACCCAGCCAGACGTGGATTGTAAAGCACAGAAAGATTTAAGTGCAGAGAAATGCTCACTTTCTAAAAGTGGCATTTCTAAAATAGTAATATTAAATCCAGCTTCACCAGTCAGCAGGATTTTATATTACCATGCTGGCCATACTAAATATGACCTTCCTACTCCTTTCAGATCAGCAGCTACCACTCAAACAATGTATGAGGGCAGCCCCAATGTAAGCCTATGAAGGGAGCAGGCCTCACAGTAGTGTAAACATGCATTTAGAAGTTTTACACTACCAGGACATGTAAACTACACAGGTACATGTCCTGCCTTTTACCTACACAGCACCCTGCTCTAGGGGTTACCTAGGGCACACCTTAGGGGTGACTTTTATGTAGAAAAAGGGGCGTTTTAGGCTTGGCAAGTACTTTTAAATGCCAATTGGCAGTGAAACTGCACACACAGGCCTTGTAATGGCAGGCCTGAGACAAGGATAAGGGGCTTCTGAAGTGGGTGGCACAATCAGTGCTGCAGGCCCACTAGTAGCTTTTAACCTACAGGCCCTAGGCACATATAGTGCACTCTACTAGGGGCTTATAAGTAAATTAAATAGCCCACTTGGGTGTGATCCAATGTTACCATGTTTAAAGGGAGAGAGCATATGCACTTTAGCACTGGTTAGCATTGGTAAAGTGCACAGTCTCTAAAAACTAGCAAAAACAGTATCTCAAAAGTGGAGGGACGCAGGCAAAAAATTAGGGGTGACCACCCTAAGGCTGTCAGGTCTAACATCTACTTGTACCCCTTTCTGCCTTTGAAGGAGGCAAACTTCAAAGGAAAGGCTCTCTTGTTTGTAAGATTTTGTCTTGCCAGGCCAAGCTCAGACACACTCCCGGGGGGTTGGATACTGCATTGTGCGAGGGCAGGCACAGCCCTTTCAGGTGTGAGTGACCACTCCTCCCCTCTCTCCCAGCACAGATGGCTCATCAGGATATGGAGGCTACATCCCAGCTCCCTTTGTGTCACTGTCTAGAGGAGAGGTACAAACAGCCCAACTGTCAAACTGAACCAGACAGGGAATCCACAAACAGGCAGAGTCACAGAATGGTTTAAGCATTGAAATGCCTACTTTCTAAAAGTGGCACTTTCAAACACACAAACATCTAAAAACAACCTTTACCAAAAGATGTATTTTTAAATTGTGCGTTCAGAGACCCTAAACTCCACATTTCTATCTTTTACCAAAGGAAATCTACACTTTAATAATATTAAAGGCAGCCCCCATGTTAACCTACGAGAGGGATAGTCCTTGCAAAGTGAAAAACGAATTTGCTGGTAGTTCACTGTCAGGACATATAAAACACATTAGTATATGTAATATCTTAAACATACAGTGCACCCTGCCAATGGGGCTACCTAGGGCCTACCTTAGGGCCACCTTACAGGTGTGAAAAGGGAAGGTTAAGGCCTGGCAAATGGGTACACTTGCCAAGTCGAATTGGCAGTTTAAAACTGCACCCACAGACACTGCAGTAGCAGGTCTGAGCCATGTTTACAGGGCTACTCATGGGGATGGCTCAACCAGTGCTGCAGGACCACTAGTAGCATTTGATTTACAGGCCCTGAACACCTCTAGTGGACTGTATTAGGGACTTACTAGTAAATCAAATATGCCAATTATGGAAAGCTAATTACACATACATTTTACATAGGAGCACTTGCATTTTAGCACTGGATAGCAGTGGTAAAGTGCCTAGAGTATCAAAAACAGCAAAAACAGAGTCCAGCACACATCTACAACCTGAGAAGCAGAGGCAAAAAGTTAGGGGAGACCACACCAAGGATGCAATGTTTAACACATGTCCCCCCAGCTGAGGTGAGGAGCAACTACCCAACCTCATGGGAGTTCTCATCACTAAGGGTGAAGAATCTGGACAGACCATTAGCGTGTTCTGTGCTAGGGCAGTGTTCTACCGTAAAGTCCATCCCCTATAGGGAAATGGACCACCTCAGCAATTTTGGATTCTCACCCTTCATCTGCATTAACCATCTGAGGGGCCTGTGGTCAGTCTGAACACGGAAGTGAGTCCCAGACAAGTAGGGTCTTAGCTTCTTCAGCACCCAGACCACAGCAAAAGCTCCACACTCTATTGCACTCCACCTATGTTCCTTAGGAAGTAACCTCCTGCTAATGAAGGCTACAGGTTGATCTAGTCCCTCTTCATCAAGCTGTGAGAGTACTGCTCCTATACCATGCTCTGAGGAGTCTGTTTTCACAACAAACTCCTTGGAGTAGTCAGGTGCCTTCAGCAAAGGTGCTGTGCACATGGCAGCCCTCAGGGCATCAAAAGTGGTCTGGCAAGCCTCTGTTCAGCTCACCTTCCATGGTTGCTTCTTGGAAGTCAACTCATTCAAGAGGGCAACAATGGTGCCATATCTCTTGACAGACCCCCTGTAATAGCCAGTGAGGCCTAAAAAGGCCCTAATCTCAGTCTGGGTCTTGGGAAGCTCCCAAGCCAGAATGGTGTCAATATTTGGCTATAGGGGTGCCACCTGGCCACTCCCTACCTGGTGTCCCAAATACACCACTGAACCCTGCCCTATTTGGCACTTACTGGCCTTAATAGTGAGGCCTGACTTTTGCACGGCCTCCAATACTCTGCAGAGGTGCTGCAAGTGCTCCTCCCAAGTGGAACTGAATACTGCAATGTCATCCAGGTAGGCTGCGCTGAAGTCATCCAGCCCAGTCAACACCTGATTGACAAACCTCTGAAATGTGGCAGTGGCATTTTTAATCCCAAATGGCATCACTTTAAACTGGAAGTGGCCATCTGGGGTGAAACATGCTGACCTCTATTTGGCCACTTGGCCCCCTCAGTTAGGGCAATCTGCCAATACCCGGATGTCAAATCAAATGTTCTGAGGTATTTGGCAGCTCCCAACCGACCGATGAGCTCATCAGCTCAGGGATGGGGGTGCACGTCAGTTTTAGTGATCGCATTGAGACCCCAGTAGTCCACACAGAACCGAAGTTCTGGGGAGGCACCAGGAGCAGCAGCCTTTGGGACCAAGAACACAGGGCTGGCCCAAGGACTGCTAGAAAACTCAATTACCCCTAGGGTTAACATCTTAGACATCTCATCTTTGATGCTAGCCCTGACCTTATCAGTCACCCTGTAAACCTTCTGTTTCATGGGTGGACTGTCCCCAGTGTCCACATCATGTGTACACAAGTGTGTGACCCCTGGAATCAAGGAGAACAGGGAGGCAAACTGACCCAATACCTGGTGACAGTCCCTTTGTTGTTGTGAGGTCAGGGAGGGAAGAGGTTCACTCCCTCCACAGACCCATATTTCTCTCCAGCAGACTGAAAGTCAGGAGGAGGCTCACTGCCTTGATCCACCCCATCATCTGTCGCTAGGAGCATGAATAATTCAGTCCTTTCAAAGTGTGGCTTGAGAAGGTTCACATGCAGGACCTTTAAGGGATTCCTGGGAATCCGCAAGTCCACCAGGTAGGTGACTTCACTCTTGCGCTCCACCACCTCAAATGGCCCAGTCCACTTGACCTGAAGCACCCTAGGCTCCACTGGTGCTATTTCCCACAGTTTTTGCCCAGGCTGAAACTTGACCGGAGTGGCATTCTGGTCGTACCACCATTTCATGTCTTCCTGGTTTGCTTTTATGTTCTCTTGTTGCGAGATCTCTGAAGCGGGCAGTCTGGTTTCTGAAGGCCAGCATGTAACTAAATAAATCCTGGGGAGTTTTACTGGGGCTTTTTCTAAGCCCTCCTTCACTAGGCTCAGAGGTCCCCTGACAGGGTGGCCATACAGTAACTCAAAAGGTCTAAATCAGGACCCAGTAGCAAGGCTCCAAAGCACTGGGGTACCACCAGTACACGGGCTGACCCAGGTTCAGCAGCCTTAGGCTCACTATACAGGAGGCCGTCCACCCAATAAATCAGGTGAGATCCTGGCTCCTTGCCACCTGCCTGGTCTGCAGCCTGCTGCCACAAACCCACAAGAGTAGGGCTTACCTTTTGTGCCTCACAGAATGCCTCCCTGGTGGGTCCCCCTCCCTTCTGCCACTGTGACAGCTCAGGGATCTCCCCCAGCTTAGCCACCTGTTCCCCTGTAGGCTGTAGGGCGTCACCCTCAGGCTCTGCCTCCTTCTGGACCGTGGGAACTTCTGGAGCCAGTTTCCCGTGCCCCTTGCCCTTCCTCTTTTTGGCAGACCCCTGGGCCACTGTTTCAGGTTCCAGGGGCTTTTGACCACCCTGACGGGCTGCCATTGGCCGGGTGCATATGCATACCCACCCAGGTAGACCTAACCTCTCCAAGTGTGACCTTTGTTCCACCTCCTTCCAAGGGTAACCCTCCAGGTCATTACTAAGCAAACAATCCAGAGGCATGGTTGGACTCACAGCTACCTTCAAGGAACCTCAGACCCCCCCATTCAAAGGGAACCTGCACCACTCTGCACAGGCACTCTGAGTTGTCCACTGCGACTACTTGGTGAAGTACACAGGGATCTATCTGCCCTTCAGACACCAGTTGACTCCTCACTGTAGTCACACTGGCTCCTGTGTCTCTCAGAGCCTCCACCCTCTGCCCATTAATTGTCACCCACTGCCTTTACCTTTTGGTGCTCTCCGGCATTTGTGTTCTCTAAACCATCTCACTGCCGCCTTGTGAGACAAGGGTCATCTCATCTGGCTCCCACCCATCTGGAACCAACTCCTCTCCATCTGGAAGCAACTCCTCCCCAAGTGCTACACTGGAAAACCCTGTGACTGAGCACCAGTGGGTGCTGGTGTATCCTTGGGATATTTGGGATCCCCTCCCACATTACCCACCCGGTCACATGCATAATACTTGCGGAGGACCCCCTCCACAGGTTTCCCTTTGGAGAACCATGGTTTCTTTTCACTGGGGGGCTGGGAATCCATACACTGGGAACTAGGTTGGTGCCCTTTAAAGAACCCCCCTGTTTACCCTTACCCCTCCTTTCTTCTGAGAGTGACCCTGCCCACTCTTGACATGTTCTCCCCATACCTCTTCTGGACCCTGGTGCTCTCTCAACGGTCCACTTCCTGCGCAAGCTTCCTGCGATCAGTCAGCTTTCTATCAAGTAGGTGCTGTCGCAGCTCTGGAACACATAAACTGTACAAGTGCTCCCAAGCATTTAAATTGTAAAGTCCCTCATAAGTTGTCACCTTATTGCCCTTCACCCAACCATCCAGTGACCTGCAAAAAAAATCAAAACATTTCAACCATGTTTGGGATTCCTTCTTCTTAAAGGACCTAAACTTGTCCTTATACTTCTCAGAGGTGAGACCATACCTTGCAAGTAGGGCATCCTTCATGATCGAGTAAGTGAGCCCCTGAGGATCCCCTAAGGATGTCAGAGTGTCCCCCACCCCTACCTCAAAGTGCTACCACAGACCCGGCCCCCAATGAGCTTCAGGGACCAGATTCATATTGAGAGCAGACTCATACCCCCTGAACCACAAGAATATGTCATCCTCCCTTTTGTAATCCTTCACAAGGTCCTTAGGAATGTACACCCTCCTTTCAGGCTGCACTGTTATATTGCTGCCACCATCCCTACTGGACTGGCTCTTATGATCCACCTCCCTCAAGCTGAGCTCATGAGCCAGCAGTAACTTCTTCTTCTCTATGGCCATCCTCCTTTCTTCCATCCTAAACTTTTCCAACTCCAACTGGTGAGCCTTCTCTGCCTGTCTGTCCTGTAACTCTTCAGGAGTAAGACCCTTGGATGACACACTGCTACCTGCCCTAGTGACCCTCTCCCTGGACATAACAAGCCCACCCTCTATACCATTGTGTATGGATTGCACCTCCTCATCCTCCTCCTCTTCCTCTGTGTGCCCCTCAGTTTCCTTGGCTGTCACCCAGGTCCTCAGTGCTTTCTGCAGCTCCTCCTTCCTGGTGGAGCCTTTAATGGGACGGGTAAGATTCTTGTAGAACTGCCTCAACTAAGCAACTGTGTATCTCTCCAGTTTCCCTAAGTCAAAAGCAGCTCCAGCTGATGTATCTCCAGACTGAGACATGATGAAGAATGAAAAAAGTGCAAGGCAGAAAAATAGTTCCCAATGAAGTTCAAAAGTCAATAAAAGATCAGCAAAAGTATGGAAATAGGGAAAAAAGTCCAAAAAGAGAAAAAGCAAAAACAAGCTGTATGTGGTCACGTATTGGTCTGCACTGTAAACAGTAGGGTACAACTAATCACTGTATGTCAAGTACAAATACAAGTCCAATCCTCACCGCTGATCACCAATGTTAGAAATGGGGTCTTTAGTTGGCAGTCAGGTTACCCCCTGTCCATGCAAGGACCCTCACTCTAGTCAGGGTAAATAAGTATCACACTCAGTTAACCCCCGCTCACCTCCTTGGTAGCTTGGCACAAGCAGGCAGGCTTAACTTCAGAAGCAATGTGTAAAGTATTTGTACCAACACACACAGTAATACAGTGAAGACACTACAAAATGGACACCGCACCAGTTTAGAAAAATAGTTAATATTTATCTAAATCAAACAAGACCAAAACTACGGAAATCCAACATACACAAGTCAAGATATCAATTTTCAAAAGAAGAAGAGTCTTAATCCTTAGAAAACAGTGAGAATGCTGGTGTTACACAAAGTACCTGGTTAGCCTAAAAAATAAAGCCGCACGGGTTGTAGTGCTTCGGAAAAGTCAGCAATGTGTCGATTCCTTACTCGCAAGTGAGGCCGTGCAGCGTTTCCTTCTCCGGTCGGGTAGGCAATGCGCCGTTTTTCGACCCCCCTAGGGAGGGTGTTGTATAGCTATTTTAGCCATATTTTAGACACGTTATTTTAGTAAACTTAGTCCACTTACATCTTATTCAGCATCGCTTTTTTTTTCTAGCATTAGCCACATTTTCGGTGTGTTTTTTTTCCTCTATCAATTTGTTCCATTGCCTAGGAAAGCATCACATTCTTAGCATTGCAATATATGCTTTCCTCAAGGCTGCAGTCAGATAGGGTTGCTGGCAAAAGTGGTATGCTGTGTCTCCAACATTCACAGGAACATACACATTGTTACTTGGGGACATTTTCTTAGAATATGAATTGTTTTATTATAAAAACAATTCTTTGTCCCATACACATTGGAGGGAGATTCCAGCCAGATGACCACTACTGCATACTGATTGTTGAACGTCTTCACTATAGCTGCTTGCTTAGACTGCAGAACCCCTGGCCTACATGGGGACAGTATTCATTGCTCAGGTATGGAGGATGATGTCTTTCCAAGGGGGAAACCTGAAGGGAGAATTAGGGCTTATTATGCTGTGCTCTAACATAGTTTAGGTAGGAATATATACATCACTCCTAGTGACAGTAACGTGGGACTGTTTTTATGTTTCACCCTCCTCGTCACAATTTTGCTTTTAGTGTGTGTTATCATCATGCAATTAATTCAATAAACCCTTATTGAATTATACTCCACTTCTGTTTATCTTTGCCTCTGTGAAATTAATGTAACTGAGAGAAAGGGATGAGATCTGATCAACCACGATTCCCGTGAGGAGTCTTTCCTGTCATGCGCCCAGTTGCTACAATCATCCCTGTCCTTGAGCAGAGACGAGGCACTGCTAGTTAGTCGGAAAACCTGGATTAGGCCGACAGGCGTCACATGTTGTGGAATTGTACTTAGTACCCCACAATTCAGGTGATTCTGCCACGCAAATCCAGGATCCTCATTAGGATAATGAGAACCTACACGACAAGACCTTTGTTGATTGTGACTTTGTGTGCTTTAGTTACATTTGGGTTTTGCAAGTGTTGCAATTTATGGAAGGCACGAAGAGCTAAGAGTAAGCAGAGGAGGGATGAGATTGAAATGGAGAAAAGCAGGAGTGCTTATTACAAGAACCTGAAGAGAATTGAGAGTTTCAGTAGACCAAGGCCTATACGTTATCAAACCAGAAGGCTTTGAGTTGTCTCATTGGAATGAGTTTACTTTTTGTGACAGCTTAGATTGCCGTCAGAAGAGGAGGTACTGTTGGAGCGTAAATTTAGTAATGCTTTTTGTAACCAAAACGTCAGCATTAGGTGACATTTATATTCATGTTTTAAAAGCCTAACATGGAGAAAAAGCTGCACTGACGTATTTTAAGAGTGTTCACGTTTTATTTATTTGTGGACATTGTGTTGAAGTATATTTTATGCATTAGAGTAACTGTTAGTAGTTAAATACATTTATTTTATAATGTTTAATATGATTTATTAGTAAAAACTTTTATGTAGAGAAAAATAAATGCACTTCTCTGCCATATCTAAGGTGATGCGTTAACAAAGTTTGAGATTATTAATGTAATGTTTTTTTTCATATTCTGAGATATTATTAATGCTGATTTTAAAAGTTTGCATATTATGTGTGTTTTACTAATAATATTAATGCATTATATTTTTTGTGTTAGCATAACTAGGACTGAAGGCTTCGTATTTGCAGTCATGTGAAAGTGATGAATCATTTCTTTCCCTCTGACAATAATTTTTCCATTAGATTGTTTCTGACAAATAGTAAAGGGTCTCATTGTTCAAATGTGTAAGACTTCTTTCCCACTGAAATGTATTCTGGTACACTCAGACATGGAGACTGAAAGCTAAAGCAACAGAACTTTCTCATGTGTAATGTTGAAATCATCCTACACCATGGGAAAGAATATGGATTGCAACAAGTGATGTACAAAATTGTTAAACTATTAGATTCACACGGAAAGTAGAGATGACTTTGCACCGAATGTGAGAATTTTCTGTCATGTTGCAAACTCGATTTGTGCTCAAATCTAATTGGACATTGCCCCTTTTGAGGGATGTGGCTCATCAAACTGACCAATCAAACTGTTTGGACTATTTTTGATTAGTGATTGACTTTTTTAAGTTTCAGTCAGCCCCCTTTAGAATCTTGTTCTGTTTATTTGCCCCTTGGATGTTTCTTGATTTCCCTGTGCAGATGAGATGCAGTGTGCTCCTGCCCCCGTTGTGTTTAAAAGGCTTCCTTGAGCCAATGAGCTGTCAAGATCACGTTGTTGTATAGTCACTTTAGTGCTGCTTCTAGGCATGTTATTTTAGCAACTGGGCCTGCTACTTGTGCTCTTTAGCCTAGTTACATTTTATTCAGCTTCATTTTATTATTTTAGAATAGGCCACATTTGCTGTGCTGTTTTATTTTCTTTACCTGCACCAACTTTGGTGAAAAACGTTAGCAACTTTGAGGTAAGCATACGGCATTTACCAGGATGCAATAGGGTGAACTGTGCTGGAATGAGATTCAGTGTGCTCCCTCCTCCCTTCTGTCTTAGGGAGTAGTTTTTACATGTAACATAGTGCTTTGAAATACATTTGTTTTTCCACCGGCTGCCAGTGGAGCTAATGCAAAAGCTTAGTTGTGGAAGTAAATTTAGGCAGCTTTAGAAGCAGCCTAATTGTTGCATTTTGGACTACCTGCAGTCACCTGAGTGCACTCTTAAAACACCCACATGCAGAATGTTGCCGTAGTCGAATCATGATTGAATCAAAGCCTGTATCACCCGTCTTTATATTGACGCAAGGCAGTCAATACTTTTCTCAACCATTTAGGCATTCCAAAGCAGGTAATCGCTAACTTAGTGATCTGGGTGTTCATTGAAATCTTGCTATCTAGCCAGATGCCCAGATTCATAATAGCTGGCACTGGAGTAGAGTCCCAGGAGCTTTGGGCCACCAGAGAGGTCCCCACAGCTGGGGTTGGTTACCTTCCACCAAGATTTCAGTCTTATCATGGTTCAGTTTAGGTGGTTGGCATTCATCCAGGTCAGCACTTTTGACAGGCAGGTGTTTAAGACACCCACATTCTGCTTCTCCTGAGCTGCCATTGAGATGACAATGTGGGTGTAGTCGGCGCAGACCACAGCTCTCTACAATATCAGCCAGAGAATATATGTAGATATATAGATATTGAACATAGTTGGGCTGAGAGTGAAGCTCTGCTGTACCCTACAAGACAGTGGTTATATCTGTGAATGATGATGTGTCGTATGTACGTGGAAAGCATTAGAGCAGAGGTGCCACCTCTATCAAGCTGAGCCTTAAGATTTTCTGTAACACCTAGTAAGGCTGCCTCTGTACTATGTCTGGCTGTCAAGTCTAAGTGGCACTGATAGAGGGGATTGTTGGAGTCAATAAGCATTGCTGGCTGCCTATTTATATGTCTTTCTTAGGAACTTGGTCAGTATTGGGAGAAGAGGAATAGGTCTGTAGTTTGCTCAGTTGAAGATGTTTAAGTTTGATTTTATTAGCAATGGCCTATCCATGGTGTGCTTCTATGTCTTGGGAATATAGCTTTCCCAAAGAGAAGCATTCAAATACTGCACTAGATGTCCTTAACACTTATGGGTCTAGGTTACCCAGAAACAAGGGAGGCAGTGGATCTAAAGAGGAGCCTGATTTAGAGGCATATAGGAACTCTGTAAATGTCCCATGGTCTAAGGGGGAAAAGTTTTCAACGAGCATGGTCGGGCAGGGCTATTGGAGTGGTCTTGTGCCTATCCTGTGTCAGAAGGTGTCCTTATATTCTCTGGGTAGTACTTTCTCTACAACCATCCGGAGACCTGTCTGGGATGATTGGAGGGGAGGAAAGGATCTAAATATCCACTACTTTTTATATCTTCCTAGTGATGTCTGAACTGTTAACCGAAGTAAAGGAGGCTTGAATATCAGGCACTTTTTTCATGAAAAAGCAAGCTAACTCATCACATTGGTGTTGTGATAGAGAGATCGGGGATATCTTAATCGGATCTGATAGGCTTTTAACCAATCGGAAAAGAGTTTTAGGGACGTTTTGAGCTTTAAAGATTTTGGGCCTGATTTAGAGTTTGGCCGACGGGTTACTCCGTCACAAACGTGAAAATAGTCCCATCCACTGTATTACGATCTCCATAGGCTATTATGGGATTGTAATATGGCAGATGGGATACCCGTCATGTTTGTGACAGAGTAACCCTCACTGCCAAACTCTTAATCAGGCCCTTTGTCTGAGAAAAAAAAGAGTCTCTGGAAGAACGAAATGTTTTGTGATAGATCTTTAGTGCTTGTTTGTAGTTTGTTTTACCAGTTTCAGTATAGGATTTTAGCCAAACTCTGTTCAAGTGTTTTCACTTCCTTTTGTTTTCATGCAGCCCCTCATTACCTCATGGTGCCGGGGGGAATGTTCTGTGACGTGTGGCTAGGGTCAAAGGTAGAGTTGCATCAATTGATGATCCACCTGCATGATCATAGCTGGGCAACTGGTCTCCGGCCTAGAGTTCAAGGCAGACACATCAAGTTTGGAGCAGTTCCTAGATGTGGAGGATGCGTCATAAACCTGGTTACTGGGTGTGATTGGTACTGCAAAGTAGTCTGACCAAACCACGGGAATTGGGGAATCCATTTGCATGCCCTTTAGATTTGTAAACAGGGGGTCAAACAGATGTCCCGCCCTATGTGTAGGCAAACTGTTAATGAGCTTAATATCAAGATTCTCTATCATGGCTGAGGCTATTTTGCATTCTTTGCCATCAAAGTGAATTTTCAGGTCACCTAATATCAATCAAGTTAGTGTATTTCAATCTAAATGACAAGAGGACCTCTAAAATGTGGGTGCACCAGGTACCTGCTGGTTTGGGGTGGCGATACATTAAGGTGCCAGACAGTGCAAAGTTGTTAGACTGTGCCAGTGAGAACAGAAGACACTGGCAGTCAGGCATCTCCAAATTCACCATTGTGCATTGGAACCATGGGCCACATGTATCATCATCCCGGTTTGCTTTTCCTAAATAGCGATTTTTAAGAAATCGCTATTTTAGAAATGCAAAATGGGATGTATGAAAATTGCCATTCGGTAATAACGATTTCTTAAAAGTCGTAATCACTATTACCGAATTGCAATTAGGGCATGGGACTCCATTTATTCCTATGGGCTTAAGGCCCCCTTTGATGCACCACAAAAAAATATTTGTGGACATGTGAAGGGCACACATGCCCTGGGGGCATGTGTGCGCTACATGTCAATTTTAAAAATGCATTTCTAATGCATTTTTTAAAATTGCACATGCTTACCACCAAATTGAATTTGGTGGTAATTGCATTTCCTAAATGCCCAATTCGCATTTAGGAAATGCATGATACATGTGCTTTGGAATAGGAATTCCCTATTTGCGATTTCCTGTTTAGATAATCGCAGTTTGCAATTCCCTAAATGGAGTCGCAATTTCAGGGAATCGCTATTTTAGTGATTCCTTGAAATTGCACTGCGAATGCCTTTCATAAATCTTGAAAGGCATTTTTGCATTCGCAAATGGTCGAATTTTGCGATTCTGACCGTTTGCGAATGCAAAATTGTTTGATACATCTGGCGCCACGATTTAAAAATAATAGCAATTCTCCAGTCAAGTCTTGTCAATCAAGTCTGATCATGCAATAAGCAGTGAGCAGGGAGGCAATAATATTCGGAACCGAGTCTTCGTTCAGCCATGTTTTGACTAGAAAGAGGGAGCCCAGATTGTGATTGACTAAAAAGTTACCTGCCATTTGATGCTGCACTAGGGAGAAGCAGTTAATACTGCAGAATTGTTACTGAACTGTTTTCGGCTTCTGTATGTTTACTTTTGAGCTAAGGCATGCTATTGAATCAGATGGCATACCGTGGTGCATACCTGTTGTGCAGTAATTAGCAGTCTTAAAATCACATTAGGCACATCTATCATTATTAGCACCCAGGTTAATTGAAGAGAAGCAATGAACTGGTGTAATAGGACGAAGAACCAGTAAATGTGGTGCTGAATACACTAACATGTCTGGTGCAAAAAGGGCAGAGTTCCTGGCCCCTGGGTCCATTCGGGCATGCACAGGTGCAGACAGGCTTGCCTTTGGCATGCTCGCTGCATGCATATGTGGCCGTGCTTAAGTGAGCCTGGCCGGGAGCATGTGACATTGGCCCCAGATAACTAGAGTGCTGACCGTTCTGCATGGAAGGTCCAACAAGATGGCCTCCTGATTGCTGTGCAGTAAATCTTTTTAGCTGTATATATATATATACATACATATATATTCCTCATGCGTTTCGGCTAGAATGCCTTGTTTACAGTTAAGTGAGAGCAGGTGTCCACAAAGCCAGTGCTTATTAATCATGACTTACGTAACTTGATAATCACAAAATTAAAATCTCATAATGTTACTGTCCTTCACTGTGAGTGCTCAATCTTAATAATGCGGTAATAGCATCCAAGACACTACAGTTCCAGTTAATGTTTTTTACAGTGCACTTAGTTACATGATAATCAGCTATCCACATGCTTTTCATTGAATTTTGTGATCAAGTTACGTGAGTCATGATTTATAAGCACTGGCTTTGTGGACACCTGTACTCACTTAACTGTGAACAAGGCATTCCAGCCGAAATGCATCAGGATTTTGTGTGAGCTGCTACCTACATTGCGAATAAACGCCTGGATGTTACTTGGAACTGGTGCCTCTGCATTTTGCTTTGGCTAGTATTACAATGGGATGCTTCGCCCTTGCAGTCGAGGCCACTCTGCAGGGTCAGGGGACCCCACATCGAGTTTATATATATACATATATATATATATTTTAAAAAAATATTTTTTTCTAGTGGCGGTCGCAACTAGGTAGTTATAGTCAGGACCTAGTTTCTATAGAAAAAAGCATTTTTTGTTTTGCTAATAACTTTGGGGCCGTTTAATGAATCTTCATGAAATTCTCAAAACTTATACTTTGCTAAGTTCAGCTTCTGTCTTGAAAGTTTCAGGGTGATCTGTCAAGCGGGGGCCGAGAAAAAGAGGGGGTCCCAAAACACGTTTCCCCATTCATTTTCATAGGACCTTTAGACACACCTACACACCGAACCCCTGAACGGAATTGGTGTCAATCCGTTCAGTAGTTTTAGAGTAATTTAAAGCCCAAAAATATAGATATATAGGGATGCGGATCCTCCATGGATCTGGACCCGTGGTTCTGGCTCCGGATTCGTGAATGTAGGGGAAAAGCAAGGCCCGATTGGCTGATCGCAAGCGGAGGTAAAAGCTGTGGCTGCCATTTTTTTGTCGCATCGGCTCACGGGTGGGAAAAGGAGAGTGCAAAAACACATAAGGTCAGTTAGAGGGGGTCCCTTAGGGGTCCCTAGTGGGCAAAAGAAGGCAGATTTTTTTTTTTTTGGGTCCTATCTGTGCAACCACAGATCCACGAGTGGATCCACAAATCCGGACCCACGGTTCCAAAGGTGGAACCGTGGTTCCAGAGAAAAGTTTTTTTTTAAACTCACCCACTGCAACCAAACATGTGCTCCATAAGGCCAGAGAGTGGGGTTGGGTGCATGCAGGAGGGTTGGCCAACGGCCCTGGCTATAGGCAGGGCCCTGCGGCCAGCCCCTGCTACGCATGACCAAAGCCCGTGCATGGCACTGCTTATATTCACGTCTGCACATGCTAAAAAAAACATAGAAATTCACTGAAAAGAACAAAGGTTACAGGGACGTTATAGTTAGGTTCTGAATTTCCTCGCACAAAACCATAGAAATTCATGAGTGATAGTTATTCGCTCCCTAAGGTAAGTATAACTTGCACCTGCTCCATGCACAACTAATTACTCCACATAATTCATCATTAATGACAACGTCTATGGCATCATTTATATTATTACTGCAACATTTGAAATCAAATTATTGATGAGAAAACTGTACTTGGCAGGGAGGCAAGTTATAGTTACCCTAGGGAGCGTGTTATAGTTACTTGAGTTAACAATAACTATAAGTGCTGAATTTCTTTGGTTTTGTGTGGGGAAATTCAAAACCGAACTATAACGTACCTGTAAACTTTTTTCAGTGATATATATATATATATATATATATATAACTTATATCGAAACCACAGTGACAGCTGCCACTGTGTAGTTTTAGTTAGATTAGGCTTTCCATAGGAACAAAGTTTTTTGTTTTGCTAATAAGCCTGGAGAAATTTCTTCGACCAAAGATTGGCAACAATAGTTGTGGTCCTGAAGAAAGATAAACTCCTAGACGACTGTGGGTCATACTGGCCTGTATTGCTTCTCAACGTGGAAGCGAAGGTGCTTGCTAAGGCACTAGCAACATACTTGCACTGACTTATTACCACAGTAATTAATCCCAACCAATCTGGCTTCATGCCTCGGCGAGGAACGAGATTGAATCTCTGACGCCTTAACGGGGTACTCCCCATGCTGAGCCCCCTGTATTGCTCTCGTTAGACACCAAAATGGCTTTTTAAAGTGTAAAGTGGCCCTATTTTTTTGCAGCCGTCACTAGACTGGGGTTCGGCCACAGCTTTTGTGCTTGGGTCAAGCTGCTCTACCAGGATCCTCTGGCCAGAGTACGAGTCAATAACACCACGTCCCGTCCATTTGACCTGCTCGGGCGGACCAGGCAGGGATGCCTGTTGTCCCCAATGATTTTTGCACTGGTGCTGGAGCCCCTGGCGGCATGGATGCTTCAAGACTGTCTGGTGTGGGGAATCAGCAGAGTGGGGGGGAAGCTCAGAGGAACGTATTTTGCTCGATGCGGATGACACCGTGCTTTGCACCACAAAGCTGCTGCTGTCTGTCAACAGGTTATTACATATTTTCTGTGATTTCGGGGACTATGCTGGGTACATGATCAACTGGGATAAATCCCTTATTTTCCCCCTATCTGGGGGCGTTCCCCGCTTCCCATTGTGCTGAGTGACTCTGGCTGTACAAGGCAGTTTTTCATATTTGTGTATTCATGTGAAGCGTGACCCAGAGAACTTCCTAAATAGGAATCTCTAACCTCACTTGGAACTCCTCCTTCGGGATATGACACACTGGCAGATGCTCTCTCTGATGAGAAGGGCCATCCTCATTAAGATGATGACCCTCCCCCAACTGCTCTATATCCTGCAGAATACCCCCCTCCAAAATACCCCTGACTTCTTTAACAAGGTGAATCATGAGGTTCTCCGACTCCTCTGGGAGGGGGGTAGTTCCAAAATTGCACTCCGCAAACTACAACTCAGGGTCTATGAAGGGGGACTGACAGTCCCGGACTTCATCAAATATTACGGGGCTTCCCACCTGATAGTGGTTAATGACTGAGTCGTTGCAGAAAGGGTGGAGCCAGCCTACAGGGTGGACAGGACGACCATGGGTAGTTGAGGCTATCTGCATCTGCTATATAGAAAAGTGATAGAAAAAAGTTTACCGACCCATACTCAAGCAGCGGTACAAATCTGGTGGGAGGCAAATAGGTTCTTTTAGTGCAGCACGCATTAAGTGATTAATCTTTCTTTAACTTGAAATGCAGTTACTTGTTTGAAAACTTCAGAAGAACCCGAACTGGATTTTTTCACCTTTCTTATTTTCTCTCTTTTCCAGGAAATACGGGATTGTCAGCAGAAGACGGAAGAGGAGAGCTGGAGTCTGTCCGGAGGATGAGAAATGCTAGAACTTGACTAGAAGCTGGTCGGAGAATGAGGAACGGGAACAAAGAACACTGTAACTCGACTGGAAGGAGGCTGGAGGACAAGGACCTTGACTTGACTGGAAACAGGTGAGCAGAGCAATAGGTACAAAGCCAAGCAAGGCCTCATAGTCACAAGAATTCTTAATTAATCAGATCTGCACATGTGCCTTTTGGCAGTTGATTGCTTGTTAAGTAAATGAGCACTTATCCTCCTGATTGTGGCACATGTTTAATACAGATCACATTGTGAAGAGCACATGTTTTGGCAGTTACAGTTGGAGCAGGTGGAAAGGCAGTTGATTGCTTGTTAAGGAAATGAGCAATTATCATCCTGATTGTGGCACATGTTCAAGGCAGAAGATCACAATGTGAAGAGCACATGTTTTGGCTGTTACAGTTGACACATGTTTAGCAGGTGGGATACAACGTGCATAATCAACAAGCATTGGTTATAATAAATGAGATATTTAACAAGCATTGGTTAATGTAAACTTGATATTCAAGGACGTGATGAATATACCCAACTAAATCTGAATGGTGAAAGCAACAGCACCTTACTGTAACTGAGCTCTTGGATGTGCTATTGTACCCACAATAGCAATGAAGCAATAGCATCAGGTGAGAATTTGTGTTCTTGGCTAGATAACTGTGTTCCTTACATAGGTTTGATGTCTAGAGGTCAAAAAGTGTCAAAGGCGCAGAGGTAAGGTACACCTCGTTCCTTAGTTTGGGAACCAGATGTCCCTGGTGGAGTTTGCTGTACCACCCTGACCGTTCTTGTATAGCCTAGGCCCCTCTGACAAGAGCTTTCTATCCTTGAGACAGTTAGAGCAAGCTTCCAGTGTTTTTCTACTGTCCACATTCCCCCACATTTCTGGCCTAAGGATATGGTCAAAGGGTGTCCCGCTAATAATGAAATTCTGTGGTGATAAATGCAAGTCTTTTTAACGTACCCTAAGAGAGGATGAATACTGGCCCACACCATAAAATCCTTTTACTCTCCTATGCATGGCCTCTCTCACTTCTACCCAAATAAGTGGTGTACACGTCTTGAGAGCCAGGGCAAAACATAGATGTGTCGTGTTTGAGGCTCAGGGTGCATGGTGATAAAATGTGTGATCAGTTCTTCAGTACTTCAGCCTACATGAACACATGGTTATTGCTCACAATGGCTAAATAACTCTGTTGAGGTATATTAAAGCTAGATTTCATGGACCTTGAATCCAGCTCCAACTAAATATTCCCTGTCTCTCTTACTCTGTCCCTCCTCACAGAGCAACAAAGCCCTAAAAGATATTGGCACATTTTTTAATAATTGTTGTAAACTTAGCAGAAGAGGACTTCATTAACTTTCCACTTTTATATGTACAACATGACAAATCCTTCAACCTGAAATACATCACATCACACTTGTAAATAGTAAATGGTGCTTGTGTTTTAATTGGTGGGGAAATATGTTTCTGACCTTCCTTGTATATCTGAGCACTGTGGAGCTGCTGCTCTTCTTTCACATCGCCTCTCAAGGAAGCAGATTACGCACTCACTCAATCACTCACAAAGCCACATGCTTACAGCGAGTTATTAGCACAATAATTTACCCCGACCCATCTGGCTTAATGTCTCGTCAAGGAACGAGATTGAATCTCTGGCGCCTCTACAGGGTGCTACACTTAACAGGCGCTTGCCATGCTGAGCTCCCTGTATTGCTCTCGTTGGATGCCAAAATGACTTTAATTGTGTGGAGTGGCCCTATCTTTTTGCAGCCCTCACTAGAATGGGGCTCAGCCACAACTTTTGCGCTACGTCATGCTGCTCTACCAGGATCCGCTGGCCAGTGTACGAGTCCCATCCATTTACCCTGCACCGGGGGACCATGCAGGGATGCCCGCTGTCCCCAATGATATTTGCACTGATGCTGGAGCTCCTGGCAGCATGGATGTGTCAAGACCCTCTGGTCTGGGGAATCAGCGGAGAGGGAGACCGGGAGAAACGCATTTTGCTCTGTGCGGGTGACACCCTGATTTACGCTACAAAGCCGCTGCTGTCAGTCGACATGTTACTACATATTTTCTGCATCTTTGGGGACTATGCTGGGTGCAAGATCAACTGGGATAAATCCCTTATTTTCCCCCTATCTGGAGGCGTTCCCTGCTTGCCATCATGCTGCGTGGCTCTGGTTGTACAAGGCAGTTTTTTATATTTGGGTATCCATGTGATGCTTGACCCAGACGACTTCCTAGATAGGAATCTCTATCCTCATTTGGAACACCTCCGTCGAGATGTGACACACCAGCGGGCGCTCCCGCTCTCTCTAATGGGTAGGGCCATCCTCATTAAGATGATGACCCTCCCCCAACTGCTCTATGTCCTATAGAATACCCCCTCCAAAATACCCCCCTGACTTCTTTAACAAGGTGAATCATGAAGTTTGCCAGCTCCTCTAGGATGGGGGACATCCAAAATTGTACTCTGCAAACTACAATTCAGGGTCTTTGAAGGGGGAAGTGCTCAAATGATACTGGGTGGCCCACTTGATAGTGGTAAATGACTTAGGGGCATATTTATACTCTGTTTCCGCTGAAATAGTGTCATTTTATTTTACGCTACTTCAGCGCAAACTTACTCCATATTTATATTTTGACACTAGACCCGTCTAGCATCAAAATATTGGAGTTAAAGTCATTTTTTGTCTGCTGAAAACTACCTTGCGTCAATGAGATGCAAGGTAGGCGTTCCCAGGCAAAAAATGACTCTAAGGGCCAGGCGCCTTAATTAGCCTCCCGTGCAAAAATGGTGCACGGGAAGGAGGCGGGCCTAAATAATGGCACTAAGCTTGCTTAGTGCCATTATTTAACGCCTGGGTCAGGGCAGGCTTTAGGAAGCCTGTGGGCCTTTTTCCATGGTCCGAGACCATGGAAAGAGCCCACGGGTGTCCTTCCCTAGCCCCAGAGGCACCCCCAGCCACACCAGAGGGACAGCGTAGGTAAGTAGAGTTAAGTAAAAGTTTTTATTTCTGTAGTGCCATGGGGGGGCCTAACTTGGGCCCCCCTACATGGCACTGGGCCCAATGGCCATGCCCAAGGGACCTATGTCCCCTGGGCATTGCCATTGGGGTGGTGCGCATGACTCCTGTCTTAACTTAGACAGGAGTCATGTCCATAGGGTTTTAACATCAGAAAATGACGCTAGTCTGGTTAGAGGCATTATTTATACCTCTGCCCATACTAGTGTCATCCTTTGACGATAACCCCCCTGCTCCTTCTACACCTCCCCCACCCGGCTAGCATCCTTTTTTATGACGCTAGCCGGGCCTTACCGCTGGCTACCATCATCCCATAGATATGGCACCCGGCTGGCGTCTTGGGATGGTGCTAGCCGGTGGTATACCTTTTGACGCTAAACTGCGTTAGCGCAGTTTAGCGTCAAAAAGTATAAATCAGGGCCCTTGTCTTTGCAGACCGAGGGCAAGCCAGCCTACAAGGTGGACAGGGTGACCATGGGTAGTCGAGACTACCTGCCTCTGCTATGTAGAAGAGCAGTAGAAAAAGCTTTACTGACCTATACTCAACCAGTGGTATGAATCTGGAGGGAGGGAAATAGGTTCCTGGGCTAGGAAGGAAAGTTAACCGAGAAAAATCCACTATGGGATAGTGACCTGTTAAGGGAAGTTGGAGGGCTGTATAGATTTACAGAGTGGGGTGTAATAGGGATCGAATGCCTGGGGGATGTTTGGAGAGATAGAGCATATGTCCCCTTTGAAGTCTTGCATGATGAATATGGGATGGCAGTGACTGAACAATACCGTCACTTGCAACTAGGGCATGTGCTGATTCACAGGGAACAATTGCCAGAGTCCTCACCACTAGAAAACCATCTACTTCTGGACCCTATGCTACAGAAAGCAGTCTCCCTAACATACAAGAAGTTAATAAACAACTCCCTGGACTCATTTTGTACTTTGAGAGAGGCCTGGGAGGGAGACCCTGGGCTAATTGAGGATGATGACTGGGTGGTGGCAGTACAGAGCCCATAGGAAGTGACAATCCGGACCAGATTTCGCCTTGTCCAGTAGCGAATATTGCATAGGTCATACTACTCCAGAACACTTCTGTTTCACCTGGGAGATGCGAGTCAGATTTGTGCACTAGAGGATGTGGCCAGGCGGGGTCTTTCTACCACCTAATTTTGGGCTGTCCTTCTATCCAGCACTACTGGAGAGGGGTAGCACAAAAAATAACCTGAATGTCTGGCCTTACTGTTCTGTTAGAGGGACGTTGTCTCTTGCTACAAATAATGGGCGAGGCAGGGAGGTGTGCCGTACACCAGAAGATCTGGTTGACTTTGGCAGCAGGGGTAACCCAGAGAAAAATAGCAAGAAAATGTGGTACAGACAGACCACCTAGAATAGAAGATTGCAAATCTGACTTAGATTGGTGCCAGCATGCCGAACAGGTAATATAGCAAAGCAGGGAGTGCCCTAAAAAATGGTAGAAAATATGGGGTAATTGGCTAACTTATAGGAACCCAAGCTGAGGGGATATTGGACCCCGTACAGGTGCTGTAATATTTATATGTATATTGTGTTCACTTCTGCTGTGTCTCGTACGATTGAGCCTCCAATGTTATTGAGACTATTGCTAGTTTACCAGTATTATGTAAGATAAACTGTGTAGGTGTTTAATAAAAAAAAAGTTGTTTTAAAAAAAAAGTTTATAGCCGTTTGATGAATCATCACAAAAGTTTGCCAAAAAAATTTCATCCACCTCAGCTCCTTTTTGGAAAGTTTTGGGGTGATCTGTCAATTAAGGTCGGGGGTGAGAAGAAGTAAATAATACATTTTGCAGACAGCTAGATCAGAGCAGAAGGCGTACATTTGTGATTTGTGTGTTAATCCTTTCAGTAGTTTTGGAGAAATAAAGGTTCAAAAGGTATAGATATATTGAGAGTTGTGGTGAAGGTAAAACATTCAAACCTTCTGATCGGCTGAGGAGTCTTTATTTTTGGATCCACCACTGTGATTATCTGGCTGACACATGAACAGAAATGCTATGGCAACCATTAGTGTACTCAGGGACTTTATCTCCTGTCCTGAAAATGTTTACAAAATACTATGTTAGGGCACCCAGATCCTCTGGCCCTTGTGGGGGCACCACAAAGGGAATCCCTGGGCCCAAAATTAAAAAAATTAACCAGGGGGAGTTTATTCACAATCCTGCTAGACTCTCAAGGGACTCATGAAGGACCAGGAAAAGGACTTATGAAAAAAAATGTAAGGTGGTCTGTGGGGATTAGCTGCCCGTGAGGGGTTGTGTATGGTAATGGTATCTTACTTTACCTTAAGGGATCGTTCTGAGAGGGAAGACACAATTAGGGAGTTATAACAGATGAGGGGCATAGATAGAGCTGGAGGTTGGGTGACCAAGCAAGTGTGGTAAGGAGGAGTTAGGGATGAAAATCAGGACCAGGGTGTATGGGATGAAGGGACATTAATGTCACTGAAGCTAGCAAGTGAAGCCAGTGGGAAGACAGGATCAGGGAATTGGAGGAGATATCATGGATGTAGCAGGAACATAGATGCACCTAGGAGAGATAGTAGAGTTGTGCCTGGGGTCACTACAGATGACAACTTGTAATAATGAATAAGTGGTCTCCAGGACTCAGATGAAGGGAATACATACAATGGGGCATTGAAAAGTTAAAAGGATAGGAGATGCGCTCAAATAGGCATTGGAAGACTTATTTGTAACACAAGATGGGGCCTCTCCCTGCATTTTAAATTCCTGTACTGAGGCATTTGTACTCAAATGGAGGATTCCCCCTGTGTTTTTTCCCCCACCCCCACCACCAAAGGATATTTGAATTTGTGGGGAGGGGCAGAACTGAAAGGAGGATTTGGGAGCAGCATTGAAATGGGTGATACTCAACACATACGAATGGGAAGGATGAGTTTTATTCTTGGGGTCTATTCAGTTTGTATTGTCCTCTTTCAAGGGTGCACCCCCAATGATTGCACTGAGGTGACAGAATTAAAACAGTCGTATGAGCCATGGACAGAAGTGGCAAGTGGGTGACTTAGGCATTGGGATCCCAACAGTTTTTATTGCCCATCATAAGAGGGCACCACAAGTGTCAAATGCGATGATGGTACTGAAAGGGGAAACTAAGAGTGAATGGGAGGGACACTTAAGAGTTGAGGTTCGCCATATTTTTATAGCCCCAATGAGAGAAGAGATAAAAAGGTAATTGTGGAGATTGCATTAAAAGCAGTTACAGGAAACACAGAAGATGGTACTTTGGATAGAGGATCTCACTAGCTGTTTAATGACAGTATTGAAAGAGGTTGTATGAGGGGGCAAAAAACAGGCAGATGAGTGGGCTACTTGAGGGAACCCATTTTTTTTTATTTACTCACCACGAAGGGGTCAAAAAGACAATTTGGATTGTTGTATTGAAAGGGGTCATGTAAAGTATAGAAGCAAAGCACTCATAGAGTGTGAGAGCATCTGGGCACAGAGGGGCTGCTCACCAAGAGAGGAAAAGATGGTGAGCAGTATTTGGAGGGGTCAACTATGGCAATTAAGAGCTCTCAGAATTATCACGTAAGAGGAGTAGGGAGTTTAGACAAATGAGGCAGGGACAGAGTGCCTGCAGAAAATGATTGGATTTGGCAAAGAGATTAAGAGGAGAATGCATATAAGCAGCTGTGCAGTGACTCAGCAGCATCTGGTGAGAGTTTGCATTCTTGGCCAGATAATTGTGATCCTTAGATGGGTTGATGTCTAAAGTTTAGCAGGTGGGATACAACATGCATAATCAACAAACATTGGTTATAATAAACAAGACATTTAACAAGCATTAGTTATTGCAATCTTGATATTCAAGGATTTTATGAATATACCCAGATATGTCTGAATGTTGAAAGCAGCAGCACCTTACTGTAATCGAATTCTTGGACGAGCTAGTGTACCTACAACAGCAATGAAGCAACAGCATCTGGTGAGATTTTGCATTCTTGGCCAGATAATTGTGATCCTTAGATAAGTTTGATGTCTATAAGTCAAAAAGTATCAAAGGCACAGAGGTATGATACATCCGGTTCCTTAGTTTGGAACCAGATGTCCCTGATAGAGTTTGCTGTACCACCCTGACTGTTTTTGTACAGCCTGGGTTCCTCTGACAACAGCTTTCTATCCTTGAAACAGTTGGAGCAAGCTTCCAATGTTTTTCTACTGGCCACATTCCCCTAAGAGCATGCTTGACATTTCTGGCCTAAGGATATGGTCAAAGGGTGTCCCGCTAATAATGAAATTAGGTGGTGAGACATGTAAGACTTTTTAGCATAGCCAAGGAGAGGATGAATACTGGTCCACACCATAAAATCCTTTTACTCTCCTATGCATGGTGTCTCTCACTTCTACCTGAATATGTGGTGTACACGTCTTGAGGGGAGGCACAACGAGGAGAAATATCTTTATTCTCCTTGTTCTTCCCTCTTTCTATGTGTGCTGCATTCTGCAGACAGTGCGCATTCCGAGGGTGCTGTTTCCGCCAGTCTAACCACCAGTCTGACCGGCGGAAACATCTTAATACAACTGGTGGGGGGGGAGTTGCTGCAGGTATGTGGGAAGCCTCCTCCCTGAGGCTTTGGTCGTTGGCTCAGTCCGACCGCCAAAGTCATAATCAGGTCCTAATTTATTTCCTATCCCTTCTCAAATTGTCTCCATCACCACCTGCAACAGATCTACCCCTCTCCCTAAACCCTAAAACCGATAAACTATTTTATAATCCTTCCCCCAACTGTCCCCACACACTCCACCAGTAAAGATCTACCCCCACAAGCCCATGGAAAGTAAAAATAAATAATGAAAAATCTATCACTCCCATAAAAGGTGTGCCATCCACACCATCCTCCCCAGGCCCACCCCTTCCCTAATTAACATAGCCCTACATACCTTAAAGTCCTTATAAAATGTCACTCTGGATATCTTCTATTTTGCCCAGACTCTTTAGCACTTAAAGAAGGGGACCTCTGTGGTTGAAGGGGCTGGAGGGGTGGCTACAGTGGGAGCAGGAGAGATTGCTTTGCAATAATTAATCCACAGCCAACTGCATAAATAAAAATAAAATGCTCAGATGAAAAGTTTAAATATGTGAATTTAGGGGTGAATGACACTTCCAGCAGACACTTTGCTTGTGTTTAAAAAATTTACTGAACCCCAAAGTGATATATATCTTACCTTTGAACAATATGGTGTAGTAAGTTTATACTGCACAGCTAATTTGACATTTCCATGCAATAAAAAGTGAGCTGATCGGGCAGGGTGGCATGATTTTTGGAGAGTTATTTGCACATTTTAACAATTTTAACTCCAGTGGCCCTGCTCTTTCCTTGGCCTGAGCATACTTGTAATTACTGTGGAGTAATTAAACTAATTCAGTAATCCTGCATTACTCTTGTGACGCAGAATTAGCGATTGTGACGCCAAGAAGCCACATTGCATAACCGATTTTCCCGTTTGGGAAAAATCAGACCGTGAAAAAAACTGAAACAATGCAAGAGCGCAAATGTTCACCTTTGGTGAACAGGTCAGAATGTTCAGTGGTCATTTTGAATGTGAGCTGCAGTACTATTTTTGCAATTTTTTCTTATTTAAAAAAAAAAAAGAAGCACGTACTGTAGAGACTGGGTGGCTACTGTACAAACAGCAACTTCTTGTTCCTGTCCTGAAAACTCCTCCCTCTGCTTTGTCCAGCCCTTGATCACTTTGGGTTTGAATTTTAGAGGGAAAGCATCCATCTCTCTCTTTGGTTGCACTACCTGCTGCACTTGCACCACTGGAACCTTACATTTTTGGGAGAAATCAAGTAAGTTCAATGCAGCACTTGGGAAAATGTTTGTTGTTTGGTGGAGGGCATGTAGCAGTATTATGTGTTCCTTTTTTATGTTGTATCTTTGTTGGTGGGTGAAGTAGAGTTTGGGCTGGAGTGTGGAGTCCCCGGCGTGGACGTAATGGTTACGTCCGTGGCTGCGCCGCTCAGGCGCCACGGACGTAACCATTACGTCCAGGTACCGGCCCTCGGGGAGGCGCTGGCAAGGGTCGCCCCAAGGGGCAAAAAGCACTATTGGGCAGTTCTGCCCCCTTACGACCTATTTTTTTTAATCCACTTAGCACCAGGGATCATCTGTGTGTGTGTGCTTTGTGTGGGGCGGTGGCCCCTTGGGCAAGGGTCGCCTCCCAACGGGGGGCAATAAAATCTATGCCATTTCTGCCCCCCGTGGCCAGAAACCGTAAAGACGCCAGGGATTTTTTTTTGTTTTCTTTTTTTTCTGTATTTGGGGGGTGCCCCCTTGGGCAAGGGTCGCCCCCAAGGGGCAAAAAGCACATTCGGCCTATATTTCTAGGCCCATCTGTCCCCAAGGGGGGGCAGAATCCACTTAGCGCCAGTGATCATGTGTGTGTGTGTGTGTGTGTGCTTTGTGTGGGGGGGTGCTCTTGGGGGCAGATTGGCTTATTTTTTTAGGCCCATCTGCCCCCAAGCAGAGAACACTAGACACGAGGGAAAAGTTATAAATGGTTGCTGGCGGGGTGTTTGTCATCTGGCGAAGTATTTGCATTTGTGATTATAACAGTTTATTTCTCCTTTTTGTTCTAGTTCAAAGGTTTTGCTTCCTTTGCTGTGGCTTGTTGTGGTTTTGGCAATGGTTGTCCTGCGGTTTGCGTAGTTGCATGTTTTAGGTATGTAAATAAGTTTACTCCAAAGGAGTATTGTTGCCATGCATGAATGACATGTTTGTAGGTGGTGTAATGAATGCAGGATTGTGTGTGAAATTGTCCTTAGATTTATGCACAATGATATTTGTGTTATCTTATGTCTAATTTGCTTTTCTTTTTAGTGGGATATCATTGGTGATTGCTGTGGCGGTGCAGAGTAGTTGCTGGTGAGTCAAGCTTTTTCAGGCAAGTGAGCGGTATAGTTTTTGAGTTTATAACTCTTAGTGATAAAGCTACACTTTGTTTATTACTTATCTTACACAGTGCTGGTTGTTGGTGGTGCATTTGTCCATTTACTTTTTGTAGGAAGGATCATGGCTAGCCATAGGATGGCTGCTCAGCATGTTGTTGGTCTGCTTTTTGAGTAATCTTCTGACCATGATTATGAGACTGACTCTGCATCTGAGGCAGAGGAGGAAGTGCAAGATTCTGGAAGTGAATATTCTGTCAGAGAGGAATCATCTGATGATGAAGCCACTTTCATTGCTAATGAAGGGCCTGTTTTAGAGGAGGACACTGATGTGCCAATGGTACAGCAGTCAGCAGCTGAAAGGCTTCCCATTGGAAGACATGACACGTGGGTTGCACCAAACATGGAGCAGCCACAGTTGCCTGCTTTTACTGGTTTCCCAGGGTGTCGTGTTAATGCGGAAAACTTTTTGCCTGTCAACTTCTTTGAGTTGTTTATGGGTGATATATTTTTGGAAGAGATTGTTGAGCAGACTAATTTGTATGCAGAGCAGTATTTGAGGGACAATGCCGCCAGACTTAGGCCACACTCCAGAGCTAGCCGGTGGATTCCCACAAATCTGGAATAGTTGAAAAAGTTCTTGGGTTTAAATTTTTTGATGGAACTCATAAGGAAGCCATCACTGTCTTCATATTGGTCTACTAGTCCCTTGATGGCAACTGCTATATTTCCTGCAATCATGAGTCATAACCGGTATGAGCTTCTTCTTCGGATGTTGCATTTTTGTAGATAATGCTTTAGCCTTTGCCACGAGATCACCCTGATTCTGACCGTCTTTGTAAGATTAGACCTGTCCTTGATCATTTGGTAGATTGGTTTTCAGACATCTACGTTCCAGGCAAGGAAATATCTGTGGATGAGTTTTTGGTCCTGTCCAAGGGTCGTTTGGTTTTCAGACAGTACATTCCTAGCAAGAGGGCCCAGTATGGAATTAAATTGTATATGCTGTCTGAATGTTTATAATTTCCGGCTCTACACTGGTAGGGATCCCAGTATTGAACCCCCTGGTTGTCCACCCACTTTTGGAGTTAGTGAGAAAATTGTGTGGGAACTTGGTAGACGACTGTTTAACAAAGGTCACCATTTATATGGAGATAACTTCTACACTGGAGTTCAGTTGTTCAAGGAGTTGTTCAAAGTGGACACTGTTGCTTGTGGCACAATCCGCTCTAATCAGAAGGGGTATCCAAGAGAGCTTGTCTGTAAAAAACTTGAGAAGGGACAGTGCAGTGCCTTGCGGAATGATGAGCTGCTAGCTCTGAAACTTGTAGACAGGAGGGATGTGTACATGCTAACTATTATCCATGATGAGAGTACTTCAACTGTGACTGTTTGGGGTCAAGTTGCTGAAGTGCGCAAACCTGTGTGCATTTTAGACTACAATAAGCACATGGGTGGTGTTGATAGAGTAGATCAGAGGTTGGAACCTTAGACTGCTGCTCGTAAGTCTTATGCTTGGTATAAGAAATTAGTGGTTCACCTGTTCCACTTGGCAACTTTTAATGCTTTGTTGTGTTAAAGGATAATTCTCCAGAGTCAAGGATGACAGTTGTGAAATTTCAGGAGTCTATCATAGCGAGCCTTGTTGCGCTACAACAGGCAAGAGTTCCTAGAGAAGCAGTGGTGGAGGATGTGGCTAGAATGAAAGATTGTCACTTTGCTGAGCACATTCCTCCCACGGCCAAAAAAACTTTCCTGCTAAGAAATGTAGAGTCTATGCTCAAAGAGGTATCAGGAAATTGACTAGGATGTACTGCCCTGATTTTCCTTCAAAGCCTGGGCTGTGTGTGGGTGGCTGTTTCAGGAGCTACCACACACAGAAGAATTATTGGAAAATACTGTGAGTGTAAACTGCTGTTTTATATTTTCATATATTCAGTTTCACGGTTGGCATTACTGTCATGTATTCAGTTAGAGCTTTTGTGTTTGTAGTTTTCTACTTATTTATAATTAGTGGTTTCTTTGTTGTTGAAAAACAAAAAAAGTGATGGCGGTGTGCATGGACTAGCGCTTGGCTGGCGGTGTGTTTGGGGTGGCGCTTGGCTGGTGGTGTGTTTGGGGTGTTGCTTGGCTGGCGGTGTGTGTGGGGTGGCGCTTGGCTGGGGGTGTGCGTGTGGTGGCGCTTGGCTGGCGGTGTGCATGGAGTGGCGCTTGGCTGACGGTGTAAATATTTACTTGCTGTTGGCTACTGCAACATTGCCAGCCAAATGCCAGTCCACACACTCCCATCAGCTGGTGAGATTGCTGTATTAGGCATGAGGGCGTATGTAAGTGATGGGCCCTTGAGTGGCGCTGTCCGTCGATGTGAGTGTTGAAATGTGCTGGGCCCGTGGCTGGCAGCATGAATGGTCTTGTGCATGTCATGTATGAAAGGTGTGTGAATGGACTGTAAAGCGGTTGGTGCTTTGTCATGGCTTTACAGCTCACGAGCTGTGAGTCATTGGTTCCGTTTTTTGTCCTTTCAGTTCTTGACAGTGCATTTCATTTTTGTGAAATCGCTTAAAATTTGATCTACTGAACCATCACTCACCCTCGTGTCAAATCCAAACAGTATGTGTGGTAAAAATAACAAATCCTGCTCTGCTGTAATCAGGCATCGCAGCACACCCGTGACACGCTAGGTGTTTCGGGTGGGACCCCGATGATGAAGCATGCCACCATCTTGGTTGGTGGGTGAGGGGTCTTTTTAACATAACCTAAGTGCATTTCTTTTAACAATTTTTAGTGTTTCGAACATCACATATGTACGTGGACATATCAAAACGATCTATCGCAAAACTACCTGTGTTTTGGGGGGGCACCTATGTTTTTCGGCCCGGGTGCGGCCTTCAACTAAGGAAACCTACCAAACCCAGACATGTTTTAAAACATAAGACACCCCTGGGACCCCCAACATTTTCTTACCCAGACTCCTCTGCAAACCTCAAAATTTGCTTAAAAAAGCATATTTTCCTCACTTGTCTTGGTAGGATCACCACTCCGGCACAAATTTCCTACCACCTTCCTCAGTTTCCCAAGTAAAATGATACCTCACTTGTGTGGGTCCCCAAAGCAGATCAACTTGCTGTGCTAACCCCTCAATCTCTACAGGTTATTGGCATTTTTCTGTTGCAGGCACCTGGGCCACCCACACAAGTGAGGTATCATTTTTATCAGGAGATATGGGGGAACGCTTGGTGGAAGGAAATTTGTGGCTCCTCTCAAATTCCAGAACTTTCTGTCACCAAAATGTGAGGAAAAAGTGTTTTTTTTGGCCAAATTTTGAGGTTTGCAAAGGATTCTGGGTAAGAAAACACTGGGGTAACCACGCAAGGCACACCTCCCTGGACTCCCTCAGGTGTCTAGTTTTCAGAAATGTTTGGGTTTGGTAGTTTTCCCTATATGGCTGCTGAGCCCAGGGCCAAAAACAAAGGTGCCCCCCCCAAAAACAGTTTGTTTTGTATTTGATAATTTTGAGTGTGTCCACATAGTGTTTTGGGGCATTTCCTGTCACGGGCACTAGGTCTACCTACACAAGTGAGGTACCATTTTTATCAGGAGACTTGGGGAATGCTGATTAGAAGGAAATTCATGGCTCCTCTCAGATTCCAGAACTTTCTTCAACCGAAATGTGAGGAAAAAGTGTTTTTGTGCCCCATTTGGAGGTTTGCAAAGGCTTCTGGGTAACAGAACCATGTGAGAGCTCCACAAGTCACCCCATCTTGGATTCCCCTAGGTGTATAGTTTTGAAAAATGCACAGGTTTGGTAGGTTTCCCTAGGTGCCGGCTGGGCTAGAGGCCAAAATCCACAGCTGGGTACTTTGCAAAAAAACAGCTCTGTTTTCTTTGGGAAAATGTGATGTGTCCAGGTTGTGTTTTGGGGCATTTCCTGTCGCAGGCACTAGGCCTACCCACACAAGTGAGGTACCGTTTTTATCTGGAGACTTGGAGGAATGCTGGGTGGAAAAAAATGTGTGGCTCCTCTCAGATTCCAGAACTTTCGGTCACCGAAATGAGAGGAAAAAGTGTTTTTTTGGCCAAATTTTGAGGTTTGCAAAGGATTCTGGGTAACAGAACCTGGTGAGAGCCCTACAAGTAACCCAATCCTGGATTCCATTTTTGTGTTAAAAAGCAGCGCAAATGCAGCGCTAAAAAAGTATAAATACGGGCCTTAGTGTGTGTTTCGTGACCATTTTGTCTTTAATTTCTATGCCTCCCCCTTCAGTGGCCTTGTGGTGGATAAGCTGTGCAGCCAATGTGTGCTTTAATCCTTTTATTCCATGTTTAACCGCTTAACTGTTGTCCCCTCTCCCATGTGAAGGTCCCTTTTTTACTTTTTTGAAGTAGTTCATGCTTGGGTCTCCTTAATGTTTTGTCCAACATCTTGGGAATTCTAATGCTTCCAAGTGTCTGCGGATTCCCCTAAAGGTGACCAAGAAAATAGCCATAATATAGCTACATTTTGAGTGTTTTGGTAAAAATAGGAAAAAAAGGGCTCTGGTAAGAGTGTCTGTTTTTTTTCTTAAAAACACCATCAATGAATGGCTTATTGTGTTAAAGTTACCATCGTCCCAGCTAGCAGGAACATGCAGAGCTGTCTTAAAAAACCTAGGCCCATATTTACACTTTTTTAGCACCGCATTTGCGTAATTTTTTTACGCAAAAGTGGCGCAAACGTTCAAAATACAATTGTATTTTGTACGTTTGCGCCGTTTTTGTATCAAAAAGCGACACAAATGCAGTGCTAAAAAGTATAAATATGGACCCTAATTCCATACCACTGTTCTGTCGTTTTTAATTGCGGTAGCCCATTTTTCCTATCTTTTTGTGCTTTCAACGTACTTCCAGTTTGTGGTGGAAACTAATGTGAAACCCATAGCTAATCCAGGAAAGCTATATGTTTCTAAAAATTTAACAGAATTCTGAATTCAGAAAGGGGTCATATATGTAGCTCTCACAAGGGCCTGATTTAGAATTTAGGGGACAAGTTATTCTGTCACAACGATGATGGATATTCTGTCTGCCAAAATCTAACTCCTATAGGATATAATGGTATTTCGATTTGGCAGAAGGGATATCCATCACCGTTGTGGCAGAATAACTTGGCTGCCAATATCTGATTTGGGCCATAAGTGTTGAAACAAAGAAATATTGAAAACGAGTTGGAAAAAACAGCCATTTGTAACAATGTTTTCATCTGTAACTTTTTGTCACAATGGCTTATTTACAAAAGCAATGTACCATTACATTCACTAGGCCCTTTTAGTTGTAGAGATGTATAGGCTTTGTAGGTTCTCCAAGAACACGAGGTACCCAGAACTAACAATTGAACTGCACTGTACAATGGTTTTTCATTGTATACTGAGTATAGACCCGTTCATATGGTGAAATGTAGAGTAAAAATAGGTATCACGATAACATATGTATTTCAGAACTGGGCATAAGATATGGAATTTAGGAGCAGTGGATATCTGCACATCTCTGAATTTGTGGGTACCTGCAGGAGCATTTGATTTAGAGGGATTTTTCAAAATGCCTTCTTTCTTGCACACTGGCTTACATTTGCAAGGAATGAATGCAGTCGAATCCAATAGGTAATAACAAACATCCTAATATCCTATGCACCCACCTGTCTTCTGATAAAAATGGCACCACACTTGTGCGGGTAGGCCTAGGGCTTGACACAGGAAGATGCCCCAAAATGCAACATGGATACATCACATTGTTCCACTAAACAAAAATTTCAATTTTTTTGGCAAAGCGGGTAGCTGTGGATTTTGGGCCCCAGCCAGCACCATGGGAAACCTAGCAAATCTGTCCATTGTTGAAAACTAGATACCTAGGAGAATCCAGGATGGGGTGACTTGTGTCACTCCCACCAGGATGGTTTACCTAGCATCTCTTGCAAACCTCATATTTTGATTTCACATTTTCCTCACATTTCTGTGATAGAAACTTCTGAAACCTGCAGAAATCTAAAAAATTGCTTCCACCCAGCATTACCCACTTGTGCTAATAAAAATGCTGCCCTATTTGTGTGGATAGGCCTAGTGTCCATGACAGGCATGGATCAAGCCAAGGTCAATGGGAGTCCTTACTTAATTATAGGCAAAGTTAGAGGTTTACAGGGCATTGTGGGTAAGAAACTCTCATGGGATTCACAGAAGGCACACCACCCTGGAATCACCTGGTTGTCTACTTTTCAAAAACATCTGTGGTGGGTAGGTTTCCATGGGTGGCGGCTGAGCATAGCCCTGAATCTTGCAGTTGCTCCAATTGCTGATCTCTCCACAAAGCACTTTAGGGCTGTTTTTGTCAAGGTCTCTTGGTCCACCCACACAAGTGAGGTACCATTATTATCTTGAGACTTGGGGTTGAATGCTATATGGTAGGAAATGTGTGGCTCCTTGCAGATTCCAGACATTCTCCTCACAGAAATGTGAGGTAAATATGTGTTTTGAGTCAATATTTGAGGTTTGCAGGGCATTGTGGGTAAGCAAAATGTGTAGATGCATGGAAAGCACACGACCTTGGACTCTCCCAAATCTCTAGTTTTCAGAACTGTCTGGGTCTGGTAGGTTTTTCCAGATGGCAGCCTACCAAAACCCGAAAATTGCAGCCATTCACCCCTGCAAGTAGGATGATACAGAGAGTTAGTAAAACTCTCCTGGCCCATGTGTAAAAACAGCATCCAAAAGAATCAAATGTCCTCTTGCTTGCGATTGTGATGGGATGCTTTAGTCCTGTCGGGACGGGGCCACGCCCCTGAAAATCAGGTCCCCTGACCTTCTGGAACACTTCTCAGCACTTCCTGGTGGACACAGAAACCCCGGCAGGTGTCCCAAATGGAAAGGGGGAGTGGAATAGAAAGAGATAAAACACTGCCACGTCTTGCTGGTCCAGCCAGGCACCCTTTATCTTCGGGGTGGCAGGTCGTTGTTGACAGAGTGATAGTAGAATTAGTGCACGCAACTTCCTTGAAACTGAATCTCTCGTTCTGATATGGACACAGGAACGGTAGAAGAACATCGGGATGCTCCAGCACATTTCTTGGATAATAATAACTGTTGGCACAATTACTAACACTGCATTACCAAAAACCCAAACTGAGTATCATAACAATAAGTATTGCAACACTAGGGCTGGCTTCACAGAGATTTACTGTTGCACATTACAATTAGAACTGTGGTTGCATTTATCATGCACAAGAAAGACAAGCAAGGGCATTACTTATATCACATATAACTTTCCTGCATGCATAGGGTTAAACTAAAAGGAACAAAATCAATCCAAGAAATACAAATGTCCACTCTGAGTTTAAACAGTTAGGGTGGCACAGTTTGGTTTAGTTTCACTGTGTGGGTGAAAAACCCATCAAAAGCAAATTCCTCAAACCTGAAACACAGGCATGAATGACACAATTTAATTCCAAGAGATAGGCTATTAGAGAAATAAAAGTCATGTAAATGCTCTTTTAAAATTGCACTGTCACCTTTTGTAGTACTTGAGCTCAAGCAGATTTTCTGAAGCACATTTAGGCAAGTGACTACAATAATATTGTAGAATGTTCAGAAATGCATTTGGATCTTCAAGATAAGCACTCTGCCAAAATACAAGGTCTGAAATACACCAGCTGTTATAGGAAAGTGCGGCGCTCAAAGAACAAACTCCCTGGAGAATACTAGTCACTTAGCTACAGTCTTTTCCGGAATGCTGGAGGAATGCCTGGTGACAGCTGGTACAGGAACGAAGAAAAGAATTGCCTCAAAAGTCCGGAATACGAGGATGACAGCAGGGGCTGGACTGCCAAATCAGATGCTGAGATCAGGAAGCAAAACAAAGCCAAGCAGGGAGGCATGCTTCACTCTACTATTTATAGCCAATCAGGAAAGCAGTTGAGTTTCCACATGTAGATGAGTCACCACACCCAATTAGAAGCACATGTCTACACCACACCCATTTAGAAGCACATGTCTACACCTGCTCACATTAGCAAACAAGCATTGGTAAAACAAGCAGTGATAAAACCAATTGTGTAACACATTACATTATGTTTGCTTAGAAACATGAAGGTTTAACCAAGAACAGAGATATGATTTAACCCTAATCCCTGGGGATGCTGACAGATAACGCAGGAGGCACCTTGGGGATTCCTGACAAGTTCGCATGGAAACAAAAAGATTGTTAAGGGTTTAGGGGTGAGGGTGGGGCCTGGTTTTAGGATGGGAAAGACCCACCCCATTATTTTATTAAAAATTTGTTTTGCTGGCATTCAGTGAGCTTTTTTACCCTCATGGGGGGCAGATCAGGGGTACTTAGCCCATCTCCCTCCTGAGGGGGCAGAAAGACTGTTGCCCCATTTATTTGGAGGGCATGGCCATGGCCATGGCAATGCCATGCAGACCCACCCCTCTGTTTAAAAAAAAACTGCTTTATTTCAGTGAAGCTCTGTGGAGACTATAACGAACCACTCACCTGAATTTCCCCTGTTGTTCCGATGGGGTGAGTATGGCCCCAAATCCATCTAGGGCTTGGCCGTGATTGCAGTGAGTCTTTTAGCTAAGCACTGCACTGAGCGAGGCCACAAAGGGATAGGGGGTTTGGAGGAGAAAGAGAGAACAAACAAACCACTCAGTGTCAGCATTCCTTCTTATCGAGGTAGGGACGGGTGGACAGGATGTGTTGTAAAAGGCATTAGGTTCCCTTGGTTAGCAAGGGAACAGGTCTGTAAAAAGCTCTTCTGAACACAGCTTTGATTTTATCCCACATAACATGTCAAACGACATACAGGTTAGAGTACCTAAAATCTTAACAGGGGCTTTTATCGCTTCTTCTCAGGCCACCTAGTTTTGGCCAGGAGATGGTTGAAGTTTGTGATATATGTCAGTGAGTCTTTTGTTCCTTGTCGCAAATTTAACAGTTTGTTTTCACTTACTTGTACAAACACATGTTTGGCAAATAGACGGGTCATGGCTGTCTTAAGACAGGCCAGTTGTTCAAAATAGGGTCATCATTATCAATCAGTGATGTAGGCCCATTGGCTGCTACTCCCTCCAGATAAGAACTGACGAAAGCCACTTTTTTGCATCTCTGAGGAAGGCCTGTGGTTTACATAAAAAGTATAGCTGTCATTGACTAATGAATGTTGCTTATTTGGTGCTATCCCCACAGAAAATAGGTGTGCTAGCTGCACAGGTGTTGTATTGATTGACTATGTTGTTGATGAAGGGAAGGCTTAGTGTAAGTATCGAAATGTCGGGTATGTTTCCCCACCGGGTTTTCCCATGGGTTGCTCCTTGGTTTGTAATTTACTAACTCATATCACAACTCGGAGTTCTCTTCTCTGAGCTTCTGCACTTCTAATTGCAGATCCTGCTATAATCTCCCTAGGTCCCCTGCTGTGGGTTCTACTTCCGCTAAGGCCTGGGCCAGATCCTGTGTGTCTATGTGGGTTTCCATATCATGCAAAGGGAAATTAAGCTTCTGTGGCTTGGCCACAATTTCCTAGGTTGTTCCAATGGGATGAGTATGGCCCTGACTCCCTCTGGGGCTTGGCTGCGATTGTAGTGATTATTTTAGCTAAGCAATGCACAGGGCGAGGCCACAAACGGAAGGGGGATTTTGAGGAGAAAGAGGGAAAAAACAAACCAGTCTGGTCTCAGCACTTCTTCTTATCGAGGCTGGGACAGGTGGATTTGTTGTAACGGGCATTGGGTCCCCTTGGTAGCATGACTCCTGCATGGGAACAGGTCTGTAAAAAGAGGCACAATTAGTTTACTAGTTTGTAGGCTCTTCTGAACACAGCTTTGATTTTATGCCACATACCATGTCAAAGGAAATACAGTTAGAGTACCTAAAATCTCTACAGGGGCTTTTATGGCATATAATGACTTTTGTCCCATACAGCACATAGGCCCATATTTATAGGGAAATGACAAAGCGCGACGCTGCGCCAACACGCATGGATGCGCCATATTTAATTGAATACTGCGCACCCTACGCTGGTGCTAAATTTAGCTGCCAGTGCCAACACAAGCATCCTTGCACCATTTTGCAAGGATGTCTGCGTTGAGGGGTGTGATTGTTTATGTGCAGGAAGGTGTCCCTTCCTGCACATAAACAATCACTAATGGCGATTTGGCACTTCTGTGTGTACTGCAAAATGCAGCACACATAGAAGTACCAAAGCGTCATTTTTAAATGATTGTTTATGTGCAGGAAGGGACAACTTTCTGCACATAAACAATCATGTCTCACATTTTACTCTTTCTATGCATGCTGCAGAATACAGTACACATAGAAAAAGAAAAAAACGAGGCGGGATAAAAGTATTCCTCCTTGTTGTGCCTCGCTAACGCCACCCTTGAGGTGGAATTAGATTTTGTCTCTGCCTCAGGTTTACGAAACCTCCTAAATCTGAGGCAGCGTCACAGTGCAATGGGTGTTGCCATGGGTCACCCACACAGCAACACCCATTGCACGCCCCTTCCACGTAAAGGGCTGCATGTTAAGGGGTCGTATTTACAAGGTGGCATTAAGCCACAAAAAAGTGGCTCAACGCCACCTTCTAAATGCGGCGCAGGGCATAGTGCCACCAGAGCGTCACAAAACGTGACACTCCGGGGGTGCTGGGGGCCCATAAATATGCTCTATAGAGCGAACAAAGTTCTCAAAGACAGTATACTTTAGTCTCTCACCAAATCTGGGCTTGTGTTTCTTCACAGCAGCCAAGAAAGGTTTGGTTAGCAGTAAGGATCAATTATTTTTTTAAACATATAAAATCAGGAACTGTTCAAGAGTCAATTGTTTGCAAACAACACAAAACAGTAAATTGAAGTGCTCCGGCTTTCTGGTACTACTCAGTCTTTCTTGCAAGAACCTCACCAAAAGTTTATTGTCCATTATGCAGTCAGTCATATTTCCTGAAAAGGACCAAAGAAGCTATACTGTGTTTGCGCTGGGTAGTTTTTCATCAAACCTTGCACAATGTGAGTCCACGTATTAGTTACAACTGAGTTGTCCCCTTTCCTTTTTCCTGCCGAGCCGGTGGCGTAGAGCCGAGGCTACGTGAAGGATGGGTGTCGGGAGACATGTCACCCAGGGAACCAATGCTGAAGAGGGATGCCAGTCGAAGGAGGAAGAGTCAGTTGCCAGGCTGCAGGAGGCTGGACAGTCAGGTAAGGAGTATAGACGAGGCCAAGCACAGGCACAAGAATGCTTAGTTTAAATAGTCTTGTTGGGGGCATGAGTCACTGTTTGCTGTTTCCCTTGTGCAGTGGCTTAATTTTTCAGGCACCTAGGGATGAGTCATCCTGTTTTAGCAATATGTATATAACAGGTGGTGGTTATTAGTCAAGGATGAGTCATCATGTTTTTGCAATATGTACGTAATATGTGGTGGTTATTAATCAAGGATGAGTCAGGTTTTCTTCCACTTGCTGCTTTCCGTTTGCAGTGGTTTAATTACTTGTTAACCTTGTGATGAGTCATCATGCTACATACTCATAGCACTTGGTGGCTAATTAGAAAACACAATAATGCTCTTTCACATAATTTGGTGAAACCGACCGTGCTTTAACATCGCAAACAAAGTGAATTATAAATACATACACCCTAGTGCAAAAGGGCACCAGGGAGAAGCATGATGTCATGATTCAATCAAACTCATGCATACCTCTATTTTTTAACTTTACATGCATATCTCATTGAATTGTAGCATTGTAGCATTGTGCATGAGCGTGCTGTAGCACAAGGGAGTAGGGTCACAACAGTTGGAGCAAGATGTGGCTGAGGTGTGCACAATAAACATCTTCTCCTTCTTACACTTGTCTGTGCCTCAATATTGAGAGTGTTTACTAGAATGCTACACTGGTGATGGGGTTGGGATGCACCTCAACACGTTCTTGATAAGGATTTTCTAACCAGAGCATCACGTAAGATCTCTGGAGAGTGTGACATTCCCAGACATAAAGGTTCATGCTGGAGATTATGGTAGACATATGTCCAAAGTTTTAAGTTGGGAGTCTGACCCATTTCTTGTTATCGTGAGTACATGTTATGCTTATGGATGACTGTAGGCCAAAATAATGATCAAGCGTCCTTGGAGAGACTGGTACTTAATGAGGGAGTTGTATGACTAAGGTCGGCAAGACATTTCTTTGGCATTCACCCTTTATATGAGTATTGTACACTGAAATAGAGAGGAGTTTGCCCATGCCGTTGTGGGAAGAACCGAAGCTTAACCTCTGCATGTAAGGACGCATTTAGCGGGCATGATGTAGCACTGGAGCGTGTTGTGTTCTGATCAACTACAGGCGCATGATGACTTTCCTCATATGTGTGCCATTATCACATGCGAGGAATGCACCGGGTGTGTGCACATTAATCTTTTTGTGGGGTGAAGAAGAAAAGAAAACACAACAACATTAACCTGAAAGTGAGAGTGCAGTGCAGATAGCAAAGACTGAGCTCCTGATCTTGTTCAAGTATCATTCAACCAAACTAATATTAAAAGAATACAAAGACGCTTACCATATTCCTGGAGTCTGATTCCCTCTGACAGGATATTAGGATTGCACACAGAGAATGTTTTGTAGAGACATCTTGTCTGTTGAAAAAGTGTTGGTTCTATCACACACCACCTGTGGGTCACAAAGAAGGAGCTAACTAATTCTATACATCATTAATAGGAAAATCAGCGCAACTTTCCTATTTGAATGTCATGTAATCCACTGAGAATGGAAGATGAGACCAATCAAAAGATGCTAACAAAATTTTTTGTCTAGATACAGTGCTGAGGATTACAATTTTGTAAAGGTTATAATGGTATCATTAGACAGATGCATACAAGCTAAATTCAGGAGCACATATTAGCATTACATTACTAGCAATGGGAGTTTCTGTATTGTGTTACAGTGTCCTCTAACAACAAATACAATAATGCAGAGTTCCACTCCCCCACCTTTCTTTTTGGCATTCCCAGGTGATCTACCGCTGGCGTGTTGCGAATGGAAAAAATTATTTCAATTGCTCAATAATTTGTAGGCCAAATTTGGGATTGGAGAGAAAGATAACACTACTTCAACATTGACTAGGGGTGGATGGCCAGGAAAATTTAGAACATCTGCCTGATATGTTGATGAAGCCAGGAGATTAAATGATTGTGAAGTATGCATAAAAAAATAGACAATCATTTCCTACCAAGGATCAGTACAATTATGGAGTGTTATTACTTTGGAAAGTGCACTCACAAATAGAGGGAAACATACATTTTCTCTGAGTTTCTTAAATTGGCTGCCACATGTACGTTTGGTGTGACATGTGATGAAAGCATTTGAGACAAATTTATTTTAAATTGTAAAATCAAAAGAATACTCGAGGAGCTCTGGCTGAAGGATGATCCTCCCCTGAGTAATGTTTTCATTGTAGCCAAGCTGGTGGAACACACAATGAATGTATAAAATAGATCAAACATGACATGGACTGTAAGGAAAATGAACAAGTAGTGGCGAAAGAGAAAGTTGATGTACAAGTAGTAAAGGGAACATTTATGTTTAAAGAAAGGAAAAATGCAAGTACGTTTAAAGGCCAGTGTCACAGGTGTGGCAAAGTTGGTCACATGGCTTACAGCAAAGACTGTCCTGCAGTAAGAGCAATGTGTAATAAATGTGGGTGGAAATGATACTTTCTGACATGTTGTAGAAGTAGAAATATGTCTAAAAATATAAAAAAGCATTTTTGAAGTGAGAATTGTTTTGCAAATGACTGATTTATGATCGGGTTACCTCAAAGGTACTGTGAGAATTGGAGATCAAGAAGTAGAGGTCAGGCCCGATTCATGTTCTAGATTAACTTTAATCTCAGAAGAGGTATTCAATAGAATGTTTGGAGAACACAAGAAACTTCACAAAATTGTACATATTCCTAGGGGGATATTGTGGTCAACCAATAAAAATGAAAGAAAGAACTTGGGGAGTACTGAGTATAAAAATAGAAATACTGCTTGCAAAATATATGTTTCTTGCAAAGGTGACAACATTTTGAGGTGACCAACACAAAGGGATCTCGTTAAACAATATGTTCACAAAATAAAACCAAAAGAGAAAGCAGTACCTGTAACAGCTAGAGTAAGAGGTCTTCCCCTGAGTGTTTATGATACTGTGAGAGAAGAATTGGAAATATTATGCAATTTAGGAGTAATAGAACCTGTTGAAGCTACGGAATGGTTGGCACCAATTGTGGTGTCTAAGAAAATAGATGGAACGGTTCATTTGTGTGTTGATCTGAGGGCTATGAATAAGGAAGTATTCGTAGACAAATTTCCACTACCAAGCAGAACAGAAATGGTTACAACTGTGGCAGAAGCAAAAATCTTTTCTGCGTTAGAACTGACATCCGCTTGCTACCAAATCTGCCTGCACCCTAATTCTCAAGAACTCACTGTATTTATCACATCAATGGGGGCGTATAAATTTCATTGAAAGCCGTTCAGTCTCGTATCGGCATCAGCGGTCTTTCAGAGCGTTATGTCAAACATGCTCACGGGGATCCCTGGTTGTATTTGGCTATCATGATGATGTACTAATATTTGGACACACATAAGCACAACGTGAACAAAGAATATGACATGGTTTACTAAAATTCACAGAATATAGCCTTATAGCCTTACTGGAAAAGGAGCTAAATGTAAGTTATAATGTACAGAAATAAACAACCTTGGGCACAAGATTGCATTTTAAGGAATGCAACCCAAAGTAGAGCTGGTAAATACTATAATGAAGTTTGCAGCACCAGAGAGCAAAGATGACCAGAGATCATTCTTAGGAATGATAGAGTTGTATGGCAAATGCATTATTACCTTTGCCAGCCAAACATACAATATGCAAACGTTATTGAGGAATACAGTTACTTTGAGTGGGGTGAGCATTGTGAGAAAGAAATTGTAGATGTGAAAAATGCTTTGTCTGCTGCCCCAAATTTGAAGGCATTTGTGCTGGGAAAAAACTATTGTTTCTACGGAAGCCAGTTTTGAGTGCTTAAGGGCACAAAATGAGAAAGGTGAGGAATCTATAGCATTTGCCTCAAGAGTTTTGAGACAAGCTGAAGCAAATTACTCAGTCATTGAAAAAGAGGCTTTGACAGTGTACTGGACCCTTATCAAATTTAGAAACTTTATTTGGGGATTGATGTTCAAAGTGAGGAGAAATCATAAGCCACTTAAGGAAGTGTTTTCTTGAAAAGGACCTGGTGCAATTCCCAGCATGATCAAGAGGTGGGTAGGAAATCTTCAGGAGTGTACATTTAAGGTGCACACATTCCTGGGGTGAAAAGCTTGGCAGCGTATTGTCTGTCCAGGTTGGTTGGTGACATAAAGGAAGAAGAAGGAACTGGTGATTACAATAAGGAGGATATAGAGATACACAAGGCAGATGTATGTGCAATTTCTAAAGAGATTGTTGAAGAAAAAATTGGAAACACAAATTAGAAACTAATTCTGTCTTAAATAAAGTACATGAATTGTTAATAAAGGGTTGGGATGGAATGGTCAGAGGAGAGCTGTCAGTGATGGGTGGATGTTCTCTTAGAGGTACCAAATTGATACCTACAGATTCTATAAAAAACTCATTGACTTAGCACATGAAAGCCATTTCAGTATTACCAAAGGCAAAGATTAAGACTAGATTTCAGGTGGCCGGGTATGGATGTAGTGGGACCAGCAATTATGTAATGTATTTTTCCAATTTTTGCTTGCCTCCCATAGAGTCCACATGTGCTGCCACCAATTATTTAATGTATTTATTATGTTATTTCCCTGCACCTCCTTCTCCCAGAGGGGGCCCATGGCTCAGAAGGGACACAAGCTAACCTTTCTGTGTAATGTTGTCATATGACAAAATAGTTTATGCATGTTTTGGGTACACTATTGTTAAGCCTTTTGGATGATGATGATGACTTCACTTGTGTTTCATTGGCTAGATACTTTGGATTGCCCACGTTTCGCTGACCTTATTTGTTGCTTTGCTCGTAGGTGCTGCAGAAGACATCACATACAGTACAGATATGGAGAGAAGTCTGTGAAGAAATCAGCTGACAATGACACCTGAATCCTACACTAAGTGCTTCTGCTTCTAGTGCTAATTGCTAAGTGCTAACTGCTAGTGCTAAAAAGATGATATCAAAGAAGGGGGTTCCTTCGAGGAAAGTGGCTAGTAGAGAAGAGAAGAAGCATGTTTCCACCATTGGTATCAAGCCCTCAGCTTTTTTCTGGAAACGTCATGTACCTCCTGCACTCTCCTCTGGGCATAAAGAGGCTGGGACTCTTGCATCAACTGCACCCCCACCACCAAAACCTAAGGCCATATCTCTCAGCACTGCAGTGACTGCAGTCGTGGAGAGTAGTGAATCTTAAATGGAATTGTCTCAGCCACAAACTGAATCATTGTAGGTAAGTGGACAACAAGAGCTGCAGTCAGCAAACGATCGTGTGGATTTAGGAGCAAAACAGGAGGTTGAAGTTCTTGCTGAGCAAGAAATTGCTGAGAAGACTGCTCTTCTCCATCAGCTTCACAATCTCCAGCAAAGAAAAGAAAGAGTACTTCCCATCTTCTCCAAGCCCCCCATTCTGATGATCCAAACATGGACTTGACCTCAGCTGAATGCGAGAGACAAGGGAAATAAAAGGTTCCTGAAAGCCTTGTAAGTGAGAAAGGTGGTGATGATGGCGATAAACCAATGAACATGTGTGAAAAGTACAGAGGAAGTACGAATCACCTCTATTCAATCTGCTTAGAGGCATGTGGTTCCACAAGCACCACCAGTTCCCATATTTGCAAGACCCCAGAAACTTGCACCCAACACCACCACTCCTATCACAGTTGCAGCACACCATAGAGAAAGGAAAACAACAACACAACCAGCTAGCTTCAATCCTAGTTCTTCAGCTTTGGCACAGTAAGAAAGTTATCCTCCCCAATTTGAGATTTCTTCGTGCTGCGCCAGCATGAGGATAACATTACAATATGCTCTGTTTGTCACAAGAAAGTTCTTTGTGGTAGGCCACGTGGACACTACTGTACAGGAGGGCAACTGTCCCATTTTAAAAAACAACACAAAATCATATGGGAAGAGCACTTTAAAAACTTAGCTGCTGGTGGTGAGAGAGAACTAGCAGCTGAAGTAATAGAAGAAGCTGGTCAGGAGGAGGAATAAGAGGAGGATACCAGCAGCAGCATCACGCAAAGCGGCCCTGGAAGCCTCCCCCACAGTAAAGAATCCTCACCCATAGCAACCTCTACATGGCACAGCAGCTTTCATCCCAGAGAGCCCAGGCAGCCTAACTGCTGCTGGTAATCGAAGGTCTCTTGTGGTAGTAGTACCACAAGAAAAGCAGCCTACTATTAAGGCTATGTTTCTCAAGGAGTCACCATAGAACTGGGGCAAGGAAAAGCCATTTTTCTACAACAGGAAGCTGGATAAAGTGTTAGCACTTGACCTCCTCCATTTTTCTTTTGTGGAAGATGTTTGATTCCTGGAATTTGTAGATGTCTCCTGCCCAAAATGTAAGGTTCCCAGCCTGAAGTATTTTGCCATAGTGGCTATACCAGTGCTGCATAATGGAGTTCTGCAACTGAACATCAATGCTCTGAAGCAGAGCAATGTTCACTTTATCCTCCTCAAGACCGACATGTGGACCAGCTGTCAAGAAACAGATTACATGTGCATCACTGCTCACTGGATCTCCTTGCATTTGCATTAAAGTAGGCAAAAGCTAGCTTTTGGTTTCACTGTGAATGATGCTTTTCAGGGCACTCAGCAGCATGCACCTGTTTCAATGTTTGCCATGGAGCAATTGCATACAGCTACCAACATCTTGTAAGAGTTTTATTCCAAGGTCTACGAATGGATTAAACCCAGAGGTCTCACAATTTGATTTGTTGCTACTGACAATGGCAATTTAATGCCATATCACTATGTATTTGAAGGCATGGCTGATGGTGAATATGGCTGAGCAGTGAGAGCTGAGAAAGACTAATTCAACCTTCGATTCAGCTGTTGACCTACAAATGAGCAAATGGTGACAACCATCTGCAAAAGAAACATAAGCCTCCATTTTCTTAAATGAAGTTAAAAAACACAAAGATCTCTCCCATCCTCATCTTTTCTTTCATTCCTTTGCTGGGCTACCACTGAAGATTTAAAACTGAGACTGCCCTTTATTTTGTATTGCTTCCATGGACAAGACAGAGGCAGAGGGACACCTCACAATTAAAACAGGTACCCTACTTGCACTGAGTATTATCAAATAAATCATTCATCATGTGATGGTGGATGGGGGGGTCTGGTAAACTATGCCTGATAATGTAATATTTGGTGGGACCATCCTGCATCAATGATTGCCTTTTCACATAATGGCATGCTTTAATGTTCCTTGTCCATCATCTTTAAGCTATTCTGAGACCAGTCAGTTTATTCACTAAGGCTAAACTAAAATTACGAATCTCCAAATTCTTTTGATTTTCATGTCACCACTACAGAGCTATCTCTTTTGGCTGAAATGAATCTTAAAGTACCGTAAACAATGACCAAAAGGACCATTGCCTTGTATCTGTTTCAATGGGAAACAAGAGGACTCAAAGGGGCCTATCCCTATGGACCTGAGAAGTGCGTTGATTAGGAAAATGCTGAGTAGTTGTTCAAATGGCAAAGTCTAATTAAGTGATTGACTTGTAGTCTGCTTTACTGCACACAACAAGATGTTGGTATTGTTAGAGTAATAAGCTGGGTACATGAAACTAGTTGTTTGTGATTGATGGCAGGAAATTGATTCTTCTTGTGTTTTAGTTAAAGGCCCACCAGTGCACCAGTCTATGCACTCTTGCTCCCCAGGCACCATCATGCTTCCCTTGACTCTCTAATATTGAAATTTATTTTTGCACTCCACGGGCTATCTCGGCTGTAAGAAGAATGCTCCACAGCACTTCAGCTCTGCGGTTCTGCCCTGCACCCAAGATGGACAATGTCAGAAGAATGCAGATGTACTATCTATATGTAAACAGTATCATGTTTCTTTTCATAACTGTAACTAACTTGTGAACTGTGAGGGGTGCGGGTACTCCCTATTTTGCATTTTCCAAGCCAGAGGGAACAAATCGATTAGATATCGTGGAAGTCTAAAAGATTGTTTGCTTTTGGAAACTGAACTGTCAACTTTCTTCCACAAAATATGTGATGTGCTCATTGACTTGATACATGTTGTGTTTGTCTATCTCTCACCTTTCCCTAATTCTCCTTAACCATCCCTTTCATTAAACCCCTAACCAACTTCCTCCAGGTTGTGTGATCAGTTGAGTTGAGTGTTGATTTCCACCATCAACAGATCTCACACTGTGGGTGGGGCGGATGAGGTTAAAGCAACATCAACACTTACAGGAGAGGGTTACCAAAAGTGCCAATTGCCATGCCACTCCTCTTACACAGACATCATGAAAGGAGCATTAGGGTGCAGAGACTTAATTACCTCAATGTTTGTGCAAGTATATGTAATGTGCACTTTTCCCCTGCTGTCTACTCCCTTTGTTCTATTGAAGTAATCTACTGAGTCCCCATGACTTCTCCTGAGACTTGGGGGGCGGGGGGTTCATTATGTTTTCTTTAATAAGCGCGCTCCACAATGTTACTAATTATTGTTTTATCATGGAAGTATCATTCTTGGTTTTTCAACTCATTCTGTTTTCATTTAGTGTAATGGTGGCTGTGATATACTAGTTCACCTCACTAGATTAATTCATGAATATGAATGATGTCCTCTTGCACTGTTGTCCCTGTTACTTCCATTGATTCAGAGCTACTAGAATCTCAAAGGATCTTTGCAAAACCCTGCATTAATGTAGTGAGTGATGATAGGAGAGGTAGCAGGCACCACTTTATCTACCCAGGTGAAAAAAGAAGCTCTTGGGAAGGAGGAGTCATAGTTTTGCCATATACTGACAGACCTCATTAGCCATCACAAGGTAGGGCAAGGACAGTAAGTAGTTTACAAATATTACTGACACTGATGGGGGAGAGTGGGTACTAATCAGCCTCATCAAAATCAAGGAAGAGTGGGAGGGTTATGTTTGTTCAATCATATTTTACTTTACAACATTGTCTTTAGGGAGGAGAGTTCTGGACTGGATGAAGTACGACAATTATAGTTCACAATACATGGTAAGGGGTTGGGTAGGTCATAACAAAAACATGAGAGGGGAAGGTGAGGGACACAGTGGGTTGATTGGTTTGTAATTGGACAGGGGCAGAGAAGAACAGTCTCTGTCATCACTGTATTGTTAGTGCTTTTTTTTAAATTGTGTGATGCTAGTTTTCTAAACAGTAATGCAAAGACACATTTTCATGATGATAAACTTATTGATTTAATTTAACAAAAATGTACCACCTTTTACGCCCACAATAGGGTCACCCAAACCCAACATACCCTAAAACCTCCTTCCTCAACTGTCCTTTTTAGCCTCTCCTCCCACAATGGGCCACCCCTCATAAGAAATAGGCTTCCACAGCACCTACCTGGCACAACAGTTCCTTCTGGCCACGATTTGCTGGAGGAGGGCAGTGGTTGGGGGCTGGCTTGGGTGGCTGGAGACCTCGGCTGCATGGAGTATTGGCGATGTAGCTGCCAGTGCCCCTCAGCTTGTGGCTTGAGTCAGCGGCGGTTGCCTCCTCAAGCACCACCAACCTTTGGTACTCCACAGAAATTGTCTCCATTTTCAGGAGGCACAGCTGAGTGGCTGTGTCCCACTAAAAGTGGGCCTTAGGAAAGGTTCTCCATCAAGAGTAGCTAGATGTTCCAAAGAAAAAAGAAAAGAACATGAATTGTAGTACTCAATGCATTGTATAGTACCCATAACATTGCTGTTCCCCCAGGGCCATTGGAAGTTTTTTGATGTGATTCTTGGTCAGAGGGCAAATTATTCTCGTACATACTTAGCACAATGCAGTACAAGTGTGTGGTACTATGCCTTAATCCATGATCTCCGCCATAATCAAAAGTTTACTAAAAAGGAGGAAAAGTTATTATGATTTAACATGGAGACACCTGCAAACCATGCTTAATGTGTGTTAATTAATGAATGACCTGCCAAATATAAATATATATTGACATTGATGAAGATAGCACACTTAATGAATGCTACTCAACGTACTTGGCTATAACTTGCAACATTAATGGAGACACCCTGCAGGGGCAGCATGTTTTTTTCTGGGCGACAGCTAGTGGTGTGTAATATTAAAATTCCAATGGCCCTGCTCTTATTCTTCCTACTCACTACTGAGTCCCACCCTGAGAACAACTCCAGACTGAGTACCACACTACAAAATTCACCCAAAGTAATGCTCTACAAATACTTTTTAACATGGGTTTGGGGCAAGTAAGTGACAGTGTAGGGCAATGCAATTTAGACAGCAGGCCTTGGGGTAGGCTTATGTTTGGCTAGGGGCTGGTTGAGTATCGTATACTAGAAGGCTTAGTCACATGTTAAATGGGAGGTAGAAGATGGAATAGTAATGAAGCCATGAAAGTGAACACTTAGGCAGAAACTGTGGGAGAAAGGTGGCACATGCCAAGATGGGATTACAGTTAATGGAAGGATGGGAAAGGCAACATGGGGTATGGAATAGAGGAATGGGCTCTGGGTACTGCACCTTTTCTAATAACAATTAAATGGTAGTGAGAATGAGCTTACAACAAAGAAGGATGGATAATTTATGAAAGGATTGCTAAGTGGACTTGGAAGAAAGGGAGGAATATGTTTACAAATGCAGTAGTTGTCATTGAGGAAAGAAAGTGACTTACCACTTGTCCCAGCACCCACTCCTTTCCCCTCCACTGGATGGTGGCCTTTGTCCTCTTCAGCAGGATCCTGGAGTACTTCCAGTTCTAGACAAAAATATAATGCACATATTTAGATACCTGTAACCATCACATTATTTTACACAAGTTACAAAAGCAATACATCAATAATGTTGGATTATCTACTCTCAAAATTATCACTTTGAAAACTTCAATAGACCAAGTACGTAGTCAACAATTTAACGCTATGTAGTATTTTTTTTTCAGCATGTTTTTTCTGGGCGACAGCTAGTGGTGTGTAATCATAAATTCCAATGGCCCTGCTCTTATTCTTCCTACTCACTACTGAGTCCCACCCTGAGAACGACTCCAGACTGAGTACCACACTACAAAATTCACCCAAAGTAATGCTCTACAAATACTTTTTAACATGGGTTTGGGGCAAGTAAGTGACAGTGTAGGGCAATGCAATTTAGACAGCAGTCCTTGGGGTAGGTTTATGTTTGGTTAGGGACTGGTTGAGTATTGTATACTACAAGGCTTAGTCACATGTTAAATGGGAGGTAGAAGATGGAACAGTAATGAAGCCAAGAAAGTAAACACTTAGGCAGAAACTGTGGGAGAAATGTGGCACATGCCAAGATGGGTTTACAGTTAATGGAAGGATGGGAAAGGCAACATGGGGTATGGAATAGAGGAATGGGCTCTGGGTACTGCACCTTTTCTACTAACAATTAAATGGTAGTGAGAATGAGCTTACAACAAAGAAGGATGGATAATTTATGAAAGGATTGCTAAGTGGACTTGGAAGAAAGGGAGGAATACGTTTACAAATGCAGTAGTTGTCATTGAGGAAAGAAAGTGACTTACCACTTGTCCCAGCACCCACTCCTTTCCCCTCCACTGAATTGTGGCCTTTGTCCTCTTCAGCAGGATCCTGGAGTACTTCCAGTTCTAGACAAAAATATAATGCACATATTTAGATACCTGTAACCATCACATTATTTTACACAAGTTACAAAAGCAATACATCAATATTGTTGGATTATCTACTCTCAAAATTATCACTTTGAAAACTTCAATAGACCAAGTACGTAGTCAACAATTCAAGGCTATGTAGTATTTTTTTTCTCATAATGTGCGGACATGGCTCCGAAATTATTGTAAAAACAATGAAAGGGTGGAAAGGAATAGAATTGATGTATGGTGGTATCCTGCCATGCTGCACTGCCATGAGATCTAAACTTGTATGACATGACATCCTGTTGGGTTCCATGATAAACATCTCTGTGCCTGTATTATGGAATGCTTTTTCAATTTTTCTGAATACATAGGCCTGTGTTCCTCTATACTTTGCCAGGAATCTTCTATTAACACAAGACTGGGCAGAGGGGTGAGGTAAAGGATACTAAAAAAGGCAGCAGAAGAAAGCTACAGACAGGAAGACGTCAGCTGTGGAAACTGGGGGAATATAAAAGAAAACACAAGGAGACAGATATGCATGGTTAAAGCGGACACTAAAGTAGATAGGGAGAAGTTAGATAAAATACAGAAGACCTAATATTGACACTCTGGAAGCTATGTGCAAAGTCAGTCTCCTTTCGTGTACTGCAATGCACAGAGATGGAGCAAAGATATGTATCAGAGGGGTGAAGTAAAGTTTTTTTTCACCATAACACAAAGGTGTAGGGAAAAAAGCTACAGATGGGAGGAAGTCAGCTGTGGAAACAGGGAATATAGAAAGCATGAGGAAATATGTGGGGATAAAGTATACATAAAAATCATGCCCGCTCCTTTGAAATAAAGACACTGGACGCAGGCAAGCTCTGCCGTTCACTGCGAACATGGTACCATGCACATAAATAAATGTCATTTTTGCACTTTAAGGCACATCTATCCACATCCTTTGCTGCAAAGGAGTGGTCAAATAAATTACTATGCAAAATTATATACATGAAAACTATAATATTTTGATTGTGTGTTATGTAAGATGATTTCTAGTAACATACCTAATATATACATACATGAATGCCACATCAATATATACATACATTTACTTTTTTGAAATTATATTCGAAATTGTAATTATTTATATAGGAATATACACGGATATTATAAGATGTATGCATGTAACATACATATCATGCAAAAACACAATTACTTATATATGCACATATTTAATTATATATGTAATAATATATAGTGTAAATTACACATTCGTATTTATTATTGATATATCAAATATATTTTATATTGAATATATATTGAGAATAATATGCAGATTCATTATATATAAAATGCATTTCTAAGGAATATAATAAACAAGCAGGTCCAGCTACTGGTGGATGATGTCGAGCTAGCAGTGCATCCCATGCGGTTGGCTAAAGGAGACCCCACTGTGGCGGTGCATGCAGCGCTGCACTCTCCCCCATCTCAGCTGATGCTGTGCTAGGCGTCAGTGATAGAGCGTTCCGACCTGATAAATTACCTGTATCTGGACGCTCTTAGGTCGATGAATCTTTTGACCAAGTGGGACTCTCTTCACCCGAGAGTAATCAATCAAAATCAACAATCAATAATCAATAACGAACATAAGCAATGCCCTGATCAACATAACACTTCACAATTAATCCAGAATACATTTCGGCGAAACCATGACCTTTCGGTCATGAATAACCACACCAGTTTATTCAAAGTTAATGCATTTATTTCCCTATATTAACAAAGCTAGCACGATATAAATGTGTCTCAACACCAAATGATATATGTAAATGAACATTAATAGCTGTCCATAACGACGGAAAAGATGCAATCTATGCAGCATTTGAATAACAATGCCTTCTATGATGGCAACGCAAACCACTAAAACTATAATCTGTAATGAGCTAATTGCATACATTGGTAAGCATAACAAGGTCTCAAATTGCATCGTGCGACAAATGGATCCTCATCTAACCTCAAATTTGCATCGGCATGCAGGACTTCATGCAAAAACAATTTAGCAACATTAATTTGGAAAACTCCTAACTAGGGCTCTTATCAAAAATCAGCAGTTGGATACCTAAAAAGAAACACAATGCAATTGTACATTTTCTTTCATATTTACCAAATTCAATCAGCATTCAAGGAAGTCTTCGTCTCACAGGTACCGGATTCGATCAGCATGGGACGGGGCAAAGGGGCAGGGTGGACGGGGCAATTGCCTCACAGCGGCAAGGTAAAACTACTACTTCATGCAAAGGGACAAATCAAAGTTAAAGTCTCTAGGGCGAGAATTACTTAAAGTCTCTTTCTCTCGATTAGAGAAAGCATCAAAGTCTCTTTCAAAATGGCGTCGCAGCAAGATGGGCCATAATAGCTGCAATGGGCAATAATGTTCGTAATGGCTGGCAAATGGCTGGTAAAGTTCGCAATGGGCTCGTAATGGCTGCTTTCTTCTCGTGCACCTGGTTTAAATAGACAACAGTTCAAATCCAGTAGGGTCTTCCATTGGAGGGTTCATAGGTTGGCTTCTAATTGTCCAATCAAAAACAACAATTTACAAGCTTCTCCCTAGGCATACATTATCCTTGGAGTCGGGAACGTAAGTTGCAACATATTTTACCAATTAACTCACTTTCAGAGCTTCCATTGTTCGCACCTGCAGATTGACCTTGGAGCAAAGAAGAAGATGCCAGGCTGACACGAAACCTTAAAGATAAGCATGTGAACCGATCTCACTGGAAAAGTACAGCTTCAAGCAAGAATACACGTTTAATTAGCACATTGGAAAAATACGAGCATCTAAACCGTGAGACAAGGCAACTAGGCCAAAGCCTCCGCTAAAGTTATGCTAAGCTAAAACATTTATAACAAGCAAATCATGGCACACGTTTACGATTATGTCAGATTCGTACAATTCTAATACATCACGATATATAAAGCACGCTTATAAATGTTGGCAAACTACGCTGAGGGCACATTTGTCCCCGTACAATCTTTATAAGTTCGGCTAAAGTCACACTTGATTATTGCAGCACTACTTTTATGCGCTAATAAATGTAAAACCTTCATTTCTGCGTCATCAATCCCTCCTCTGATGACTACTTGTCATCACACAAAACTAATCCCACAAATTTTATTCCATTAAAATTCTGTCAGTTCTCTTTGCCTTTTAGTTCCCCTTGTTCTTGCTTTGTATTCTTCTGCCATTCTTTTCATCATTTTCTCTTCCTTCCTTCTCTTAATTCTTTCCATGATCATTAATATTCCCCTTTTTATTCCCCAAATCCCAAAGATGCAAATTAGAACTATTAGAATTCCCTGTATTATTTTCAGTAGTATTCCATTCCAAATTCCACCAATCCAATTTCCCACTGAAGCAATTCCCTTTCCAACCTTCTCCCAAACTCCTGGTTCTTTCAATTCCTTCAAGTCTGCACTCTCTTTTGTTAAATTTGCAAGCATCGCTTTAATCTTCACACTGTTGTCTGGAATATACGTGCAACAGTGTCGCGCACCAAGCATTTTACAAACGCCGCCATCCTTTGCTAAAAGAATGTCTAGGGCAAGCCTGTTTTGAAGAGTCATAGCTCTTTCCGCTGCAAGTTCAGCATCCATCAGGATTATAGCACCTGAAAACTTTGTCAACATGTTATCCACTATAGTAGACAACTTTCTTATTTTGATGGAATTCAACACAACTCCCAATTAAGGAATCATGGCTCCAAATATATCTCCTACCACAGCAGCTGCAGTCTCTCTTTTCTGGATACGATGAGATCCAGACGTCTTTGGAATCACCGATAGGTCATCCAGTTGATTAACCTTTGGGAACACTATACCCAAATAACATCTCCCCCACCATCCCTTTGGAAGACGATAATAGGCATTTTGCCCACAAATGTAATATACACCTGGTATGACAGGGTCAAGTCCGTTCAGCATGAATGTCCATTTGGCCTTAAAGATAAAGGTATGTTTACATTCACTCGCACCCACAAAAATATTATCATAATAAGATTCACCTCAATATATACAAAATTTCCCTACATGCCAAGCATCTAAAGCTATTCTCCCTTGTGTTCTTATTGCGGCAAAAGCATAATTATCTACTGAAGTCCTCTTATGTAGCTCCTTTTCTAATTTCGCATTCATTTGTGCCCTTCTATCATCTGTGCGATCTAAGAAGCTTATTTCTACTGCAGAGAGGGAGCAGGTAAGGTTTTCCCTATGAGCGAAGAGCTGTTTCAAAAGGTTGCATTGGCTCGAAAAATTCCCTCATTATTTTTGCATCCCAATCTTTAGCAATCTGGCTTAGCTGCGTGATTATAGGAACATATGCAAAGGTAACATCATAATTTGAGTAAAAATACTGTATGTTGGTTTGACCATCAAATCTAGAAGTTACTATACTACATGTAATCCCATATGTAAGAGGCATGTGGTGATAAGTCACCCCTTCCGATACCGATGTCGGTATCTGTGTACACACATAACAATCTTTCGCATCCATAGTCTCAACATATTCTGTTAGCAAGCGATAGAAAACATTATACGAAAGTTCCTTCTTATCATGCAAGTGTCTCTCTTCTAATTCTAGTCTTCTCAATGCAGTTAGTTCAGTGACAGTAACAGGAGCAGAAGTAGAAGCATAAATTTTCTCCTTCTCACCCTTACCACGCATTCCAAGCACTATTGCCATTATTATTAGTACACATGCAGCTATCAAGCCTATACACACATATTTACAATATTTCACTCTACTGTTTTGTGTCATGATCTGTATAGAATCAGAGAGCTAGAAGCACCTATAAAAGAAACGATTTAGCAATTCAGTTACAAAGCTGAACGAGCGCAATGTTCACATAGTTTTCTTCAGGAGCCAAGTCACTTATCGGTTAGCAGCATTTGTCTCAATTCGGCAATAACTCAGTTTTTTTTTTTTTTTTTTTCTTTTTTTTCAAAGTTCAATAACTCACTCTCTCTTTTTTTTTTTTTTTTTCAGTTGGCAACGTTGTCTCAAATCGTGTTTAAGAGTCAATCAGGTTATCAAAGTCTTATCAAGTTAGCAAATGTCTCATCCGGTTTAGCAATGTCTCAGCTGGTTGTATCACGTTAGATTATAGCAAGCAATGTCATTTACCAGCTTTTTCAATCAACAGCGTCCATAAAACTTTTCTTTTCTATTGGTATCTCTTCTTCTTCGTTCTCGAGGCTAAGAGATACAAATTCGTCAGTCCAATCGTCATGGACTACATATGCCCATTCTGGACCGGAATATCTCCTGTTTGGTATCCTTTTCCTTTTCAATTTTGCATCTCTCTTTGATTCTGCCTCACTGGTACTTTTCTCTTTGGCCAAGTCTTTTTCTTCACTTGATGTTGGTATCACGACAGACACTTCCTTTCTTTTCTCTTTCACTCTTGGCCCTTCACTGTCGTTCAACTTTTCTCTGGTCCTTACTTTTACTGGTGATATACTTGGTCTTTTCTTTGCACTATGTCCACTTGATGGACCTGCGATCTCTTCTGAAGAAGTGTGAACAGTTTCGTTCTGTTCTGCCTTGTCCCCTCCTTCTGGGGAGTCAATCAGGTTTTCCCTTTCTTTTTCTGTACCGTCTGCTTCTAGGAAAGCCCTCCTCTGATCAGGCTCTCCTGCTTTTTCACCTCTTTCGAGCCCTTTGTCACCGTTACTTTCTTCAGGCTCTTTGTCACTTTCAGCTGCTTCAGGCTCTTTGTTACCCTCAGCTGCTTCGTCGCTGTCTGAGGTTTCTCCTTGGTCTTCCCCAAGTGAATCGGTTGCTTCGTCCTCAGAGAATATTTCTCTCTCGTCTATTTCTGCCTGTTCGCTTTTAGTTCTGTTTTGCTCTGTCTCAGCGCTCGGCACTTTATTATCAGGTACTGGCAGTTTCAGCGCTTCAACTTCCTCATCTGTGGGACACAACACTTTCATTGTATGACTGGCGTGGATCCAGTTGGGAACTCCCGCACACTTCACAGCGGTAGTGGTTGTCAGGATCACTTGGAAAGGGCCTTTCCAACGGGGTTCCAGACACGACTTCCTCACGTGCTTCTTTACCACGACCCAGTCACCTGCTTTCAGTGTGTGTCCTGGACCTTTAAATCGGTGGCAAGGTGGTTGCTTCCACCTGGTGAGAGAAAGAGCGAACCACGTCAGCCAGACCTTTGCAGTAGTCTAACACCATATCATCTGTAATATTCAAAAGTGCGTTTGCGGGAACTGCAGGAAGTCTCATGGCCCTGCCCATGAGAATTTCGTGCGGGGACAATCCAGTCTTTCTGTCAGGGGTGTTTCTCATTGACATTAACACCAAAGGCAATGCGTCAGGCCATTTCAAATTTGTCGATGCACATATTTTCGCCATTCTTGATTTCAGTGTACCATTCATTTGTTCCACCAGTCCTGAGGCTTCAGGGCGATAGCTACAATGCAGTTTTTGCTCAATGTTCAGCGCTGCGCAAAGTAACTTTATCACCTCGTTATTGAAGTGACTTCCCCTATCTGATTCTAAAGAGATCGGGAATCCGAAACGTGGTATCAACTCCCTCAACAATAGTTTGGCAACTGTAAGGCTGTCATTTCTACGTGTGGGGTATGCTTCAATCCAGTGACTAAAAATGCACACAATCACCAACACATACTTCAGACCTCCATGCACAGGCATCTCAATAAAGTCCATCTGCATTCTGCTGAACGGGCCACCGGCCCTGCCAATGTGGCTCACGTTCACAACTGTTCCCTTTCCTGGGTTCATCTGCTGACAAATGACACATCGATGGCAAATTGCTTCTGCAACTTGACGGAATCTGGGGTTAAACCAATCAGTTTTGAACAATCTTATCATGGCATCTCTCCCTAGGTGAGCCTGCCCATGATAGAACCGCGCTAGCTGCGATAAGAGACAATTTGGTAAAACGAATTTTCCCTCATTTGAAACCCATAACTCATCTGGTCTCTTTGTACATTGTGACTTAATCCAGGAAGCCTTTTCATCCTCCCTGACGCTATTCTGTAATGCTTTTAGTTCATCCATTGTATCCACGACCTTCAAGGCAAATGCTTCAGCTGGTTCAAGCTCTGGCTCATTTATCGAATTCCATTCATCCCTGAGCAATATACAGTTCAAGGCACAAAATCTTGCGACTTGATCCGCATACGCATTTCCCAAGGAAACATAGTCCTGTCCTTTTGTATGAGCACTACACTTTACCACTGCAATTTCGGCTGGCATTTGAATGGCGTGTAACAATTCCCTCATTCTCTCCCCGTTTTTCACTGGCGACCCTGAAGAGGTCAGGAAACCTCTCTGTGACCATAGTTGCCCAAAATCGTGCACAATTCCAAACCCGTACTGACTATCAGTGTAAATGGTAACCTTCATCAATGTAGACAGTTGGCATGCTCTTGTAAGGGCTACAAGTTCTGCTACTTGTGCAGAATAGACTCCTTGAAGCCAGGACGCTTCCAAGACACCTGTTACAGTACATACAGCATATCCTGCTTTTAATATTCCCAATGCATCTCTTAAACATGACCCATCAACAAAAACAATTTGGCCATTTTCATTAAGCTTAGTATCCTTAATGTCAGGTCAGGGTTTTGTGCAAAATTCAGTCACCTGAAGGCAGTCATGCTCGACGTCTTCAGCGTTCTCAATTTCAGCATTTTCACCGGGAAGCAAGGTTGCTGGATTCAACGTAGTGCACCTTTTCAGCTGCACATTCGGTGAGCCCAGAATTATCGTTTCATACCTTGTGAGTCTTGCTCCAGTCATGTGTTGCGTTCGGGAGCGGGTCAAAAGTATCTCAACTGAGTGAGGGACCATGACTGTTAATGGGTGTCCCATCACTATTCCTTCACTCTGAGTGAGGCTGATACCAACTGCTGCTACGGCGCGCAAACACCCAGGCAGTGCTGCTGCGACCGGATCCAAAGTAGCTGAAAAATACGCTACTGGTCTGTTTATGCCACCATGGGCTTCGGTCAAGACAGACAAAGAACATGCATCACGTTCATGACAAAACAATGTGAAAGGCTTTGTGTAATCAGGCATACCTAAAGCTGGAGCCCTACACATGCATTCTTTCAATTCAATAAAAGCATCCATCTCATCTCCTTTCATCTCAATTTCATCCAATGCATCCTTCTGGGTCAGTTTCAGTAAAGGCTTTGCTAGTGTTGAGAAGTTGGGAATCCACTGGCGACAGTAGCTCACCATCCCCAAAAACTTCCTCACCTCCCTCCTCGTCTTTGGTGGACTCATTTGAAGTACACTTGTTATTCTTTCCTTCATTATTCTCCGTGACCCTTTCTCTATTTGATGACCCAAATATTTCACTTTCTTCTGACAGAACTGCAACTTTGAAGGAGACACCTTGTGTCCATTCCTTCCCAAATGGTTCAGTAGGGCAATGGTGTCGGCTGTGCAGCATTTTCTGTCTTAGATGCAATCAGTAAGTCATCAATGTACTGTACTAGGGTTGACTCAAATGGCAATTCTAACGCTTCCAAGTCTTTCTTTAGAATCTGATTGAAAATTGACGGTGACTCAGAAAACCCTTGAGGAATTCGACACCAACTGTAAACTCTGTCTAAGAATTTGAAACAAAAGAGAAATTGGCTGTCCTCATGAAGAGGCACCGAAAAGAATGCTTGTGACAAATCGATGACTGAGAACCACTCGGCATCGCAAGGGATTTGAAACATTATCACAGCTGGATTCGGTACTACGGGGCAGCATTTAACTATGATGTCATTTATTTTCCTCAAGTCCTGCACAATTCGGACCTTTCCACTTGGCTTTATTAGTCCCATGATTGGTGAATTACATGGACTGCTTAACACTTCTTTCAGTACTCCCTGTTTTACGAACTCGTCAATTAGTTGGGCGACTTTCATGAGGGTGTCTTGTGCCATGTGGTATTGTGGGGTCTGGGGAAAGGTTACATTGGGTTTTACGGTCACTTTCACTGGTTCCACTCCTTTCACCAATCCCACCTCTTTTCCTGTCATATCCCACACTTCTTTTCCGACTGTTTCCCGTAATTCAGCTGGAATATCTTTTTCAGTTAACATCGGAAGAAGGTTAATCAGAGGATATTTTTAATCAACAATTTCCATCTCGTCCCCTTCTACACTGTCCTCTTCTTCCCCATCACTGCTCGTCAGAATTCTAGTTCCATCGTACGAACACATAATCGAACATCCCAATTTGCACAATAGGTCCCTCCCTAACAGTGCTATTGGGCTTGAGTCACATACCACAAAATTATGTAACCCTTGATAGTTACCAATGCTGACTGGTACTGGATCTGTGATTGGGTTCGTCAGGTACCTGTTTGCTACTCCCACCACTTGAACTGTTCTCCCTGAGAGTGGCAAATTTGGTACTTCAATGCTCCTAACAGTTGAACGTGTGGCTCCTGTGTCAACCAAGAATGAAACACGATGACCCATAACTCTTCCCTCCACATATGGACCCTTTTGATCAACTTCCAAGGATGCTGCAAGCACACAATTTCCCTCTTCTTCTGAACTTTCACTCTCCCATACATTGTTTGTTCCATTCTCACTGTGTAATGGGAACTGTTGTACTGTGCCATTTGTACTCATCACCTGACTCGAGACCTGTGGAGGAACCATCACTTGCTGCTGACTCATTGGTGCCAAAGGTATTTGCATTTGCTGATTAGATACCATGGGAGACTGCTGTTGCATTGGCTGCATTTGCGTCATCTGCATACGGGGCATCTGCATCTGCTGCGGCTGCATGGGCTGTAATCCTTGCAGCTGATTTATGGTCTGAAAATTTGGGTTTGGACCTCTCATTTTCGGTCCCCTCATTGTCTGAAATGCATTGACATCATTGTTTTGCTGACCAACACCTGCACCTTCCTGCACCATCATCGGGCACTCGCGTTTCCAATGTCCGACAATTCCGCACACGTGACACGGCATCACCCTTTTCATTGCCTGCACACCATTCGGAATCGTAACAGTATTCAAATCCGGACCATTACTCCCAAAGCCTCCTCTGCCTCTGCCTCTCGCCTGTGGCTGAAACACCATATTTCCCTGCGGCTGCGGTATCTGCTGTTGGAACACTTGCAACCCTTGCAAGCCTGTCTGAGCTGCTTTAAGTTGCATCATCATCACTTTCTCTTTCAACCTTTTCTGTTTCACTTCAATTTCGTCGCTACAGTATTTCGCATAATTCAACACCTCATCAATTGGTTTCGACTGCCAACAAATCAAATGCGTCTTTATCATCTGGCTTATCTCTGGTCTCAGCCCTTCCACAAATCTGAACACAAAATGAAGCATGTCCTTCGCCTCTATTGTTTCCGTGCCACTGTAGTTCTTGAACGCCTTCAACAACCTCTCATAGTAACCATGAATCGACTCTTTAGCCTCTTGGGCAGTCCGATCAATCTTCTGCCAATCCACATTTTTCCCGGCAACCTTCGTCTTCAAATGCTCAATCACCTTATAGTACAAGCTCATCACCATAGGTGACGGTGCACCCGTATCCCTGTCTCTCTCTGGTTCACTTGTCGGCCAACCTACAGCCCTTTTGCATTCTTCCCACAAATCTGCCGGAACCACAATCTCAAAGAGGGTGTTCAGGTCTTCCCAAAGACATTTTGCAAGCTTCACAAACCTATCAGTCTGTTGATACCATTCAATCGGTTTCTCTCTCAATTTGGGAAAATCATCCGTAAAGGACTGAATGTCGCTTCTGTGCCACGGTACATGTATTAATTTTCCCCCTGCTGTCTCCCTCATTGGTAACATGGCTATTGCATCACTACTCTGTGGTCTTTTCTCCTTGTGCTCTGGGACGCTGTCTTTCTTCTTTTCCTTTTTCTTTGCCCACCTGCTTTCCCATTTGTCTAAGCACCTCCACACTTGGGCACTCTGCAGCAATTCTCTAAGGTGCGTTTTCATGCCTGCTGACCTCATGTGTTCAAAGTCTGTGGTCCCGAAATCCAATCTATAGCTTCTGCTCAAGTGTTTTGTCTTGTCTATCTCAACCCCGTTTTTGTCAGCTATTTCTTGCAACCTTCTATGTACCTTGTTCACTTCTCTCGTAATCCTGGGACATAGATACCTCAGCTCTTCTTCCGAGTAGGACTCTAACCTATTCACACCCATAGTCCCTTCCACCAATTCTTCTGCTTCCATGTTCAACCTTACCCTATTCAGATAGTCTTCTCCCTTCCCACTGGCTGAGCTTTGTGTGGAATTCAGACTGTTGAACCACTGTGTTAGCTGTTGCACATTCAACCCCATCAGCGTAGCATTCACATCGACTGCCATTGATGGTTGCGGCAACTTTTCAGTGTTTGATGATAGCGGTATTATCAGTGGGGGACTCGACCTCACCACTGTTGACTGAGCACATATGGGACTAAACTCCATCAAGGACCCAGATCCAGTTGGCTGAGCCACTATCGGAGTTGTCTCTGGAGTGTTTTCTATGTACCTCCTTTCCGTCCCATTCTGCACCACTGATCCTTGACCGCTCATACCTGAGTTAGGCTGACTGTACAAAGGTACCGGTGGACCTACAGTAATGGGTAGGGATATCGCATCTGGGTTCTGTCCATTCCCCATGTTCTGAGGCATGTTCATTCCCACACTATGGGTCATCATTGCCGGCATGCCCATCTGACTCCCCGTCATTAGAGCATGTGCGGTTCCCCCCTGCATTTGCTTTTGAGGCATCAAAAACTGGGTTGATTCAGCTTGTGCCAATGTTGGGTTGTGACCATTCTGTACTCCCATTACGGTTGGATCTAGAATCATTCCCGTACTGTTGTCATTGCTGTAGTACCTTGGGACCTGCGGCTGATAATTTTCTGCTGTTTTCAACATAGGCACATCTGGATATATTCTCCTAACCTGCGGTATCTGCGGGGTGAACAGTAAACTCGGGTCCTTAGATCCCGATGGCGTTTCTGAATTCGGAGTTTCATTATTCTGCACCGGTGCCAGAGGGGCAGAACTGGTACTTGGACCTTGTCCACTCTCTGCATAAGGTGGTGGACGGTCGTTCAGTAATTGCGTGATGAACTCCTCATCCTCTGACTCGTCTTCTCTATCTTTGGAACACCTCCTGTTTGTCTTACAGGTAGCTTTCTTACCTGTCGCCTCTTCTTCCTTAGCGATTGCGGGAAACAATTTTATCCCCTGCAATATATCTGACCTCCACACCTTCTGTGAATTATCCCACCTAGCGTCCGCTAGTGTCTTTTCTACCTTTCTTATCCTGGTCTCGAACTTCTTTTGCTGTTGCTGTCTAGCCATTAGTTCCCAAATCGCTAGAGCCTCAAACTGTGCTGGCCTTGGAGGTACCTTCATGTCGTACATCGCAAATCTCAAATTCTCTAGGATCCTTATATTGAATGTCCCATGGATCGGGAACGCTACGCTCCCATGTTTCTCTGTCAGCTTGTGCCATTGCTTTAGCCAAAGGCACGGAGCTACCCCCTTTTCCTCCATTACAATGTAAGCTGGTGTACCTTCGGGTGGCGTCTCCTCTCCTACGCTCGCTTTAATGTAAGACTCCCCCTTCATCGCACTCTTCAACGCTTTAAAAAATTTCATTTTCTCGTCTTTTATTTCACAAAGTTTGTAATCAATAGGTGACTTTAATTCCCGGAATACTCTTCGCTTGCCTTTCCCCTTCCAATCGAGCCTCACGGACTGCGTCCAATCCGTGCGCGACTCTTCTCTGCAATCAACCTATCCCAGCGCGGCTCCTAGTGACGTCACACTCACACACACTGCGGCTGACAAAGCCTCGCGGCTTGTCCTCCTTCACTCAGCTCCTCTCGTAACAACTTCTAGCATGTATCGCGAGCAACCAAATAATAATAAAACAGATCTGTCGGTTTACTACAGGAAGGGTAACACAATCGCTTCAGGACCTTAGGGATTTTTCACTAGCCTCGGCAGTTATTCCATCTTTCTCGGTCCCCACTTTCGCAAGCAAATCTGACCCGCAGAGTCTGCTCTCAACTTGTCAATGATCTATTCTAGTGCACTTAGAATTTGTCAAAGCCCGAAGTCGAAGTTTTCTTTCACTCCCTTAACACACGTACCGACTCGTTGACCACGCCCGGTCAACCTATTAAACCGACCAGACCACAACATAAAACAAGTGTCTCATACACTTTTCAACATACTCCGGAGTCTCTTGACCTCGCAGGGCCCGTCTCAACAACAACAACCACGTGGACCTTTTTCCTGCACAAAGCGCCACATGCACATGAAGTTCGACGACTTCCCTACTCTCACACTCGGAGTCGCACCTCCGCTATTCTCTATGAAGTTCGACGACTTCCCTACTCCTACACTCGGAGTCGCACCTCCGCTATTCTCTAAAATCCTCGCAACCTTTTCACACAATCTGCAGCAATAAGCTGTGCAAGCGCAAAACCCTAACTTCACTCATACCGTCACTAGTACCACCAACGCCGATTCCACACCTCCATTCTCTCCATTCGCAAGCTCCGAGATCCCGGGAAAGTCGCGGGGGACTTAGCCCATCATCATTCTCTCAATCTGTTTTACCCAAGAAAATCTAATTCAACACCATATACCTCTCGAGCAGGATCCCAAAGGGCGTAACCATTAATTCAACACCATCTACCTCTCGATTTGGGGTCCCAAAAGTCGAAACCGTCCTCTGCTACCATCTACTGGTAGAGCGTTCCGACCTGATAAATTACCTGTATCTGGACGCTCTTAGGTCGATGAATCTTTTGACCAAGTGGGACTCTCTTCACCCGAGAGTAATCAATCAAAATCAACAATCAATAATCAATAACGAACATAAGCAATGCCCTGATCAACATAACACTTCACAATTAATCCAGAATACATTTCGGCGAAACCATGACCTTTCGGTCATGAATAACCACACCAGTTTATTCAAAGTTAATGCATTTATTTCCCTATATTAACAAAGCTAGCACGATATAAATGTGTCTCAACACCAAATGATATATGTAAATGAACATTAATAGCTGTCCATAACGACGGAAAAGATGCAATCTATGCAGCATTTGAATAACAATGCCTTCTATGATGGCAACGCAAACCACTAAAACTATAATCTGTAATGAGCTAATTGCATACATTGGTCAGCATAACAAGGTCTCAAATTGCATCGTGCGACAAATGGATCCTCATCTAACCTCAAATTTGCATCGGCATGCGGGACTTCATGCAAAAACAATTTAGCAACATTAATTTGGAAAACTCCTAACTAGGGCTCTTATCAAAAATCAGCAGTTGGATACCTAAAAAGAAACACAATGCAATTGTACATTTTCTTTCATATTTACCAAATTCAATCAGCATTCAAGGAAGTCTTCGTCTCACAGGTACCGGATTCGATCAGCATGGGACGGGGCAAAGGGGCAGGGTGGACGGGGCAATTGCCTCACAGCGGCAAGGTAAAACTACTACTTCATGCAAAGGGACAAATCAAAGTTAGGGCGAGAATTACTTAAAGTCTCTTTCTCTCGATTAGAGAAAGCATCAAAGTCTCTTTCAAAATGGCGTCGCAGCAAGATGGGCCATAATAGCTGCATGGGCAATAATGTTCGTAATGGCTGGCAAATGGCTGGTAAAGTTCGCAATGGGCTCGTAATGGCTGCTTTCTTCTCGTGCACCTGGTTTAAATAGACAACAGTTCAAATCCAGTAGGGTCTTCCATTGGAGGGTTCATAGGTTGGCTTCTAATTGTCCAATCAAAAACAACAATTTACAAGCTTCTACCTAGGCATATATTATCCTTGGAGTCGGGAACGTAAGTTGCAACATATTTTACCAATTAACTCACTTTCAGAGCTTCCATTGTCCGCACCTGCAGATTGACCTTGGAGCAAAGAAGAAGATGCCAGGCTGGCACGAAACCTTAAAGATAAGCATGTGAACCGATCTCACTGGAAAAGTACAGCTTCAAGCAAGAATACACGTTTAATTAGCACATTGGAAAAATACGAGCATCTAAACCGTGAGACAAGGCAACTAGGCCAAAGCCTCCGCTAAAGTTATGCTAAGCTAAAACCTTTATAACAAGCAAATCATGGCACACGTTTACGATTATGTCAGATTCGTACAATTCTAATACATCACGATATATAAAGCACGCTTATAAATGTTGGCAAACTACTCTGATGGCACATTTGTCCCCGTACAATCTTTATAAGTTCGGCTAAAGTCACACTTGATTATTGCAGCACTACGTTTATGCGCTAATAAATGTAAAACCTTCATTTCTGCGTCATCAATAGTCATGGCCGGGTCTGCTGTCAGCGTGAGGTGGTGCTGCACATAACATCCAGCGCCCCTGCCTCACTAAAATTGTGGCGGGTGTCACACCTTCAAGCCACCATCAGCAGCCAGGGGTGAGCGACTCGGTGGCACAGCTTGTCTCTGCCATAGCAGAGCAGGGTTGTGTGCGACAGGCACATAAAAAACAGGGAACAAAAATGATAAAGAAACAGGGGGATAGAAACTAATAAAAAAGTGAAACTGTATTAAAAAAAGAGTGCCGGTGGGGCAGAATGGGGCGGATTGGATGGGGTTTAGGGAGCAGAAAAACATGAGGGGATGGCTAGGTAGGAGCAGGCCTATGGAAACAAAATGAATGAGTCCTCGCACACTGACATGCCATTCATTGTGTCTTTTTAGTGCAAACTGTGTCACTGGTGTCATTTTTCTCACGCATGTGCAAGACGCATCTTCTGTAATTCAGCGTAACCTCGCTGCAATTTCTGGCTAATTTCACATGATCACGCTACATGCAACTATGTGCCATAACCCTGCTTTCTTCCTCCCCAATTCATTCTTAGTACAATAAGTATTACTGGTTAGGGTGTTTGATACAGTTGACATATTAGGCCAGGCCTTGGGTTAGGCTAAAATCGGGCTATGCACCATTTGGGTGGTTAATGGAAGGTAGAAGATGGACCAATGTAGGAGACTGCATAAAAAGAAGCCTACGAAAAAATAGTCAGAGATATGTGCCTCGTATCTGGATGAATTAATTTAAATGTCTGAGAAGCAGAGTTCGGAACATAGGGAGATGAATAACTTAAAAAGGACTGGGGTTTGGGCTTAGGAACAAGGACGGAAAACCTTAAAAAAATGCATCAGTTGTCACTGAAAAGAGAAATTGCCTTACCACTCGTCCCAGCAGCCACTTGCTCCTCCAGTCCTTGATCCACTTCCTCCACAGGATGTTGGGCCTTGTCCTCCTACTCAGTGTCGGCCTGAGTTAGTTCACGACAAAAACAAATGACACTTATTTAGAAATGTCATTGCCAAACACAGTACACAAAAAATACTTAATGAATCTGAACTACCGGTAGCTAAAGTATTACTTTAAAAGGTTTACTTCTACTTTAAAAAAATCAAATAAGCACAAATTCAACTCTATGAAATAATGTTTTAACCGCTTAGGTGCGGGCGTCGGCCACTGGCCGACGCCCACACACCCTCCCTGGTGCGGGTCACGACCTGTGGCCGACACCAGGAAGGGTATCAATAAATCCTCGGGTGCATCGCACCCGAGGATTTTTTTCTTTTTTTAACCCCCCCCCCGGGAGACACGGAAGCTTCCGTGTCTCCCCCCACCCGCCCCTTTGTGACGTCAGCGCGCCTCGCGGCGCGCTGACGTTGCAAAGGTGTTTTCCCCATCAAAGCAGGAAGCAGCCTTGCGGCCGCTTCCTGCTTTGATGGGGAAAACGGCCTTTCTCACGTTCGGGAAGGCCTCGTAAGAAAGGGGAGTGTCTCCCCTTTCTTACGAGGCCTTCCTGAAAGTGTTTCCTGGCCCCCCGGTCGCAGCTGTGCTGCGATCGGGGGCCAGGAAACACTTTCAGGTTTCCTGGCCCCCCGATCGCAGCACAGCTGCGATCGGGGGGCCAGGAAACACTTTGAAAAGGCCTCGTAAGAAAGGGGAGACTCTCCCCTTTCTTACGAGGCCTTCTCAAACTGTTTCTGTGCTGCGATCGGGCGCCAGAAACAGTTTGAGAAGGCCTCGTAAGAAAGGGGAGAGTCTCCCCTTTCTTACGAGGCCTTCTCAAAGTGTTTCCTCGCCCCCGATCGCAGCACAGCTGCGATCGGGGGCCAGGAAACACCACTAGACGCCAGGGATTTCACTTTGGGGGGGCGGCCCCCTCGGAAAACGGGCCGCCCCCCCCCGGGGGCATAATTAATAAAAAAAAAAAAGGTAGGTGCCCCCTGGGGGGGGGGGGGGGGGCGCGATCGCGCCCCCCACCCCCAGGGGATTGTTTTTTTTAAAAAAAAAAAAAAAAAAAAAAAAAAAAAAATGACAGGGGGTCGCCCGTGGGCAGGGTGACCCCCTGTGGGGGCAATTTTTTTTTTAGATGTTGTAGGGTTTCCCTGGGGGCCATTTTGGCCCCCAAGGAAACCATACAACAACTAAAAAAAATAGATCTATATATAGATCTATATTTATATATCTATGTAGATAGATATATCTATGTACATGGATATATCTGTAGATATATCTATGTACATAGATATATATATATATATATAGAGGTAGATCTATATATACCAAAGAGATTTATAAAGTGTGCTACTCACCTGTGAGTGTCTCAAGGCGCTTGGGGGGGGGGGCGGGGGGAGGGAAAGGGGCTGGGAGTTTCACTGTTTGAAAAGCCAGGTTTTGAGGCCCTTCCCGAAAAGAAGTAGGTTTTGGGTCTTGCGAAGGTGGGTTGTGAGGGCGTTCCAGGTTTTGGGTGCAAGGTAGGAGAAGGATCTGCCCCCGGTGGTGGTGTGTTTGATGCGGGGGACAGAGGCGAGAGAGAGGTCAGCTGAGCGGACGTTTCGTGTGGGGGTGTGGAAGGTGACTCTCGTTGAGGTAGGCAGGGCCTGTGTTGTGGAGTGATTTGTGTGCGAGGATGAGGATCTTGAAGGTGATCCTTTTGTCAATGGAGAGCCAGTGGAGAGATTTGAGGTGTGGAGAGATGTGTTCGTGTCGGCGGAGGTCGAGGATGAGTCGTGCTGCTGAGTTCTAGATGCGTGTAGTTTGCGCTTGAGTTTTAGAGTGGTGCCGGCGTAGAGGGCGTTTCCGTAATCAAGCCTGCTGCTGATGTGTGCGTGAGTGACAGTTTTTCTGGTCTCTGTGGGGATCCATTTGAATGTTTTTCAGTATACGGAGTGTGTTGAAGCATGAGGAGGTGAGAGCGTTGATTTGTTGGGTCATCGAGAGGGAGGAGTCTAGGATGATGCTGAGGTTGCGTGCATGGTTGGCGGGGGTGGGTGCAGGGCCTAGCGTGGTGGGCCACCATGAGGGGTCCCAGGTGTTTTTGTGTGGGCCAAAGAGGATTATTTCGGTTTTGCTTGAGTTGAGTTTCAGGTGATTGGCTGTCATATATATATCACTTTTGTCAATATGTGTGTGGTTTCCCTGGGGGGAAAAGGGTCCGACTTGTCTAGTGGCAGTTTTAGTGCCATAAAGAAGCGCAGAAGGTTTATATGCCTACTGCAAAGAGCAAATCTGTATTTTATGTAAATAGCTGAGTACATTAGCAAAGTCTATGGAGAGATGAAGGGCACTTTTGCTGGGTGGTAATGAGGGAATCCGAGGAGGAGGGAGTGGGAGCACCAATAATGATTGTTGGACTGGGCACAGGAGGTGCTAAAGACTGTGACGAATGGTATGTGACAAGGTGTTTTTTGAGTGTCTTGAAAGTACGTGCTGATTGAGGGAAGAAGCGCAGGTAAGGTGGCCTCTACTGTTGCACGTATCTCACACACCATCGATTTTGTGACTGTCTACGTAGGCTAGTGTTTTAGAGCAACAGTTTAGCCAATAGCAGAGATGGCATCTTGATGGATGACTGCTGCCTACACTCGGGTTATAGAGGACCGCTCTGACATAGGATCAGAGACTGAGACATCAGATACTGAGACAGCATCCGAGGGATAGGACAATGGCGCAGACTCTGGGAGTGATTTTTCAGTCAGAGGAGTCCCATTCGATAACTCCTCTTCCAGTACATTATGAGGGAGGTGATGAGGACAGTCCTGCTGTCCCTTCGCAAGCTGTTTGTGCAACTGGGTAATAGTGGGTTAGGCCAACCCAGAGAGCAGGTGAATGCGGCGGCAAGCAGAGAGAGAGTGCTCTCTTGGGAGCTCCCCAATTTAGTTCAGCCCCAAAATTCCACCACCCAAATCATATTGTGGAGACATCAAAATTATCCATGGCAAAACAAACTGGTTTTGTAAGGCAGGCACCTGTGTTTTGGGTCCTGGATTCGGCGGCCATATAGAGAAACACACTAAACCCAAACATTTCTGGAAACTAGACATTCGGGGGAGTCCACAGAGGTGTGACTTGTGTGGCTTCCCCAAAGTTTTCTTACCCAGAATACCCTGCAAAGCTGAAATGTTGAAAAAAAACTCAATTTTTCTCGCATTTCTGTCACACAAACTACAGGAATATGCTGGGATCCACAATATTCCTACCACCCAGTGACTCCTCACCTGTCCTGATAAAAACACTACCCCACTTGAGTGCCTACACCTAGTGTCTGTGTCAGGAATGGATCACCCCAGGGTCAACAGCTGCCTCACGTAAGGACCAACATTGACCGTTGTGTGATCTATTCCTGTCGCAGGCACCAGGCCTAACCACACAAGTGAGGTATCATTTTTATCGGGAGGCTTGGGGGAACGCTGGGTGGAAGGAAATTTGTGGCTCCTCTCAGATTCCAGAACTTTCTGTCACCGAAATGTGAGGAAAACTTGTTTTTTTAGCCACTTTTTGAGGTTTGCAAAGGATTCTGGGTAACAGAACCTGGTCCGAGCCCCTCAAGTCACCCCTCCTTGGATTCCCCTAGGTCTCTAGTTTTCAGAAATGCACAGGTTTGGTAGGTTTCCCTAGGTGCCGGCTGAGCTAGAGGCCAAAATCTACAGGTAGGCACTTTGCAAAAAACAGCTCTGTTTTCTGTGATGTGTCCACGTTGTGTTTTGGGGCATTTCCTGTCGCGGGCGCTAGGCCTACCCACACAAGTGAGGTATCATTTTTATCGGGAGACTTGGGGGGACGCTGGGTGGAAGGAAATTTGAGGCTCCTCTCCGATTCCAGAACTTTCTCTCACCGAAATGTGAGGAAAACTTGTTTTTTTAGCCACTTTTTGAGGTTTGCAAAGGATTCTGGGTAACAGAACCTGGTCAGAGCCCCGCGAGTCACCCCATCTTGGATTCCCCTAGGTCTCTAGTTTTCAAAAATGTACAGGTTTGGTAGGTTTCCCTAGGTGCCGGCTGAGCTAGAGGCCAAAATCTACAGGTAGGCACTTTGCAAAAAACAGCTCTGTTTTCTGTGATGTGTCCACGTTGTGTTTTGGGGCATTTCCTGTCGCGGGCGCTAGGCCTACCCACACAAGTGAGGTATCATTTTTATCGGGAGACTTGGGGGGACGCTGGGTGGAAAGAAATTTGAGGCTCCTCTCAGATTCCAGAACTTTCTGTCACCGAAATGTGAGGAAAACTTGTTTTTTTAGCCACTTTTTGAGGTTTGCAAAGGATTCTGGGTAACAGAACCTGGTCAGAGCCCCGCGAGTCACCCCATCTTGGATTCCCCTAGGTCTCTAGTTTTCCAAAATGTACATGTTTGGTAAGTTTCCCTAGGTGCCGGCTGAGCTAGAGGCCAAAATCTACAGGTAGGCACTTTGCAAAAAACAGCTCTGTTTTCTGTGATGTGTCCACGTTGTGTTTTGGGGCATTTCCTGTCGCGGGCGCTAGGCCTACCCACACAAGTGAGGTATCATTTTTATCGGGAGACTTGGGGGGACGCTGGGTGGAAGGAAATTTGATGCTCCTCTCCGATTCCAGAACTTTCTGTCACCGAAATGTGAGGAAAACTTGTTTTTTTAGTCACTTTTTGAGGTTTGCAAAGGATTCTGGGTAACAGAACCTGGTCAGAGCCCCGCGAGTCACCCCATCTTGGATTCCCCTAGGTCTCTAGTTTTAAAAAATGTACAGGTTTGGTAGGTTTCCCTAGGTGCCGGCTGAGCTAGAGGCCAAAATCTACAGGTAGGCACTTTGCAAAAAACAGCTCTGTTTTCTGTGATGTGTCCACGTTGTGTTTTGGGGCATTTCCTGTCGCGGGCGCTAGGCCTACCCACACAAGTGAGGTATCATTTTTATCGGGAGACTTGGGGGGACGCTGGGTGGAAGGAAATTTGAGACTCCTCTCAGATTCCAGAACTTTCTGTCACCGAAATGTGAGGAAAACTTGTTTTTTTAGCCACTTTTTGAGGTTTGCAAAGGATTCTGGGTAACAGAACCTGGTCAGAGCCCCGCGAGTCCCCCCATCTCGGATTCCCCTAGGTCTCTAGTTTTCAAAAATGTACAGGTTTGGTAGGTTTCCCTAGGTGCCGGCTGAGCTAGAGGCCAAAATCTACAGGTAGGCACTTTGCAAAAAACAGCTCTGTTTTCTGTGATGTGTCCACGTTGTGTTTTGGGGCATTTCCTGTCGCGGGCGCTAGGCCTACCCACACAAGTGAGGTATCATTTTTATCGGGAGACTTGGGGGGACGCTGGGTAGAAGGAAATTTGAGGCTCCTCTCAGATTCCAGAACTTTCTGTCACCGAAATGTGAGGAAAACTTGTTTTTTTAGCCACTTTTTGAGGTTTGCAAAGGATTCTGGGTAACAGAACCTGGTCAGAGCCCCGCGAGTCACCCCATCTTGGATTCCCCTAGGTCTCTAGTTTTCAAAAATGTACAGGTTTGGTAGGTTTCCCTAGGTGCCGGCTGAGCTAGAGGCCAAAATCTACAGGTAGGCCCTTTGCAAAAAACAGCTCTGTTTTCTGTGATGTGTCCACGTTGTGTTTTGGGGCATTTCCTGTCGCGGGCGCTAGGCCTACCCACACAAGTGAGGTATCATTTTTATCGGGAGACTTGGGGGGACGCTGGGTGGAAGAAAATTTGAGGCTCCTCTCAGATTCCAGAACTTTCTGTCACCGAAATGTGAGGAAAACTTGTTTTTTTAGCCACTTTTTGAGGTTTGCAAAGGATTCTGGGTAACAGAACCTGGTCAGAGCCCCGCGAGTCACCCCATCTTGGATTCCCCTAGGTCTCTAGTTTTCAAAAATGTACAGGTTTGGTAGGTTTCCCTATGTGCCGGCTGAGCTAGAGGCCATAATCTACAGGTAGGCACTTTGCAAAAAAACAGCTCTGTATTTTGTGAAAAAATGGGATGTGTCCACGTTGTGTTTTGGGGCATTTCCTGTCGCGGGCGCTAGGCCTACCCACACAAGTGAGGTATCATTTTTATCGGGAGACTTGGGGGAACATAGTGTTATTGCCCCTTATCTTTCTCTACATTTTTTCCTTCCAAATATAAGAGAGTGTGTAAAAAAGACGTCTATTTGAGAAATGCCCTGCAATTCACATGCTAGTATGGGCACCTCGGAATTCAAAGACGTGCAAATAACCACTGCTCCTCAAAACCTTATCTTGATCCCATTTTGGAAATGCAAAGGTTTTCTTGATACCTCTTTTTCACTCCTCATATTTCAGCAAATGAATTGCTGTATACCCAGTATAGAATGAAAACCAACTGCAGGGTGCACCTCATTTATTGGCTCTGGGTACCTAGGGTTCTTGATGAACCTATAAGCCCTTTATATCCCCGCAACCAGAAGAGTCCAGCAGACAAAACGGTATATTGCTTTCAGAAATCTGACATCGCAGGAAAAAGTTACAGAGTAAAACATAAAGAAAAATGGCTGTTGTTTTCAGCTCAATTTCAATATTTTTTTATTTCAGCTGTTATTTTCTGTAGGAAAACCTTGTAGGATCTACACAAATGACCCCTTACTGAATTCAGAATTTTGTCTAGTTTTCAGAAATGTTTAGCTTTCCAGGATCCAGCATTGGTTTCACACCCATTCCTGTCACTAACTGGAAGGAGGTTGAAAGCACCAAAAATAGTAAAAATGGGGTATGTCCCAGTAAAATGCCAAATTTGTGTTGGAAAATGTGGTTTTCTGATTCAAGTCTGCCCGTTCCTGATAGGTGGGAAGATAGTGATTTCAGCACCAGAAACCCTTTGTTGATGGCATTTTCAGGGAAAAAACCACAAGCCTTCTTCGGCGGCCCTTTTTTCCCATTTTTTGGGAAAAAACTAAAATTTCACTGTATTTTGGCTATTTTCTTGGTCTCCTCCAGGGTAAACCACAAACTCTGGGTACCATTAGAATCCCTAGGATGTTGGAAAAAAAGGACGCAAATTTGGCGTAGTTAGCTTATGTGGACAAAAAGTTATGAAGCCCTAAGCGCGAACTACCCCAAATAGCCAAAAAAGGGCTCAGCACTGGGGGGGAAAAGGCCCAGCAGCTAAGGGGTTAATAATGGGGGGAAAAGTGATGAATGGATAAGAAAAGCAATAATTAAGGGAAAGAGAAGTGAACGGAGATGAGACTTGTAAATGTGGAGTAATCGAGAGGTTACCTGTACAGCGAGATACTAGCATTTCTAAAGCCAATCTGTCTAGTCTTGCAAATTTGTGCAATGGTTAACATTTTTCTTTTACTTTTTATTGGGAGTATATGCCAAAAAATTAAAAAGAAAAGAATAAACCATGCCGATACCTGAAGTGACTTTTTTGCTAGTGACCTTTTAAAATTAGAAGCCTTTCAGCTAGGTCATGCACTTTTTTATTATTATTCTTTGTGAAGGCGACAAGAGTAAACCACCGAGTCACAGAACATTCACATTGTAAGAAGGTACAATGTCACTTACATAATTTATAACAGCAGTTTTAAAAGGAGATGAAAAATACATCAGAATTTACCTACACACTTGAAGGTCAGACAAAATAAATTACTGTTATTTACAGTTAGTGTAAAAAACACACTTTGCTTTGTGTTTGTCATTGAAGAGAAAGGAATAATTTTACACAGATGTGAAAAAATTGTCAGAGACTCTCTGCTGTCACGCAGGGACATGTTTATCAAAGTTTTGTGTTGCTCTTGCACACGCAATGCAACGTAAGAGTGACGCAAACCCTAGATGCGATTTGTCAAGCCATGCAAGGTCACAAGTTGCAGCCTTTCATTACTCTGCCCTAAGCAGGCGTTCCATGGGTGAAGTGTGGGTGTTACCACACATCCACCTATGGATTTTGTCGCATTCCCTGATTTACTGTGAGTGGTAGAACTGACAATACATCAGGAATGCTATGCCTTCCTCGGTGAGGTGTAGCGAGGAGAAATATTTTTTATTTCTCCTCCTCATTTCCTCTTTCTGCATTGTGCAGCACATGTAGAAAGAGAAAAAGCCTCAGAGGACTGTTTTTGTGCGGGAAGATGTCCCTTCCTGCACAATAACAATCCAGCCAACACTGTGCCAGTGCAAGGAGAGAGCAGGAATGCACCAAATCTTGATAGATATGGCACATTCCTACCTTTTTCCTTTCATGCACCACAGCGCAACGCAGCAGGTGTCTTGCTGCACTCTGTTGCTTGAAAAATTAAAAAAATATGTCCCTTAGTGTGAAGGGAGCTAACAAATAAAGTGGGTTGGCCCATTGCCCCATGCTGTATGCTGCGGTCTGTGGAAGCAAAATGGGAAGTGCCATTTAACAGACCAATGGATGAAGGCCAGGTAACTGAAAGTCTCTCACTATCTGTTTATTATGTAGGAGATTTTTGAAAAAGCAGTATTCTGGTGGGACAGCAAAAGCTGTCTCGAAAGCCAGACCTAAAATCTGGGGAATGAAAGAAAAAACAAAGGAGATAGGAGGAAGCAAGCTGTGGAAACAGAAGGGAATATATAAGGGAACATGAGGAGCTGTGTGTGGTTATTGGACACTAATGTAGATAAAGGGGACGTTAGGAAAAGTATAACAACAAGTAAATACAGATGGACATAATGCATATTAGGTGAGAATAATTGTTAAATCTAAGAAAACTAAGTAAATAAACATAAATTACCAGCACCAGAGAGAAAGCTTCCATGGTGGCACAAGCTTCATCTCACTTGCCACTGAAAGAGGACTTGCTGGCCCTCTTCCTCCTCTTTTCCTTAGGTGGTCCTAAAAGAAATGTGGAACAGGAAGGCACTGGTTAATAGTACCATCTACAATATTATTAAACACACATTTACTAATTAAAAGGAAAAACCTACTACTTGAATAACCAGTCCTACCCTCCTTAACTTCTATCCTAAAAATAGTTATTTTTCCTACAAATTATAAAGTGCAAATATAAGGGTAATCCACTACGTCATACATTTTTGTTGTTGTCACACTAAAGCTATGCACAGTCTCAACAATCTTGCACTGCACCTCAAAGCGATGAAGACTATGCAGCACTACGAAGAGTCATGGAGGAGCCCCACCACCCTTGAGATCTCACTGTCCTCCTCAATTCTTGTCCATCAACCTAAGCCTAAGCGTACCTTCCTTCCATGCTGCCTGCTGACATCCAATGTGACCTTCTCTAACCATGGAACAGATATTTTTAAATTCCAATATGGGCAGTATGACAAACGTTCACTCCTATTCCTCCTAACACCCTCCTGATATGCCCCACTAGTACCTCTGGAGCTCAAGCACTCCTTACTTGCAAAAACTAAAGAAAAGTATGTGTATGAACTAATATATTCTGACTCCCCATTGTTAGTGGGCAACATAGTACAATATGATTTGTGTATTATTTAGCTTGCTTCTTTCACAATGTTTTTAAACAATAGTGCACTGTTTTAATCTATTTCACATATATTTTAATCTAATTCACAGGTGTTGTGGCACTCTTTATATTGGAGCACTACTGAGATGGACATGAATTGGGATACGAGAACTATGGATTGTGTGAAGACAAGCAAAAGAGCCATTGTATCCTTTTTTACCATTTGCCCACTTGGGCTTGATTGATTTGTGCATACAGAGTCAAAAAACAACCCCTGTTAGACATTTTGTATTAGCCCTCAGATTTTGGGAATAGTTAGGAACCCTTCAGGAACTCAAGCTTATTACTTGCATTGTTTAAGGGCTCTGGGAGTCATTTAACCTCTATCAGGGTGTTCAATGCAGTATTATGAATATTTGTTACAAATGCTTTATTAATATGAGGGGTAGTAATATGCTTTTATGATATTTATCAGCACAGCCTTCAGTAATGCCGTTTTCCAGTAATCACTTCAAAATGGCCGACATTTTGTTGGCATCCCAGTTAACTCTTGGTGTATGGTCCATTATCGTTGCTTATGTTTCTGTAATGAATGCACTTTGGGAATAAAAATGGAAAGAGTTTAGGGGTCTCTTACCCGTGAACAAGGAAATTTGCTTTCCCAAACGCGTAGAGTTTCTGTTGCCCAATAAACTTCACTTTGGCAAGATGGAGTGACCAAGGCTGTTTTTCTACGCCTTGTGCATGTTGAAGGGAGTGTTTGGGGGTCGCTACCCATTGAGTGATTTTGCTAATTGGAGATATATATATATATATATACATTTTTTTTTTTCACTGAAAAAAACAAAGGTTACAGGGACATTATAGTTCGGTAATAGAATTTAAAAAATCACAGACATTCACTTTAAAAAAAACCAAAGGTTAAAGGGATGTTATAGTTAGGTTCACATTTTACTCACACAAAACCATAGAAATTAAGCAGTTCTAGTTATGGTTATCTCAAGTAGCTAAAACGTGTGCCCTAAAGTAACTAACTTGTGCCCCCACTTTGTACAGTTATCTTGTCAATAATTTTACAGCAAATGTTATTTTCAATGATGTTCTAAAAGATGTCATGCCTGATGTAATATGAGGGTAATTAGCAGTGCAAGGAGAGGGTGCAAGTTATAATTACCTTAGGGCCCCTTCCCTGCCCGAATTTGGGCCCCAGGGGACCCTACCCCCAGGGTCTGGCTAATTATTAGAAGGGAAGGGGAGGTGCCCTCCCCTTCTTGGGCTGATTTTGGCTCTGGAGACCCCATCCCCCAGGGCCTAGCCAATGGTTAAAAGAGGGAGAGGGGGAGAGGGCCATGTGGCAACCCGTTTCTGGGCTAATTTTGGTCTTGGGGACCCTATTCCTGGGTCTCGACAAATTATTATTAAGAGAGGGGAGCCACGTGACCCTCTCCCCGGCTGAATTTGGTCCCAGGGACCCGATCCCTTAGGACCGGCCAATTACCAGAAGGGGGGGCATGCAGCCCCCTCTCTGGGCTGATTTGGGCCCCGGGAGCCCCATCCCCTGGGGCCCGGCCACTTGTACCTGGCTGCCCTGGTACCCAGTGTGCAATGATGGGAACCGCGGGTGGAGCCTGAAGGATCCCGCAGCCCCAGACAGCTCCGTGCCTCCTGCCGGAGCATGCATTGCTCCCACCTATAGGGAGCTGCAAGAAATGCAGCTCCTTGTGGGCTGAAGCAGTCCTTTTATCTGTTTCCCTCTCTGCGTTGCAGTGGGCAGGGAAACATCAAAACTCTGTTTCCAGGGAGTGGGAGTAGTTTTGCAGGGCCCACTTCCAGGGAGCATTGTTAGTGATGCTACAGCTCCTGCCAAGTGAAAGCAAACTGCTAGCTACCAAAGATAGGCACCCTGGGAGATAGCAGGAGATGCCCTTGGGGTGGCAGTCCCCAGGGCCATTAATGGCTCCAGGAGGCGGGCCTGCCTACTTTAGTTTACACATGCCGGCCCCCAAGTAGGTGGTGGTCCCTAGGGCCTGGGGGATCAGTGTCCCCCATTTGAAAGGTTTTAATTTAGTCCCAGGGAGGTTGTGGTCCCTGGGGCTTCAATCAGCCCCAGGTAGTGGGGTTTGAGCATCCCACTTCCATTTAACAAATCAAGCCCTGGGGAGATGGTGGTCCCTGGGGCTCATTAGAACTCATTGGAGGGGGTCTGCATGGCCCCCGCCAATATTTTCCAAAAGTCCCTGGGAAGAAGTGATACTCGGAGCTCCAAACAGCCTTAGGTGGGCGGCCCGTGTGCCCCCTACATTTTTATATAACTCTTGTATGCCCCAACCTGGTCCAATGAGGGGCTATATCATGAACAAGCACTGGAGACTGCGTTTGTTTATTTTTTAAACTTTTCTCCAAATTTGCAGATCTTCAGCGTTTTTCAGTGAAAATTAAAATATATACATATTTTTTGCACTGGCAGAGTCTCAGAGGGACCCCGGCGCCAAGGCTAGGGGATCAGGGTATTCCTGTGGCCAGGCCCTTCAGCCAAAGCTCCTATAACCACCCAGCCCTATGCCACATACCACCTACCTAGGGATACCAAAATGTAAATTGTTCAGGGGCCATGCAGACCCCCCAATGGCCCCAGGGCTCTCCACCTCCCTGGGACTACCTAAAAAATATTGTTTAGGGCCATGTAGCCCTCTCAGGACCACCGCCTCCCCGGAGCAACAAATTAAAAATAATTGGGGGTCTGTGCCGACCCCCCTGGGGCTCTGGGGACCATCACCTCCCTGAGGGTACAGAAGATAATATTTTAGGAGGCCCACGTAGACCCACCTGGGCCCTGGAGATTCAACAAATAGATGGTGGGGCTCCACAGACCCCCCCAGGCCGTGGGGACCACCACCACCCTGGGGCTACCTACTAAAAATTGTTGGGGGACATACGGACCCACCCAGGCCCCAGGGACCTCCACCTCCCCAGGGCAACAAATTTAAAATAGTAAGGGAGGGCCACTTGACCCCCTAGGCTCCAAGGACCACCACCTTCCTGGGTCACTTTTCAGTTTAAAATAGAAGGGGGGCCACGTGGCGCCCCAGAGCTGATTTCAGCCCTGGGTCCCTCATCCCCCGGGGCCTAGCCATGTCTTCCTGGGTGCCCTGACCCCACCCAGGGCACCCACTATTCTTTGATGGAGACCGCATGTGGAGCCTTCAGTCCCCCGGAGTCCCAGCCAGCAGCAGTCTCCTGCGGGAGCCGGCATTGCTCCTGCACGCAGGGAGCTACTGAAAATGCAGCTCCCTGCATGCAGGAGCAATCTTTTCATCTCTTTCCCTGCCCGCATGACAGCAGGAATGGAAATAGATGAAAACTCTGCTCAGGAAGTGGCAGCAGTTTTAAATGCTCCTGCTTGCTAGGAGCGGAGTTAATTTTGCTTTTGCACAGGTCCCGTCAAACAAAAAAAACCAGCTTCCTCCTGAGGCTGAGAACCTCTGGAGGTAGCTGGAGCCGGCCCTGAGAAGTGGCAGTCCCCAGGGCCATATATGGCTCCAGGATGGGGGCAGCACGGCCCCCTTCCTTTTTCTGCACAGACTGGCCCCGGGGAGGTGGTGCCCCCAGGGCTGTCTATGGGCCAGTTTGAGTGTTGTGCAGCCCCCTTCCTGCTTTTAACAATTTTTATGACCCCGGGGAGGTGGGGTCCACGCAGAACGCCTCTCTAAATACCATTATAGCCACAGGGAAATCGCTGTCCTTGGGACCCAGGGGGTTCTGTGCAGCTCCCCAACAAATTTGTAATGTACCCCTGGGATGATAGCAGTCCCCAGGACATGCAGGGGTCCACGCTGCCCCCCATATTTTTATAAAATGTAGCCCCGGGGAGGTGGTGGCCTGGGACGGGGGTTGTGCAGCCTCCTTCATGTTTTTAATAATTTCTATGACCCTGGGGAGGTGGTGGACCCCGGGGCGGGAAGGTGGGAGGGGTCTATGTCTCTAAATGTCATTATAGCAACAGGAAAGTGGCTGTCCTCAGGGCCTGGGGAGGTTCTGCACAAACCTTTTAATGTCCCCCCAGGATGATAGCAGACCCCGGGGGGATCCGCGTGACCCCCATTATTTTTTTTTTAAATAGCCTGGGGAGGTGGTGGTCCCTTGGGCCCCGGGGTCAGCGCGGCTCCCTGCATATTTTTCTAATGTAGCTACCAAGTGGTCCCTGGTGTTTTTAAGAGCCCTAGGAGGGGGCTCCATGCTCCTACCTCCTTAATTTTATAATTAACTATGCCCCAGAGACCTGGACCACCTGGGGGCAAATTGAAAACAAGGGTTGGAGACTGAGCTAGCTCTTTTTTTTTAATTCACTGCGAAATTCATGAATAATCGTGAATTTTGCTGAGAATTTAGAAACAAAAATGCTTTTTTGCCGTGACAGGGTACCAGAGGGACCCCTGGACTAAGGCTAGGTGGTTAGGGTATTCCTACTCTGAACGCTTCCCTTTTTTGGGGGGGGGGACCCAGCTGAAGCTGAGTCCCAAAATGTCTGTCGACACTTCCTAGTTGAAGTGTTGGCAGCTCATCAAATCTCAGCACGAGATTGGGACTATTCGCAAAGTGTTTGCTCTTCTAGATAAACAAATTTGGATTTCCTTTAATTTCTCAAAAACTGCTAAACGGATTTGCACCAAATAAGAAAAAGCATGGTCTGCAGACCAACAGCTACCTTTCTGCCAAATTTGGTGTAATTCCGTCCGGGCTGCAGGTGTGTATAAAGAGTCTATGGGAATTAACATGGGAAACACACTTTTTGGATGCCCCCTTTTTCTTGGCCCCCACTTGATGGATCATCCCGAAACTTTCCATGCCCAACTTGACACATTTTTTTGAAACTTTTGTGAAGCTATATCAAACGGCACCAAAAATATAGCCAAGTCAAAAAATGCTTTTTCTATGGAAACTAGCTTTTAATTATAAGTACCTACAGGCAACAGCCAGTAGGTCATAAATATAAATATATATATATATATATATATATATATATATATATATATATATATATATATATTTATATATATATATGAATGTAAAAAACCTAAGTTTGCAGGGACGTTATAGTTAGGTTCTGGTTTTACATGCACACAACTATAGAAATTCAGCTGTTAAAGTTATTTCAAGTAACTATAACTGGTGCCCTATGGTAAATATGATTAGTTCCCCGCTAGCAGCTTGCAGTGTTCTAATTAGCAACTAGAGTGCTTACATTCTGAATATATGCCAAAAATGTGGGACAACTGAATGCCGTCTTGATGGAATCTAAGTGGAAAACTGAAAGCATTTTCTACTAAGGATACTGCAGTAAATAAGGAAATCAGGGAGCGTCATAACAAATAAGACTCCCAAGATGGCCACCATAGAAAATATAGGCCAAATGTAGCACACATATCACCCAAATGTAGCCCAAGTATAGCCAAATAACTGAAGTGTGCAAAACACTTAGGCCCATTTTGTGTCATTTTTCCTAATGCAGGCTAGCATAATTCCTTTGCGCCATCCTTGTGCCATATTTATTAAATGACTCGTGGGATCTATGAAATGGATAGTCTATCAAAATCACAATAACTATTGCACCTGTAAATAAAGCACCTTGTACACATGTAGCATTTCTACGTTTACTGTGATCCATCTACTCAGCTAAAAGTTTGCATTGTGTTAATCCATGTCAATGTGTACAAAATATTAGTACATTAGTGCATGACTGTCAGACAGTAAGCCACACACTAGGACCCAAACAAGAGGAAGCTGAATGATGGTGTTGTGGGCAACAACCAACCAACTGAGTTTACTAAATGCTTTGGAACCCATATCCTTTGAAGTAGACATACGGCATGTATGGCTTACTCAGTCAATTATAATTAACCCAGATGGGAGTACCAGTACAGCTGATTTGTGTGGAACAAAAAAAGCTAACCTAATAAGTGATGGCCACCTGTCAGTGTTGCAGATTACAGTTCCAAAATTAGGAGTTGTCAGATGTACCACACTTACCAACATTGAAATAGCAGGACCCCACCTATTACAGGTGAAGTACCATGTTTATCTGCCCAAGATAAAGATTACATGCACATTGTGAATGGCTGGAACACAGGATGGTAAATGCATGCACTAGTAAACAGTATGTAGCTACCATTCTGACAGCTCGTTGGTCATGGAGATGCATATGGGAAACCTGGGAAATCATGACAGTAAGTTCACCCTAGGTCATTCCCCCTAATTCGCCAGTGTACTCATGACCAACTCCAGACCCAACCAATTACAAAACTAATTAGGCTAAGATGAACCGTATTTAATATTAAAACCATCAAGTAATTGAAAACCTAAAACCTACCCTAATCTAACTACCCTATACTAACTATCCATGAATTAAAAATACACCTATCTAACCTATTCTAAACATATCTTACACATGTAATACCACACTCTAAACATTGCCCCCCCTTAAGAGACGAGATACAAATAGGACAATATAAACTACGACTACACATGTACTAACCTAACCTATCCTAAACAAATATATATTTTTTTGGTATTTGTTTAAAATTGATTATTTTTTTCTAATATACATAACACCCCACCCAACCCCCCAACAATGTAAAAATGTAGGAAAAAAACCACCCCCTCTATACTTAACCTAACCTAAGCCTTCCCTACACTAACCTACCACTACACATCTAAAACCCCAAATAAACTGTACAACACAGTAAAGGGGAGGGGAATGAACTGGGATGTTGTACAACACTTTAATTGGTGATTTCTTGCTTTTAAAAAAAACATTTTCATGATATATTTCAATAACTTCTGGTCCTCTGCAGCATCCTGCTCCAATTTGGTGAGTCTGGGCAAAATATGGCCAATTTCCCTTCTCATGTCCTGCTCAAATTGACTAGGGACTACTGCTGCAGGTGGCTGTGGCTGCATCATCACATGTGCAGCTGATGTTGAGGGCTGTGGACCAGCTGTGGCACCCCGTACCTCCGATGGTTTGTCTCAAGTGTCCTTTTGTGGCTGTCTAGAAGGTCTTCCAAGGGGAAAGGCACGCCATTCCTCTGATGCTTTTTCCCTTCAGAATTTCCTGCCCATTCGACAGTAGGCATCATTAACCTCCATTATGTGGCGGTATCGTTCTGCCCTCTCATGGAAGTCTCGCCTCTGTGCCTCAGTCATGTTGGCAGCTGAAACATGACGAGAAGCAAGCATCAGTATCAGCATTGGGTGGAGGTTGTACAAACATTTAATGTACACTGCAACTGCAGTTAACCCATACAGTCCAACTCACATTCCTCAAACATGACATAGGCCCTCATTATGACATTGGTGGTAAATCCCGCTTACCGTCATGCTGGCGGCTGCCAACATACCGCTGTGGTGGCGGATATCCGTTCACCATATTATGACACACACACACCAATCCAACAGAATGCTGCCACATACACAAACCCGTCAGACCAAAGGTCAGTGGTAAAGTGGCGGTCCAAACACCCATACTGTTACGCCAACAGAACAACACACATCACATTATGACCCACGAATCACCACAGTGGACATTCAACGGTGGTAAACTATTGGCGGTACTTACAGCCGGGCTCAGAATGGACACCCACATACAAAACAACACCACATTGGCCAACACTAAAAACACACACCTGACACTCATACACACACCACACCCACACCACTATAAAACACACTCCCACATTATCCACAACCCCTTATGAACACTAACTGCTACCATGAGACTGAGAAGAAGAGCACAGAGACAACTAGACACACACACCACTCACACCCATACACCCCTCACATACTCCACATCACATACCCCACCACATTACCCAACACATTCTCACCAACACACATTACACAACACCCATGGCACCACAAAGGCACCCCCGTTTCACTGAGGAGGAGTTAAGGGTCATGGTGGAGGAAATTGTCAGGGTAGAGCCACAGCTGTTTGGAGCACAGGTACAGCAGATTTCCATTGCAAGAAAGAAGGAGCTATGGCGGAGAACTGTGGACAGGGTCAATGCCATGGGACAGCACCCAAGAACAAGGGACGACATCAGGAAGAGGTGGAACAACCTATGGGGGAAGGTACGTTCCATAGCTGCAAGGCACCAGCTCGCCATACAGAGAACTGGCGGTTTGCCTTCACCTCCTCCCCCACAGCTCACAGCATTGTAGGAGCAAGTACTGGCATTACTGCATCCTGAGGGACTCACAGGAGTAGCTGGAGGACTGGACACTGGTGAGTCAACATTTATTACTTATCACCCCGACTTGCATGCCATCTCACAACCACACCCTCACTCCCATCACTCCACTCCAACCCACACACTGCAACTACACATCTGACTAACCCCAATGCCAAGCCCTGCATGCCATACAAATGCATGGGCACCCCTCCCAGCCCTGCATGGACACCCATCACTAAGCATGCACAGCACAGTGAAACTAACATACCTACAATACATCACCATTCACAAGCAAAAGCTGGCAGGGCAACACCAACGATATGGGGGAAGCCAAGGATGTATAAATGTCATACACTTAAAGCATAATACAATACTTACATCCCCACAGGGACCTCAGCCAATGTCAGTGGAGAGGAGGTGCCACCACTGTCCAGTCCCCCAACAGAAGAGGTCCCCAGTGATGACAATAACTCTGGACTTCAGGATCTGGAGGACCTACCTGGCCCATCAGGGACCACTGGACAGCCGGTCTCACAAGCACAATCACAGACCACCACAGAGCCTCCCCCATAAGGATCCAACACCACAGCACCCACCCAGCGTACCCACACCTCTGTGCCCAGGACACGTCAATCAGCAGTGTGCCCACCTGTACAGGGACCCCAGGCCACACCTCATACCCAAGAGAATAAGGGACCTGGGGTCAGTGGCAGTCGGCACACCGTTCAGGGGACAGGGGCACAGGCCAACAGGGAAACTGGGAGGGCTGATGTGCGCCAGGGGGAGGACAGGCCCAGGGAAATTTCTTCACAGACAGACTGGACAAAAACACTCACAACAGCAAAGAACTCTTCAACATCGTCAAAGAGCTCTCCAACCCCAACGCCAACGCCATCACGCCCTCACAAGACCTCTGCAACTCCCTCGACACCTTCTTCCATCGTAAGATAACCGACCTACACGACAGCTTCGGACACCAGACCCAGCCAACCACCACAGAACCTACAACCCCAGCCATCACCCTCAACGCCTGGACTCACATCAACACGGAAGAGACCAAAGCCACCATGAACTCCATCCACTCCGGTGCCCCATCGGACCGCTGCCCACACTTCATCTTCAACAAAGCCGACAACATAATCGCCCTGCATCTTCAGACCATCATCAACAGCTCGTTTTCTTCTGCCACCTTCCCCGAGTGCTGGAAACACTCTGCAGTCAACGCCCTACTGAAGAAACCTACGGGGGACCCCAGCGACCTGAAGAACTTCCGCCCCATCTCGCTCCTCCCCTTCCCTGCCAAATTCATAAAGAAGACCGTCAACAAGCAACTTACCAACTTCCTTGAAGACAACAACCTTCTCGACCCCTCGCAGTCCGGATTCCGAGCCAACCACAGCACAGAAACCGCCCTCATCTCAGTCACTGACTACATCAGATCTTTGATGGACAACGGAGAAACAGTCGCCCTCATCCTCCTCGACCTCTCGGCTGCCTTCGACACCGTCTGCCACCGAACCCTAATATTCCGTCTCCGCTCCACCGGGATCCAAGGACTGGCCCTGGACTGGATCACCTCCTTCCTCTCCAACCACTCCCAAAGAGTCTACCTCCCACCCTTCTGCTCAGACCCCACGAGATCATCTGCGGCGTCCCACAAGGCTCCTAGCTCAGCCCGACTCTCTTCAATGTCCACATGAGCCCCCTCGCCGACATCGTACGCAAACACAGCATCATCATCACCTCCTACGTCGACGACACTCAGCTGATACTTTCCCTCACCAAGGACCCCACCAGCGCCAAGACCAACCTGCAAGATGGAATGAAAGACATCGCAGATTGGATGAAACTCAGCCGTCTGAAACTGAACTCAGACAAAACGGAAGTCCTCATCCTCGGAAACACCCCGACCGCCTGGGATGACTCCTGGTGGCCCACGGCCCTTGGCACCGAACCAACCCCCTCAGACCACGCATGCAACCTCGGTTTCATCCTGGACCCACTTCTCACCATGACCAAACAAGTCAACGCTGTATCATCCTCCTGCTTCCTCACCCTCCGCATGCTCCGAAAGATCTTCCGTTGGATCCCCGCCGACACCACAAAGACTGTGACCCACGCCCTCGTCACGAGCCGCCTGGACTACGGCAACACCCTATACGCAGGAAGCACTGCTAAACTACAGAAACGTCTGCAACGAATTCAAAACGCCTCCGCCTGCCTCATCCTCGACATACCCCGCAACAGCCACATCTCCGTCCACCTGAGACACCTGCACTGGCTTCCCGTCAACAAAAGGATCACCTTCCGACTCCTCACCCACGCACAGAAAGCCCTCCACAACAAGGGACCCGAATACCTCAACCGTCGCCTCAGTTTCTACACACCCACCCGTCAACTTCGCTCCGCCAACCTCGCTCTCGCCGCCGTCCCTCGCATCCGCCGCACCACGGCAGGTGGGAAATCCTTCTCCTACCTGGCGGCCAAAACATGGAATTCCCTCCCCACCAACCTCAGGACCACCCAGGACCACTCTGCATTCCGGAGGCAACTCAAGACCTGGCTCTTCGAGCAGCAGTAACCCCTTCCCCCTAGCGCCTTGAGACCCGCACAGGTGAGTAGTGCGCTTTATAAATGTTTATGATTTGATTTGATTTGGTCCAGGAGGCACTCTCCGAGATCCTGGGAGCCTACCAACATTCCCCAGGCACGATGGGCCAGATCCTTGACAACGTGCAGGAGAACAGGTGGCTGCAGGAGGGACAGCATCAGTGGATCTGGGAGGACTTGCAGGCCAGCAACAACACCCTGATCTCCACAGCAAGGGTGCTGGCAGGCATGGCCAACATCATGAGGGAGGCATCAGCACACTAGTGGGCCCTACCACTAGCCAGTAAACTGAACACCTCTCCACTTTGGCTGCCGCTGGTGGGCAGGAGGCCCCGACACAGGACCCACAGGCCACCAGCACCGCTCCCCCTGCAGAAGGTGAACCACCCTGCAAACGTTCCCTGTGAACCAGACAGAAGCCAGAGACACTTGCCAAGACCACCACCAGGAAATGAGACTCTCCTGATTTTCCCCCATGTGTCCCACTCAGTCACCTTGTCCACCTTGAAGTGCCATTGCTCCCCTTCCTTTGTCCCCTTGGACACTGCACCTGTGCTACAAACAGACTGGAACAATATCCTGGACTTTCCTCCATCATCACCCCATTCCATTGCACTTTCCCCTCAATTTCTTAGCACTACAATACACACCCTTGGACAAAACTTGACTACTAGTATTTCATGTATTGAAAATTTGTATTGATGGAAACAGCTACATCCATTGTAAATGAACTGTACATTGTGAGAGCATAGAAATAATGACCTGTAGCTGGCTGTAGTCAGCACATCAGGACATTGTTGTCATATCACCAACATCGGTAAAATGATAATCCATAGGTGACAGTAAGTAGAGGTAAAAAGTGGGTAATGCTATCATGCCACAGCCACACAGAATACACCAATAGGCATGGAAATGTGAAGTTGCGCTGTCTCACCTATGTGTCATTGGAAGCACTGACGGATAACTGATGTTCTGTTGTCCACATCCTGATCCTCTGCCTTCTTATCCTCACTGTCCTCAGGATCCACTACAGCCACATGGGCATTTCCAGCCTCTTCCTCCTGCAGAAAAGGTACATCGCGTCTGAGGGTGAGGCTGTGCAACATGCAGCATGCCACTACTATCTGGCAGACCTTCTCGGGTGAGTATGGAGATGGAGGTACCTGAACCTGGCCTTCAGGAGGCCGAAGGTCCTCTCAATGATCCTTCTGGTTCACCCATGTGCCTCATTATAATGTTGCTCAGCCCTTGTCCTGGCATTCCTCACATGGGTCAGCAGCCACAATAGGTTTGAGTAGTCAGAGTCACCTGCAGATAGTGAGGGACAACATTTAGCCACACACTATCCTATGAGGTTAACATCAGAGGCATATACTAACATACACCAGGTGGGGACCAAGGCTCACCTATAAACCACACCTTGTGCCTCTGTAGTTGGGCCATCACATTTAGGATGCTGTTATTCCTCAGGACAAAGGCATCATGCACTGACCCAGGATATTTAGTATTGGCATGGGAGATATACTGGTCCACCAGGCACACCATCTGCACATTCATTGAGTGGAAACTCTTATTATTCCTGTACACCTGTTCATTCTGGTGGGGGGGACAAACGCAATATGTGTCCCGTCAATTGCCCCAATAATATTGGGGATATATCCCATTGAATAGAATCTGGCCTTCACAGTGGCCAGATCTTCCTCCTGGGAGAAAGCTATGTAGCTGCACATATGTTTTACCGGGGAAGACAACACTCTTGCCAGCACGATTGAGAACATTGGCTGTGACATTCCTGCTGCCAAGCCCACTGTCACTTGGAAAGAACCAGTTTCCAGGAAATGGAGAACTGATAGCACTTGCACAAGAGGGGGGATCCCAGTCGGATGACGGATAGATGAGATCAGGTCTGGCTCCAACTGGGAACACAGCTCTGTGATTGTGGCCCTGTCCAGTCTATTGGTGAGTATAATGTGCCTGTCCTCCAGTGTAGCTAAGTCCACCAGGGGTCTGTACACGGGGCTGTCTTCATCTCCTATTCATCCACAGCGGTAGGTATCTTAGGGACACAAGAGTGAGTAGGCTATCACAACTGGAACAACTAAACCACAACAGCAGTCCACATCATGCACTTATGTATTGGGACAGTGTAAAGTTTGAAGTCTGTGCCTATTTATTCTGTGACGCAGCAATTCTCGATATGCCTGTTCACCCCCCTTGAAATGGCGACCACCTGTCCTGTGTGGAGGGACAGGTGGAAGTGAGGTAATTCTGCCGATGTTGGGCGTCGTGGCGGTAGGCGATCGTGCACCTCTGTGCAATTCCTCATTGGATAATATTGTGCCCCATGGAGTACAGTGACCAATGGGGATGTACGCCGGTGGTGACGGTGTGCACCGCCGTGGACGTGACCGCCATTTTCTATCTGATTCCTCACTTGTTTCCTGACCTTCAACAGGAGAAGACATACACTGCATGTGCTGCTGTGACCTGTGTCTGGAATCTACCATGGCCGTTTGACTGGGGAAAGGGCCCCAGCCTTCACTTCGGAGGAGTTGGAGCGACTGGTGAAAGGGGTCCTACCCCAGTACAGACTGCTGTATGGGCCTCCAGACCAACATGTGAGTACACTGTGGGCACGATGCATGTGGCATGGATGCATGGAGATATGTGTGAAGGCATTGTGTAAGGGGGGATTATCTGTTGGCAGTGTACGTGTGTGAGCTGGGCTATGTATGTGTCAGTGGTGATGGAAAAGGGTATGGTGGGCCATGTGTTTGACAGGCTGGACTGTTACTGTAATGGTGTTCTCCTACCTTTATTGCCTCTGCAGGTCAGCGCCCATCAAAAGAAGGGATCATGGCGTGCCATCGCCAACGGCGTGTGAACCCTAGGGGTCTATGGCAGGCGGAGCATCCATTGTCTGAAACGGTGGGTGGACCTGAGACACTGGGCACGGAAGACCGCGGAGGCCCAGCTGGGGATGGCCTCCCAACGAGGAAGGGGTGCCTGTTGGACCCTGACCCCCCTGATGGCCCGCATACTGGCGGTGGCATACCCTGAGCTGGATGGGTGCTTGAGGGAATCACAGCAGCCACAAAGGATTGAGTACAGTGGGTATCATTACATAATTGGGCTGGTGGGGTGGTATCTGGGTGGTGGTTGTGTGTTAGTGGGTGCCCCTAAGGCCAGGCCAGACATTGCAGAGTGGGTCATCTCTAGGGTAATGGTTGCATGTCAAATACAGGTAACCTAGCTTGTTAGTAGTCACTTTCAGGCAGGGCATCATGGGTCTCAGGTGTGCTGCCGTTGGCAGTGTGTGCTCCTCATCATGCCTTGGTGACTAGCCTTATCACTGGTAGTGCAATGCATATTGCTTAGGCCTGTTCCCAGTGTGTGAGGGTGCTGTGTGCGCCAACGGTGGTGTTGGTGCAGTAATTTACCCAGTGTCTCTCTCCCCCCTTTTTTGTTCTGTCATCCTGTCTATGTGTACATTAGCATCATCTGGCAGAGGAGCAGGGGCACAGGCGACAGAGGGAGCTGCATTCCACAGGTCCCTGGAGGCAGAGTCCACCAACGCCGAGGGAACCAGTGGGACGGAGGGCGAGGGGAGCACCATGGTGGAGACAGGAGGAGACGGCACAGACTCAGATCCCTCCTCCGATGGGAGCTCCCTGGTGGTGGTTGACACCTCTGTGACCACCCCAGCTGCAGGTACATCCGCTACCCGTACCAGCACCGCCCTCCCAGTACCCCCTCAGCGAGTTGGCTGTGCCCACTACCCAGGAGGTTGGGTATCACCTTTGCCCCAGGCACCTCAGGCCCTGCCCCAGTCAGCCCTGCTGCCCTGAGTGAGGAGGCTATTGACCTCCTGCGATCCATCTCTGTAGGGCAGTCAACCATTGTCCCCAGATGCATTCCTGGAGGGCATTCACAGTGGATTGGTGGTCCAACAGAGATGATCGATTCAGGATCTGGCCTCCTCTCTGATGGCAGCCATTGTCCCTGTTTCTACCGTCCCACCTCCAACTACCATTTCCCAGTCCCACTCCCCTCAACCCCAACCCATCCCAGGCACACACGAGCATGCACACAAGGCAACACACAAGGGTGGCACAGGCAAACACAAGCACTACACATCACCCCACAAGCACTCACACAAACACCATACAGTTGCAGACAAGACAACATCCACTGCTTCCCCCTCCTCCCCCTCCACCACCTCCCTCCCAGTCACGTCCACACTCACACCTGCATGCACTACATCAACATCCACCACAGCATCACCACACCAAGCAGCACACACACACCTCACTAGCAGACATCTCCACAACATCCATGCACGCGTCCCCCGTGTCCTCTCCCACCGTGTCTGTCCCCCATCCTAAAGGACACAAATGCAAGCATTCACACACCCAACAGCCACCCACCTCACATCAGCATACTGCCCATGCACCTGCACCCAAGTCCAGCAGACATACACCTCCAACAATCACTCCCTCATCCTACACTCCCATTACTCCTCCTTCCTCCCGCCCCACCATCCCAAAAAAGCTTTTTCTTTCCCAATTTGACTTCCCCCCTCCCCCGTCCTGCACATATTGGCAGGATACAAAGGACACAGCCCAGCACCTCAGCCCAACAGTCCACAGGGACAGTGGTAGCACCACCTACTCATGGTGGTAAGGATACCAGACCTCCATCACAGAAGGGGAAGGAGCCAGCACCACCAGGGAAGAGTGTGAAGGGGCCTGCACCACCAGGGAAGAGTGTGAAGGGGCCTGCACCACCTGCGAAGAAGGGGAAGGGGCCTGCACCACCTGTGAAGAAGGGGAAGGAGCCTGCACCACCAGGCAGAGAGGGGAAGAGCCCATCCACCCCTGACAGGAAGGGTAAGGGATTCACGCCACATTTACAGGAGGAGATGAGGCACTCTACGCCAGTGGAAGCTGTCAGGCTGACACCGCCACCACCACCAGCTGTCACGGGCCCCCACCACCAGCTGTGGAAGTGAAGCCATCAGTGAGTGCAGAGGCTTCCCAGGAGGCTCCTCCAACCACCACCACAGTGCAGCCATCGGACAGTGCAGAGGCTGCCCAGGAGGCTCCTCCAACCACCACCACAGTGCAGCCATCAGTGAGTGCCGAGGCTGCCCAGGAGGCTCCTCCAACCACCACCACAGTGCAGCCATCAGACAGTGCAGAGGCTGCCCAGGAGGCTCCTCCAACCACCACCACAGTGTAGCCATCAGACAGTGCAGAGGCTTTCCCCTCCAGGACCAGTGGACAAGTCACCCACTCCAGAGGCTGTGGCCTTGCACTCCCCAGGACAAAGCAATGGGCATGAAGCCCCCTCCAGAACCAGTGGGCAAGTCACCCACTTCAGAGACTGTGGCCTTGCACTCCCCAGGACAAAGCAATGGGCATGAATCCCCCTCCAGAACCAGTGGGCAAGTCACCCACTTCAGAGACTGTGGCCTTGCACTCCCCAGGACAAAGTAATGGGCATGGAGCCCCCTCCAGAACCAGTGGGCAAGTCACCCACTTCAGAGACTGTGGCCTTGCACTCCCTAGTACAAAGCAATGGGCATGGAGTCCCCTCCAGAACCAGTGAGGACTTTCCCGTATTCAGCTGAGGTGCCCCCCCCCACACCCCTGAGGTACCTTCCCACTTGCAAAATGACGCCCCTGCAGTATTATCTTTGGATGTGTCATGATACAGGTTGGGCCTTGGACTGTGCCCTGTGACCTTGTGTGCCCTCATGACTTTGGACTGGGCATTGGCCATTTATGGAAATGTGTATATATTTGGTTTGTGTGGTGGGTTTTGCTATGCTAATACATTGTTGTTACTCCAGCATTGTGGTCCTTGTATTATTATGCTGTGTGTTGTATGCTATTGGTTTACGTGTGCAGCTGGTTGTGTGTATGGTTTGTGTGTGTCAGGTGTGTGTTGTGCGTGTGTGTGCCACTCTCGTTTTCCTCCAACCCTCCCTTGTGTGCTAGGAGGCTGTGCTCACCATCCTTGTCTTTGTCGGTGTTGGTGTTCCGAGTGGAGCATGACGTAGAAGATCATCGGGAAGACTTGTAGTTCGGGTTCCATTGGGGCGTGGTTCTTCCCTGTGTCTCCAATGGTGAGTCCTTTCACTTCTGAGCTCTGTTTCGGTAGGCTTTTGTTGGTGTTGGTACCGCCCCGGAAAAGCTGGTGGTTTCGTGTGTCATAATATGGTGGGTGGTACTTTGTCACCTGCCTGGCTGTGTTGACTGCCGTGGTGGTGACTGTTGTTTCCGCCATGGCGGTTGGTGTGGTACATTGGCTGTCTATGGGAGTTATCACCACCATGGTCATAATTTGGTGGCACTTACCGCCAGGCTGTTGGAGGTATTACTGCCACTTTATCACTCTCCGCCAGGGTCATAATGAGGACCATACTCTTCACTTATAACTATTTCCTACCAGCCAACATCAATACCATGTACATGTCACTGGGATGACCGAAATGTACTTGAAACAACAGGCCCAGAGCTAAGTGGACAATATTGTCCATGATCAACATTTGTGTCTTCTAACTTATAGAGATCACGTGCCCAAACAAGTTTGGATTTCCTGTGTCCCTATGCATAAGGGGGGTTGTGCATGCAATCCATCACCTCGACACACCTGGTGAAACATCAGTGCTTGCCAGTCATCATGGAGGCAAGGTGTGGGCCATACAATAGGGAGTCAGGTAACTTTACATCTGCTATTTAAAGGTTTGGTCAATCAACACTAATGTGTCCTGTTGTGAGACCTGAGCATACATAACAAGGGGGCACACCATTGCCCAGGATGTGCGCACATGTACAACTGGTTGAAACTTCCCAGCAAGTTTGGTTTTAAGCCTGAGCTGCACATCAGAGTTGTCAGCACATTCCAGAACTGAAGCCCCCTACCCTGTGCAGTGTAGTGCCACATGTGTTGAACGGCACACACATGGTACCTGTATGGGTGCTCTTAGGCCCACAGTGAGTTTGGCACTGCAGTTGGTGCTACAACAGTATCCAGAAACATTGTACATCATTTGCACATACATGTCAGATATCATCAAAGTACCAGGTACGCACACAGCATTCACATCATATGCATATGTGATGTGACCTATAGCACTCACAAATATCATGGTGGCTGGACCATGTTGTGAAAACTGCTTGAGATCTGGTGTGGGAAAAATCATAGACTTTTCACACAACCATCTGGAGGTTAGTTGTCTACTAAATGTGTACAGCACAATATGGCTCCTTGCAGTACTACAGACTCATTATATCTGAAGGTTACCGAGTCACCTGTAGTGTATGTATCTCCTACATAAGACCCCTAGGGACCTCTGCAGATGTCACCCACATCTGTACCGTCTTGTCAGTAAGTGTAAGCTATGTGTGGCACCCTGTGGTGACAATGGTGTTGTGACAAAGTGGCTGTAAACAGGTATGCTATGTAGATAGGCAGCTGCCCTGAGACCTATCATGGTAGACACCAATGACTAGCTGGCCAGTCATGACAATTCTCATTGCACACAATTCCATGCCAGCACACGTTGCCCCTTGAACTAAATGCAAGCCATTCTCATTTCACAACATTCCAACATACATGATGTTACCATTCATTCCCCAATGATATCAGATCATTGGTCAGGCAAAACCATCTTTCATGGCATTCCACACTTTAGACTGACTCACACCAAACACTGGATTAGCACCCATGATGCACAAGATGACACTTACTGGATGCATCAGGGTCTTCGAATCGCACAACCTCTCCCACAGTGTACAGTGCAGATCCACCTGTAAGACATGGATGGAAAACATTGGTTAGTGTGATTTGTACATTTCAGTAAATGGACAACATTCTCTACTGTTAACTTGTTAGGCTGAGTGAGCATGTATTCCTAGTGGTAGGGTAGAGCAACTAACAAACATCTGTGATCAGTCAATTACACATAGACCCTCATTACAACATTGGCGGGCGGAAGTTGTAACCGCTGTGCGTCCGCCAATGCGGCCGCACTCCCGCAGTGGCCCTTACGAGATCCTCGCTGGGCCGGCGGGCGGAAACCTAGTTTCCGCCCGCCGGCCCAGTGGGGATGTCGGCTGCAACACGGGAGCCGGCTCCAAATAGAGCCGGCGGTGTTGCAGTGGTGCGACGGGTGCAGTTGCACCCGTCGCGCTTTTCTACCGCCATGAAAAGGCTGGCGGGAGGGGGACTCGTAATCCCCTGGGGGATTCAACCGCCGGGACCAATGTGGCATTAAACCGCCGGTACTGGCGATGCGACCGCAGCGCTTCCGCCGTGGTCGTAATGAGCAGGATTGCACCGCCAGCCTGTTGGCGGTGCAATCCTCAGAACAGCCCTGACGGTCTTTGACTGCCAGGGTTGTAATGAGGCCCATAGTCTCGGATAATGTAGACCCGCACACCTACAAGCCATCACTGTCCCTGACATTCCTGTGGTGCTTATCACTGCACCATTCATACATGCCATTGTCATGCAGGTGTCTGTTAGATCTACACCCCCATGACCATATGGGACTGCTTGACACTGTATATTGCATCTGAGGGGCATGCAATGGTTGTTGCAGTGGCTGTCCCATTGTGACACCCATAGCAATTGACGCTGCCTCAGATATCATAGACATCTACCTCATTGTCACAGCAAACTGAAAAACTACTGCCCAGGGGTTGTGTGGGTATTCCAAGGTGTTGAGGAATGACGTGATATATCCTTCAGTGAAGTAAGTAATGTGTGTGTGCCATCACAAGGCACACACATGAGCAACAATGCTATGGGAGTATACTAATGTGAAGATAGTTGTACCTACCTGCACATTGACTGATTGAAATCATGGATGTTTTGCCAATAGTGTGTGGCCAGACATTGTTGCCATGTATACCATTATTTGTTCAGGGAGGGATAAGGATATGGGCATAGAAAATGCCTCAACACAGAAACACTTGCTCTGTGGTGCAAGGATGCATTAGTTGGTGAAGGTTAACGAGTGATGTGTCAGTGAAGGAGTAGATGCAGGGCAGCCCCATACTGTCAATGAGAAGCGGCAGGCCTGTGGAACTGACTCTGCATGTGTGTGGTAATAGACATAGTATAGGGTGTATGTGATACACAAGGAACTGGAACAGTGAAGTTCTAGTAGTCTGGACCCAGTGCATGGTCAAGCTCCCTTTCATGGCCTTGGCCAATGACACAAAGGGGCCAATAGAACAATGGGGGTGCAGCACCAATTGTATTAATACAGTCCTTGTGGCCCTCAGTGCACCTCTTACCCCTGCCATGTGTGTGCCTAATGAGAATTAAGGCACAGCATGATGCAGGCAGGGCCCAAATTGATATATTTCTGTGTATGTAAATGATGTACTCAGCAGGAGTTGCAACAGACCCTCACGACTTCTACTGAGTACATCGGGGGCCCATCTCATACATTTTCATCCACCCATATCACACCTGCTCTCAGCAGCCGTTAAGAGTGCCGGTATAACTGTACTAAGGAATTTCCCAACTTACTCAATGGCTTATACATATGCCACCCGTACGTGTTTTGAGACACATTTCCACACATGATGCATGGCACAGGCCTCATTTGGTACTGCTCATCACCGAGTTGCCCTATGCATGCATCACAGCACTTTGCCCCTCATTATGAACTCGGCGGGAAAACCAACTAAAAACCCCACCGGGACCATAATGTTCATTCTGCTGGGCCGGCTGGCGGAAACAGTGTTTCCGCCAGCCGGCCCAGCTGAATGCAGGGCCTTTACATTGACGCCAGCTCCAAATGGAGCCGGCGGCAATGTAGCAGCGCGGCGGGTGCAGCAGCACCGACGCGCATTCCACTGCCCGTAAATTGGGCAGTGACATGCGTGATGGGGCTGTGTATGGGGGCCCGAGGAACCCATTCTGCCAGCTTTTCCCTGACAGGGTAAACTTAGTTGCAGGAGATGTTATGTACACATGTGTTGGTGAAGATTGGTATCTGCTGTGCATGTGTATTGACATGTGTTTTGTGATATCTGTAACATATAACAACAGTGGTGTGTTCATTGGATGTGAAACCTCATATTACTATCTTCCTGCATGGACGCATGTTGGCATTTCATAAATGCATACATCACATCAGTGTCACCTATGTGTCTATATGTCGGAACACATGTGAAGGTCATTTCTTACAGTCATTGATCTTCTGATATCTATGCCCTTACTATTGTGCTAGGTTGCCTTTTGCTCAGAATCCATACGCATTGCCATGCCTGAGCCAATACAGTGGTATATGTGTGCTGAGATATGTGGTGTATGTGTGCATGCAATCAACTAGACACTCACATTTGACCACATCATGTTTGTTATGACAGTCACAAACAATGGGATACCACTGTGTAACAGTCTTGCATAGATGGCAGCCTACTCATCATCACAACTGTGTGAGTTTCTATGGCAAGACAAATACATGGTTGCATGTGAGGGGGCAATTTGATGGAACTCCAGTTTACTCAGCCCCCTGTGCACATGCATCAGGCCCCTGACAATGTAATTTGTTAATGTAGCGAGAGCAGTGGTGTGTGGGTTTATTGAGCAGGGACCTAGTCTCTTCATGATTGCTACTCAGCAGAACTATGCACACTCCCCAGCAGACAGGCACATGCACAATTGTGGTCATAAAGACTAGGATATCACATTTTCCTCTCCAGTACTTGATGTCAGCTTTCTACTCTCATGTACAGAGCTCGGGTGCTTGCATGTGTGGGACATGTGACATAACTTGATGTCTTTAGTTGTTTCCATGGGCAGCTTGTTGGGCTTGTATATCTGTTGTGACTTCAATATTGGTAACATACCAGGGTACAGATGGTTTTGTCTGTCACAGCCTCCAGTCATTGTGGCATGTGATTGGCAAATACCATATTATGCTACTGCCCAACATGACTTGGTTTTGTACTAACCTGCGCACCCTCTCTGTACATATGTGAAATGTTGACATGTAGACACTGATGTGTTGTACAGTCAGTGTTTGTCTATGTGTATCCCTTCTCCATGTATTCCTGCACTACTGGTAAGGCATGTATTGTCACCTACATTGCTTCCATTCTTTAGCCTGCTTGCACTTTGTACACATCTTCTACAGCAACATAGTCTGATCATACATGGACATGATGCAATATGTGACATGTGTAATTGGAAGATGTACACATCTCCTTCTACTGGCTACTTGATAGTTATAGTTCCATTGCCGGTATTTGAGAGATGTTATGAGTTCCACACACACACATGACATTACTCCTGCCACAGCACTTGTGTTGTCTCCATTTCACCTCCTCTGTTGTATTTGCAAGTATCTGTGGGTGTCTCAAAGCTGTCCATCCACAACCTCCATTGAACATGGGTATGCATTTCTTCCAGCATGCCACAACCTAGGTAACTCTTACCATGACTGAATCATCTCAGTGCTGTCTAGTACACTTGCCAATTACTACATATATGGCTAGGTCTACTCACACTCAGATTGGTGTAGTCTCAGACATTTTTCAGCAATGCTGAACATAGTAGCAAAACCCACACCTGATTGCAATGTTGGAGGTCACAACATGTATGGGACAATGTGTTACTGTTGCTATCATGCACTTGCTCAGTCATGTGAGTGACAATGAGTGGTGTGTTGTGCTTTGTGGTGTGTGATGTATTTATACACAGCATACTATGTATACATGCAGAAACATCAAGAATTGTTGACACTGGCAAACCCGTTGCTACCTAGGACATACACCCGTACATCAGTCTTCACATGTTTGCCTGGATTTGCTCTAGGCATGTGTCAAGACAGCAGATTTGTGTGCCACGTGTGCACCTCATGTACATTGTGAAAATTAAACACACTGCCTGCATCAGACCCATACCAGAATTTGGTGGTGCATTAATGTAGGAAAGTAGCCTCTTTCTAGCTTGGTTACCCCCACTTTTGGCCAGTTTGTCAGTGTGTTTGACTGTGTCTACTGGGATCCTGCTAACCAGGACCCCAGTAGTTATGCTCTCTCCCTTACATTTAGTTGTTGGTTACTGTTATCACAGTATTTCATCCACAATTGGCACACTGGTGCCCCATTATAAGCCCCTAGTATATGGTACCTAGGTACTCAGGGCATTGGTGTTCCAGTGGATCCCTATGGGCTGCAGCATATATTTTGCCACCCAAAGGGAGCCCATGCAAAGGCTTCTACAGGACTATCATTGCAGCCTGCGTGAAAAGGTGCAAGCACCCTTTCAGTGCCATTTTTCACTATAGGAGGTCACTTATAAGTCACCCCATGGTAGTCCTTCTAGCTCAGAGAGCAGGGTGCAAAGTACCTGTGTGTGATACACATACCACAGGTGCCCCCATGAACTCCAGGCCTATTTTCCCAGACTTCGTGAGTGCCGGGACGCCATTTTACACGTGCACTCAACATAGGTCACTACCTATGTCCAGCTACATAATGGTATCTCTGAACATAGGCATGCTTGGTATCAAACATGTTGAAATTAAACCCCAAGGTTTTGCAAGGATTGGTTGTATGATTCCATGCACTCTGGGGGCTCCTTAGAGGACCCCCCAGTATTGCTATTACAGCCTTCTGAAGGTTTCAAGGCAGCCCAAGCTGCTGGCTGCCACCTCCCAGACAGGTTTCTGCCCTTCTGTTGCTTGACAAGCTCGAACCCAGGAAGGCAGAGCAAAGGATTTCCTTTGGGAGAGGGGTGTTAAACCCTCACCCTTTGGAAATAGGTGTTACAGGCTTGTGAGGGGTAGCCTCCCCAATCCACTGAAAATGCTTTGAAGGACACATTTGGTACCCTCCTTGCATAAACCAGTTTATACCGGTTCAGGGACATCCACTTCCTGCTCTGGTGCAAAACTGAACAAAGGAAAGGGGAGTGACCACTCCCATGTCCATCACCACCCCAGGGGTGGTGCTCAGAGCTCCTCCAGAGGGTCCCTGGGTTTTTTCATCTTGGATTCAAGGTTAGCAGGGAACTCTGGGAGCATCTGAGTGGCCAGGCCAACAGGTGACGTCAGAGCCACCTCTTGATAGGTGGTCACCCAGCTAGGTGACCAATCCCCCTTTCAGGGCTATTTAGGGTGTCTCCTTTGGTGGTTCCTCAGATTCGATTGCAAGAGTCCAGCAGGAATCCTCTGCACCCTCCACTTTGACTTCTGACTGAGGAAACTGCATCTGGACTCTTCAGGACCCCACAAGCTGCAACAAAGAAGCAAGACGCCTTCTGCAACATTGTGTCTCCGGCTCCTTCCACAACTGCAGCATTTCCCTGATCGTACATCCTCTGAGGACAGCCCGTCTTCAGCCTGTATCAGAAGAAAGAGGGAAACTCCCTTGGAGTGAAGGAGTCACTCTCCTGCTTCTGTGGGCACCAACTGCGACGACAACCCGCTGTGTGGATCCCCTCTCCTGTTCAGCTGCTTCAATCCAGCATCACGGGTGGTAGACTGAAGTGGTCCTGATGGTCCTCTCTTACAACTGTCCAACTTTGGTGGAGGTAAGACCTTGCCTCCCCATGCAAGACAGTACTCCTGTGCACTTCATTCTTTGCAGCTGCCAAGGCTTGTTGACATTCTTCCTCCAAGATCTTCATGCATCTTGAAAATCCATCCCCCAGCACTCCTTTCTGTGATGCACAGCTCCCTGAGTGGTTCTCCGGCGTCATGGGAGCCTTTCTCGTAGTGCTGAGTGGGCCTCTTCTGTGACTTTCCTGTCTCCGTCCTGTGGGACTCCTGTGAGTGCTACCTGGTCTTCTGTGGGCTCTCCGTGTTCCCTGGGGGCCCCCTCTGACTGCCCTCCTGGGTAGAGTCCACCTGGTCTTTCCTGGTCCCCGGCAGCGCCACTTTCTGCTAACCACAAGCTTTGCGTGTGCCAAGGTTTGTTAGCGGACTCCGATGACACAAACCCAACTGCAATCCTCCATCCGGAGTGGGACATCACCTGCACCCTCCAGGAACCCGACTTCATCTTCTTGGGTGCAGTGCTGACTTTCTTCTTCACCGGTGGGTCACCTTTTGCACCCTCATCCTGGTGGGTAGGGCTCATGACCTTCCTGGACTCTTCTGTGCTTCTTGGTCTTGGTCCCCTACTTCCACAGCTCTTCTTGTCAAGGAATCCACTGTTGGTGTCTTGCAGTCTCTTCTGGGTTTTGCAATATTCTTCTTTACTTCCCTGTGTGTGTTCTGGGAAACTTACTGTGATTTACTCCTGTTTTCCTGGTCGCTGGGGTGGGTTGTGCTACTTACCTTTGGGCTTTCCTAGTACTCCTAGCTCCCCTCTACACACTACACTTGCCTAGGTGAGAGACCGAATTTCGCATTTCACTTTCTTAGTATATGGTTTGTGCTCCCCCAGGCCCATTTCTAACTATTGTGATTTCACTAATTGCACTGTCTTCTAACTGTTTTCATGTCTATTTCTGTAAACTAGTGTATATAATTTGTGTATTACCTACCTCGTAAGGGTGTATAGTCTCAATGGTACCTTTATTTTTGTAACACTGAGGCCCTCATTGCAACCCTGGCGGTTGGTGTAAAAGTGGCAGTAATACTGCCAACAGGCCAGCAGTAATTACCGCCAAATTATGACCATTGCCGTGTTGTCTTCGATAGACAGCCAATGTACCACACCAACCACCAGGGTGGAAACAATGGGCACCACGGCGGTAGCTGCCTACAGCCAGGCGGAAGTCAATGTTCCACCCACCATATTATTACCTAGGAAACTGCCACCTTTTCTGGGGCAGTACCAATGACATTGAAAAAGCCTGGCAGAAACAGACCTCAGAAGGGAAAGGACTCACCATTGGAGACACAGGGAACAACCACGCCTCCATGGAGCCCGAGCTGAATGTCTTCCCCATGGTCTTCTACGTGCTGCTCCACCACAAACACCAATGACGACGACGGTGAGTACAGACGCCTAGCACACAAGGGAGAGTGGAAGGAAAAAGAGAGTGACACACGCACAACACCCCCCCACCAAAACCATACACACAATCAGCTGCATTACAAAAACTATTTTACCCCGTAACTCGGATGAATAATGCAAGGACAAAATGTTTTAGTAAAAGTGAATGTAATGAGAGCAACACATCAAGATAAATAAGTGAGGCAAGATAATAGATATATACATATGTACACAAAAAGGGAAACAGCCCAGTCCACAATGTACGTTGTCCATATGGCCACAGGACAAATTCCAAGGCCACACATGGCACCTGCCTCAACACGGAGAGAACACTGCTGGGGCATCAGTTTGGAAATAGGTAGGCACCTCAGGGGGATGGGAGACGGGGGGCACCTCAGCCGGCAGATGGAACAAGACCACTGGTCCCGGACTGGGCAACACGCCATTGGTCCTGGGGAGTGCAAGGCCACAGTCTCTCGAGTGGGTGACTTGCCCACATGCTCTGGAGGGGGCAACATGCCCTGTGCTTGATCCTGGGGAGTTCAAGGTCACAGTCTCTCAAGTGGGTGACTTGCCCACATGCTCTGGAGGGGGCAACATGCCCTGTGCTCTTGATCCTGGGGAGTGTTGGGCATGTGGGTGTCTTACCCACTGGTTCTGGAGGGGGAATCGTGCCCTGTGCTCTTGATCCTGGGGAGGCTGGGGTAGGTGGGTGTCTTACCCACTGGTTCGGGAGGGGGCATCGTGCCCTGTGCTCTTGATTCTGAGGAGGCTGGGGTAGGTGGGTGTCATACCTACTAGTTCTGGATGGGGCATTGTGCCTGTGCTCTTGGTCCTGGGGCGTGCATATCACAGTCTCTCAGTTGGGTGTCATACCCACTGGATTTGCATGGGGAGGCACGCACAGCAGCCCATGGAGGCAAGATTACATACCGTCTGCCGGCGGTGACGGCTGCTCAATGGTGGTGCTGCTGCTGGTGTGGGGGGGGGCTCCTGCCCATCCCCTGTAGCCTTGGACGGCTGCTCAATGGTGGTGGTGGTGCTGCTGCTGCTGGGGGGAGGCTCCTGCCCATCCCATGCAGCCTCGGATGGCTGCTCAATGGTGGTGGTGGTGCTGCTGCTGGTAGGGAGAGGGTCCTGTCCTTCCCCTGCAGACTCGGACGACTGCTCAATGGTGGTTGGTGGTGGGGGCTCGGTCACAGTTCCAGCCCCAGGCCCCTTGCCCTACCTGCCTGCTGGTGTGGGCTCCTTGCTCTTCCTGGCAGCAGCTGGGGCAGGCTTCCTAGTCTTCCTGGCAGCAGCTGGAGAAGGCTCCTTTGTCTTCCTGGCAGCAGCTTGGGCAGGCTCCTTGCTCCTTCCGGCAGCTGTGACAGGCTCCATTCCCTTGAGGCTGCCTGGCCCAGGCTCCTTCACCCTCAGGACATGTGCCCTGGATCCTTTCCGTATGGTGACGACTGGGCCCGTGGACTGGGTGGGTGAGGTGATTGGCTGGGTTTTTGCCACCTTGGTCAGACGTTCAGTATGGGGGGGAAGGGTAGGGAAGAAGTCAATGGTGGGTAGGAAAAGGTTTTAGGGATACTGGGGCGTGAAGAGGGAGAAGGTTTGGGAGTGGAGGAAGAGGGAGTGGTTGTAGGAGGTGTCTGCTAATTTTGGGTGCAGGTGCATGGGCTGGATGCTGTTGTGAGGTGGATGGCTGTTGGGTGTCTGAGTGCTTGCGTTTGTGTACCTTGGGAGGGGGGAACAGACACAGTGGGAGAGGACACAGGCGACCTGTGCATGGCTGTTGTGGAGGTGTCTGCCAGTGAGGTGTGTGTTCTGCTAGGTGTGGTGGTGATGCTGGTACTGGACGATGGTGTAGTGCATGCAGGTGTGAGTGTAGACGTAACTGGGAGGGAGGTGGAGGAGGTGGAAGAGGGGTACACAGTGCAAATTGTGGATGTTGGTATGTCTGCATCTGGATGTGTGGTGCTTGTGTTTGCTTGAACCACACTTGTGTGTTGTTTTGTGTGCATGCTCGGCTGCCTGTGTGCATGGGATAGGTTGGGGTTGAGGAGAATAGGATTGGGAAGAGGAAGTTGGAGGGTGGAAACAGGGACAAAGGCTGCCATCAGAGAGGAGGCTAGAGCCTGGATTGATCTCTGTTGGGCCGCCAAGCCAGTGTGAATGCCCTCCAGGAATGCATTAGTCTGTTGCATCTGAGCTGCTAGGCCCTGGGTGGCAATCACAATGGTTGACTGCCCTACAGACGTGGATCTCAGGAGGTCAATAGCCTCCTCACTCAGGGAAGCAGGGCTCACTGGGGCAGGGCCTGAGGTGCCTGGGGCAAAGGAGATGCCCACCCTCCTGGGTGAGCGGGCACAGGCAACTCGATGAGGGGCTGCTGGGAGGGCAGTGCTGGTAAGGGGGGGTGTGGCTGTACCTATAGCTAGGGTGGTCACAGAGGTGTTCGCCATCACCAAGGAACTTCCATTGGAGGAGGTATCTGTGTCAGAACTGTCCCTTCCAGTCTCCGCCGTGGTGCTCCCCTCGCTCTCCGTCCCACTGGTGCCCTCAGCATCGATGGACCCTGCCTCCCGGGTCCTGTAGGATGCAGCTCCCTCCATCGCAGGTGCCTCTGCACCTCCACCAGATGATGCTAATGCACATAAGGACAGGGTGACAAAACAAGAAGGGGGGGAAGAGACAAAGGATACACTTGGTCAGTGGTCGCACCAACACACCTTTGGCGTACACAGCACCCTCACACACAGGGAACAGGCCTACGCATTACGCATTGCACTACCAGTGATATTGCTAGCCACCAAGGCATGGGGAGGGCACACACCGGTAAATCCAGCACACCTGGGACCCACGCAGCCCTGATTAGTAGTGGATGCCTATGAGCTAGGTAGCAGGAATATCCCTTCAAAACCATAGCCACCAGGGGACCTATGCTGCAATGTCAGGCCTGGTCTAGGGGCACACACTGACACACATCCACCAACCGAATACCATCCCACCAGGCGTTAGTAGTAATGATGGGCACTGTACTCACCCCCTTGTGGCTGCTGTGATGCCCTCAATCGCCCATCCAGCTCTGGATAGGCCACCGCCAGTATGCAGGCCATCAGGGAGGTCAGGGTTCGACAGGCACCCCTTCCTCGTTGGGAGGCCATCCCCAGCTGGGCCTCTGCGGTCTTCTGTGCCCAGCGTCCCAGGTCCTCCCACCATTTCCAACAGTGGGTGCTCCAGCTGCCGTACACCCCAGGGTCCGCACATCCTTGGCAATGGCACGTCATATACCCTTCTTTTGATGGGCACTGACCTGCAGAGGAAATAGACACAGGAAAATAGTATTAGTCAGACAGTCCTGCCTGTTACACTTATGGCCCACTATACCCCTTCACATCACCATTTCCACACACATGGCCCAGCACACAACCAATACGCCTCCCTGAGGACATACACCCACCCTCCCCTTACACAAGGCCTTCACACACACCACTCCATGCATTCATGCCACATGCATCGTGCCCACAGTGTACTCACCTTTTGGTCTGAGGGCCATACAGCAGTCCGTACTGGGGTAGGACCCCATCCACCAGTCTCTCCAACTCCGCCGAAGTGAAGGCAGGGGATTTTTCCCCAGTCACACGGGCCATGGGAGGTTTCAGGCAAAGGTCACAGCAGCACATGCAGTATAGGTCCTCTCCTGTTGAAGATCAGGTAGCAAGTGAGAAATCTGATATACCATGGTGGTCACGTCCGCGGCGGTGCATACCGTCACCGCTGGCGTAGATCACCATTGGCCACTGTAACCCATAGGGCCCATTTATAATGAATGAGTAGTTGCATGGCAGTTCCTGACCACCTCTTGCAACGGCACACAATGTCAGCGGAATTACCTCACTTCCACCTGTCCCTCCACACAGGACAGGTGGACGCAATTTCAGGGGTGGGGGCAAGCCCTGGATAATTGCTGTTTCACTGTCTAAATTTGGACGTATTGGACAATCCACACTGACCCCTTACAAGTTAACAGCATGCAATGTTCTGTTGTAGCACCATTGTTCAGTTTGTGACCGGCTCCTCACTCTTTTGTCCCATAGATTGCTACTGCTGTGGATGAATAGGAGATGGAGACATACCCCCATGTACAGACCCTTGGTGGACTTGGCAACAATGGAGGACAGGTACATATTACTCACCTATAGACTTGACAGGGCCACAATCACAGAGCTGTGCGCCCAATTGGAGCCTGACCTGATATCTGCTATCCGTCACCCCACTGGGATCCACCCTCTTGTGCAAGTTCTATCTGTGCTCCATTTGCTGGCAACTGGTTCTTTCCAAGTGACAGTGGGCTTGGCAGCAGGAATGTCACAGCCAATGTTCTCAATAGTGCTGACAAGAGTGTTGTCTGCCCTAATTAAACACATGTGCTGCTACATTGTATTTCCCCAGGTGGAAGATTTGGCCACTGTGAAGGCCGACTTCTATGCAATGGGACATATCCCCAACATAATTGGGGTGATTGATGGAACACATATTGCATTTGTCCCCCCGTCAAAAGGAACAGGTGTTCAGAAATCGTAAGAGATTCCACTCTATGAATGTACAGATGGTGTGCTTGGTGGACCAGTACATCTCCCACGCTAATGCTAAGTATCCTGGGTCGGTGCATGATGTCTTTGTCCTGAGGAATAGCAGCATTCCAAATGTGATGGCCCAACTACAGAGGCACAGGGTGTGGCTAATAGGTGAGCCAATATTGCAGGTGACTCTGGTTACCCCAACCTATCTTGGCTGCTGACCCCTTTGAGGAATGCCAGGACAAGGGCAGAAGAACGTTACAATGAGGCACATGAGTGAACCAGAATGATTATAGAACAGACCTTTGGCCTCCTGAAGGCCAGGTTCCGGTGCCTCCATCTAATAGGTTGATCCCTGTGCTACTCACCCAAGAAGGTCTGCCAGATAATAGTGGCATGCTGCATGTTGCACAACCTTGCCCTGAGACGCCATGTGCCTTTTCTGCAGGAGGTGTGAGCTGGAGATGCCCGTGTGCCAGCAATGGACCCCGTGGACAGTGAGGATGAGGAGGCAGAGGATGAGGATGAGAACAACAGAACAGCAGTCATCAGACAGTACTTCCAATGATACACAGGTAAGACAGTGTTACTTCACATTTCATTGTAATTATTTTAAATTTCTGTGGCACTGGCATGCTGCTTCCCACTTCTATGCCCACTTAGTGTACCCTTTGGCAATTCATTTTACAGATGTTGGTGCCTCACAATAGTTCCTGGTGTGATCACAGCAGCCAGCTACAGGTCATTAACATGTGCTTGGTTACTGTACAGTTGAATTGCAATGTTTGAACCTGGTTAAATTAATACATACTTTTGACATACTCTGTACGTCTATTTTTTTCAAGGGTGTTTATTGAAGTGCTAAGAAAAAGAGGAGCAAGTGCAATGGGATGGGGTGATGATGGAGGAAAGCCAGGGGTATTGATCCAGTCTGTAGCACAGGTGTGTTGTCCAAAGGGACATAGGAAGGGGAGAAATGGCAGTTCAAGGTGGACAGGGTGACTGTGTGGGACACAAGGGTGACAATCAGGAGAGTCTTATTTCCTGGGGGGATCTTGGCAAGTGTCTCTGGTTTCTGTCTGGATAGCAGGGAACATTTGCAGGGTGTAGGAAAGTAGCCTCTTTCTAGCCTTGTTACCCCCACTTTTGGCCTGTTTGTGAGTACATGTCAGGGTGTTTTTTTCTGTCTCACTGAGATCCTGCTAGCCAGGGCCCAGTGCTCATAGTGAAAACCCTATGTTGTCAGTATGTTTGATATGTGTCACTGGGATCCTGCTAGCCAGGACCCCAGTGCTCATAGGTTTGTGGACTATATGTGTTCCCTGTGTAGTGCCTAACTGTATCACTGAGGCTCTGCTAACCAGAACCTCAGTGTTTATGCTCTCTCTGCTTTTAAAATTGTCACTGCAGGCTAGTGACTAATTTGACCAATTTTGATTGGCACACTGGAACACCCTTATTATTCCCTAGTATATGGTACCTAGGTACCCAGGGTATTGGGGTTCCAGGAGATCCCTATGGGTTGCAGCATTTCTTTTGCCACCCATAGGGAGCTCAGACAATTCTTACACAGGACTGCCACTGAAGCCTGAGTGAAATAACGTCCACGTTATTTCACAGCCATTTTACACTGCACTTAAGTAACTTATAAGTCACTTATATGTCTAACCCTCACTTAGTGAAGGTTAGGTGCAAAGTTACTTAGTGTGAGGGCACCCTGGCACTAGTCAAGGTGCCCCCACATTGTTCAGGGCAATTTCCCGAGACTTTGTGAGTGCGGGGACACCATTACAGGTGTGCACTTCGTATAGGTCAATACCTATGTATAGCGTCACAATGGTAACTCCAAACATGGCCATGTAACATGTCAAGGACCATGGAATTGTCACCCCAATACCATTCGGGTATTGGGGAGAACAATTCCATGCATCCCTGGGTCTCCAGCATAGAGCCCGGGTACTGCCAAACTAACTTTCCAGAGTTTTCTCTGCAGCTACTGCTGCTGCCAACCCTCAGACATGTTTCTGTCCCACTGGGGCCTGGGCAGCCCAGTCTCAGGAAGGCAGAACAAAGGATTTCCTCTGAGAGAGGGTGTTACACCCTCTCCCTTTGGAAATAGGTGTGAAGGGCCTGGGAGGAGTAGCCTCTCCTGGCCTCTGGAAATGCTTTGAAGGGCACAGATGGTGCCCTCTTGCATAAGCCAGTCTACGCCGGTTCAGGGATCCCTCCAGCCCTGCTCTGGCGCGAAACTGGACAAAGGAAAGGGGAGGTGCCCAGAGCTCCTCCAGTATATCCCAGACCTCTGCCATCTTGGATGCAGAGGTGTGAGGGCACAATGGACAGCTCTGAGTGTCCAGTGCCAGCAGGTGACATCAGAGACCCCTCCTGATAGGTGCTTACCTTTCTCTGTGGCCAATCCTCCTCTGAGGGCTATTTAGGGTCTCTCCTGTGGGTATCTCACCAGATAACGAATGCAAGAGCTCACCAGAGTTCCTCTGCACTTCCCTCTTCGACTTCTGCCAAGGATCAACCGCTGACTGCTCCAGGATGCTTGCAAAACCTCAACACAGTAGCAAGAAAACTACCAGCAACATTGTAACGCCTCATCCTGCCGGCTTTCTCGACTGTTTTCTGGTGGTGCATGCTCTGAGGGCTGTCTGCCTTCAACCTGCACTGGAAGCCAAGAAGAAATCTCCAGTGGGTTGACGGAATCTTCCCCCTGCCAATGCAGGCACCAAACTTCTGCATCACCGGTCCTCTGGGTCCCCTCTCATCCTGACAAGCGTGGTCCCTGGAACACAGGAGCTGGGTTCAAGTGTCCCTGATAGTCCAGTGGCCCTTCTGTCCAAATGTGGTGGAGGTAGGTCCTTGCCTCCCCACGCCAGACAGTAATCCTGTGTACTGTGTGAACTGCAGCTGCTAGGGCTTCTGTGCACTCTTGCAAGACTTCCTTCATGCACAGCCTAGCCCAGGTCCCCAGCACTCCGTTCTGCATTGCCCAACTCGCTGAGCTGGACTCCGACTTTGTGGGACTCCCTTTTGCTGTGCTGAGTCAACCGTCGTCCTCAGATCTTCTAAGCATCTGTTCATGTGCTTCTGCGGGTGCTGCCTGCTTCTGCATTAGCTCTCTGTATTGCTGAGTGCCCCCTCTGTCTCCTCCTCCAAGGGGCGACCTCCTGGTCCTTCCTGGGCCCTGGCAGCACCCAAAACCTTCAACTACAACTCTTGCAGCTAGCAAGGCTTGTTTGTGGTCTTTCTGCGTGGAAACAATTCTGCATCCTCCAGCACGCCGTGGGACATCTTCTGACCAAAGGAGAAGTTCCTGGCACCTTCCGTTGTTGCAGAATCTTCAGCTTCTTCCACCCTGAGGCAGCCCTTTTGCACCTTCATCTGGGGTTTAGTGGGCTCCTGCCCCCCCGGACACTTGCATGACTCTTGGACTTGGTCCCCTTCCTTTACAGGCCCTCAGGTCCAGGAATCCATCTTCAGTGCTTTTCAGTCAGTTGTTGTTCTTGCAGAATCACCTATCTCGAATTTACTGTCTTTCTGGGGTAGTAGGGTAACTTTACTCCTACTTTTCAGGGTCTTGGGGTGGGGTATCTTGGACACCCTTAGTGTTTTCTTACACTCCCAGCGACCCTCTACATACTACACTAGGTCTGGGGTCCACTCCTGGTTCGCATTCCACTTTTGGAGTATATGGTTTGTGTTGCTCCTAGGCCTATTTTCTCCTATTACATTATATTGTGTTCTACAGTGTTTGCACTACTTTTCTAACTGTTTACTTACCTGATTTGGTTTGTGTGTGTATATTTTGTGTATATTACTTACCTCCTAAGGGAGAATATCCTCTGAGATACTTTTGGCATATTGTCACTAAAATAAAGTACCTTTATTTTTAGTAACTCTGAGTATTGTGTTTTCTTATGATATAGTGCTAAGTGGTATAAGTGGTATAGTAGGAGCTTTGCATGTCTTCTAGTTCAGCCTAAGCTGCTCTGCTATAGCTACCTCTATCAGCCTAAGCTGCTAGAACACCTCTAATCTACTAATAAGGGATAACTGGACCTGGCACAAGGTGTAAGTACCACAAGGTACCCACTATAAGCCAGGCCAGCCTCCTACACAGGTTGGTTCTCCTTCTGCAGGGGGAGGGGTGCTGGTGGCCTGTTGGTACTGTGGTGGGGCCTTCTGTCCACTAGCGGCAGCGGTGGTGGAAGGCAGTTCAGATGTCTGGCTAGGGGTAGGGGCCCGCTGTTGTGAGACTTCGTCCCTCATAATATTGGCCATGTGTGCCAGCACCCCTGCTATGGAGACCAGGGTGGTGTTGATGGCCTGCAAGTCCTCCCTGATCCCCGGGTACTGTCCCTCCTGCAGCCGCCTGTTCTTCTACACATTGTCCAGGATCTGGCCCATCGTGTCCTGGGAATGTTGATTTGGTCCCAGGATCTCAGCAAGTGCCTCCTGGAGAGTTGGTTCCCTGGGCCTGTCCTCCCCCTGGTGAACAGCAGTCCTCCCAGTTTTCCTGGTTGCCTGTGTCTCTGTCCCCTGAACCGTGTGCCCACTGCCACTGACCCCAGGTCCCTAATTGTCTTGTGGGCGAGGTGTAGCCTGGGGTCCCTGTAGAAGTGGACACACTGCTGATTGACGTGTCCTGGGGACAGAGGTGTGGGTATGCTGGGTGGGTGTTGTGGTGGTGTTTCCTGATGGGGGAGGCTCTGTGGTGGTGTGTGACTGGGCCTGGGTAACCGGCTGTCCAGAGGTCCCTGATGGGCCAGGTTGGTCATCCAGATCCTGAAGACCAGAGTTGCTGTCATCACTGTGGGCCTCTTCTGCTGGGGGACTGGATAGTGCTGGCACCTCCTCTCCAGTGACATTGGCTGGGGTACCTGTGGGGATGTAAATGATGTGTTATGGTTTCTGTGTCTTACATATTGTGCATCGGTGGCTTGCCCTCTTTGGTTGTATTTGCCCTGGCAGCTTTCACTTGAGTACTTTGGTATGTGGTGGGATAGCTGAATCTCTCTAGAGTGCATGCTTTAGTGATAGGTGTTGCTGCAGGGCTGTGAGTGGTGTCCATGCATTGGTATGGCATGCAGGGTTTGGCACTGGGATGAGTGAGATGTGATGGTGGGGGGTGTGGGATGTGGTGGTGTGATGGGAGCAAGGGTGATGTTGGGGGTATGTGATGGCATGTGAGTAGGGTGGTGATAATAGTTGAGAGTAGACTTACCAGAGTCCAGTCCTCCTCCGACTCTGGCCAGGCCCTCAGGATGCAAGATTGCCAAGACTTGCTACTCCCATGTTCTTAGTTGTGGGGGGAGGAGGTGAGGGTCCACTGCCAGTCCTCTGTACAGCGAGTTGGTGTCTTGCTGCAATGGAACGTACCTTCCCCAATAGGTTATTCCACCTCTTTCTGATGTAATTCCTAGTTCTGGGGTGATGTCCCACAGCGTTGACCCTATCCACGATTCTCTGCCATAGCTCCATCTTCCTAGCTATCAATATCTGCTGCACCTGTGCTCCAAACAGCTGAGGCTCTACCCTGATGATTTCCTCCATCATGACCCTTAGCTCCTCCTTTGAGAATCGGGGGTATCTTTGTGGTGCCATGGGTGTTGTGTGCGGTGTGTAGGTGAGGGTGTGTTGGGTTATGTGTTGGGGTGTGTGATGTGGTGTGCATGGGTGGTGTATAGGTGTAGGTAGTATGTGGCTCTGGTTGTGTCTGTGGTCTTGCTGTCTCTCTGGTGGCAATTGCTTGTAATGGTAAAGGGTTGTGGGTAATGTGGGTGCAAGTTTTATAGTGGTGTGGGTATGTGGGTGTGGTGTGTGTATGAGTGTCAGGTGTGTGTTGTTTGAATTGTCCAATGCTGTGTTGTTTTTTTTGTGTGTGTGTATTTCGAGCGTGGCGGTATGTACCACCAATGGTTTACCGCCATTGAATGTCTGCTGTGGTAATTCGTGGGTCATAATGTGGTAGGTGTAGTTTTGTTGGCGTAACGGTGTGGGTTTTGATACCGCCAGTTTATCATTGACCTTTGGTCTGGCAGATTTGTGTATGTGGCTGAATTCTGTCGGATTGGTGTGTGTGTGTCATAATATGGTGGACGGATATCTGCGGCGGTAAGTTGGCGGCTGTCAGTGTGGCGGTAAGTGGGATTTACCGCCAATGTCATAATGAGGGTCTAAGTGTTTTCTTTCATGTGTGTAAGTACTAAGTGTGACTACAGTGGTATTGCATGAGCTTTGCATGTCTCCTAGATATGCCATGGCTGCTCATCCACAGCTACCTCTAGAGAGCCTCGCTTCTAGACACTGACTACACTAAAAAGGGATACCTTGACCTGGTAAGTAACATAGGTACCCACCACACACCAGGCCAGCCTCCTACAATTGTTCCAATAAATCCATCAATCAATCAATCAATCATAGTATTTATAAAGCGCGCTATGTACCCGTCAGGGTTTCGAGGCGCTGAGGGGGGTGGGGGGAGGGGAGTGCTGCTGGTTTATCGGTCGAAGAGCCAGGTCTTGAGGAGCCTTCTGAATGCGAGGAGGTCCTGGGTCTGGCGAAGGGATGTGGGGAGAGAGTTCCAGGTCTTGGCGGCGAGGAAGGAGAAGGATCTGCCGCCGGATGTCTTGCGCTGGATTCGGGGTACGATGGCGAGGGCGAGGTTGGCGGATCGGAGTTGACGTGTTGGGGTGTAGAAGTGAAGTCTGGTGTTGAGGTAGGAGGGTCCGGTGTTGTGAAGTGCCTTGTGAGCGTGGGTCAGGAGTTTGAAGGTGATCCTCTTGTCTACCGGGAGCCAGTGGAGTTCCTTTAGGTGAGGGGAGATGTGACTTCGGCGGGGTATGTTGAGGATCAGTCGGGCGGAGGCATTTTGGATACGTTGGAGGCGTTTGATGTCTTTGGTTGGGATGCCTGTGTAGAGTGCGTTGCCGTAGTCAAGTCTGCTGCTGACGAGGGCCTGGGTCACCGTCTTTCTGGTTTCTGTTGGAATCCACTTGAAAATTCTGCGGAGCATTCGGAGGGTGTTGAAACAGGAGGAGGAGACGGCGCTGACCTGTTTGGACATGGTGAGGGCGGAGTCCAGGATGAAGCCGAGGTTTCTTGCGTGGCTGGCAGGGGTGGGTGGGGGTCCGAGGACGGAGGGCCACCATGAGTCGTTCCAGGCCGAGGGGGTGCGTCCGAGGATGAGGACTTCCGTCTTGTCGGAGTTGAGTTTCAGGCGACTGTTGTTCATCCAATCGGCGATAGATTTTAGTCCCTCGTGGAGGTTTGTTTTGGCGGTGAGCGGGTCTTTGGTCAGGGAGAGGACGAGCTGGGTATCGTCGGCGTAGGAGATGATGCTGAGATGATGTTGGCGGGCCAGTTGAGCGAGGGGGGCCATGTAGACGTTGAACAACGTGGGGCTGAGGGAGGATCCTTGGGGGACGCCGCAGATGAGGTTGGTGGCTTTGGAGCGGAAAGGGGAGAGACGGACTCTCTGCGTTCTGTCGGAGAGGAAGGATGAGATCCAGTGGAGGGCTTTATCTTGGATGCCGGCTTCCTGGAGGCGGGTCAGTAGGGTGCGGTGGCAGACGGTGTCAAAAGCGGCTGATAGGTCGAGGAGGATGAGGGCTGAGGTTTCGCCGTTGTCCATTTGATGTCTGATGTCATCTGTGGCGGCGAGGAGGGCGGTCTCAGTGCTGTGGTTTCGTCTGAATCCGGATTGTGAGGGGTCCAGGATGGAATTGTTTTCGAGGAAGTGGGTGAGCTGAGTGTTGACGATCTTCTCGATGACTTTCGCTGGAAAAGGGAGGAGAGAGATCGGACGGAGGTTTTTGAGGTCGTTGGGGTCAGCCTTGGGTTTTTTGAGGAGGGGTTGGATTTCTGCGTGTTTCCAGCTGTCCGGGAAGGTGGCAGAAGTGAAGGAGAGGTTGATGATCTTGCGGAGTTCGGGGGCGATGGTGGCGTTTGCTGAGTTGAAAACATGGTGGGGGCAGGGGTCCGTGGGGGAGCCTGAGTGGATGGTGTTCATGGTTGCTATGGTTACTGCCTCGTCCACGTGGGTCCAGGCGGTGAGGCGGCAGTCGCGGGAGGAGACGTCGGGGGTGGGGTCTGGCGGTGGACCGGTGATGAAGCTGTCGTGGATGGTGGTGATTTTCTGGTGGAAGAAGGTGGAGAGGTCGTCGCAGAGTTTCTGGGAGGGCGGGATGTCGTTGGAGTTGGCTTTCGGATTGGAGAGTTCCTTCACGATGCCGAATAGTTCTTTGCAATCGTGGGCGTTGTTATTGATGCGTTCGGTGAAGTGGGCGCGCTTGGCGGTGCGGATCCGTTGGTGGTGTTCGCGGTTGGCGTTTTTGAGGGCGGCGAGGTTGTCGGGTGTGCGTTCTTGGATCCATTTCTTTTTGAGTTTCTGGCAGTTGCTTTTGGAGGTGGTGAGATCGTCTGTGAACCAGGCTGGTTTTCTCTTTCCTTGGGTGGTGGTGGGTTTCTTGAGAGGGGCAAGGGTGTTGGCGCAGTCGAGGATCCATTGATGGAGGTTGATGGCGGCTGTGCTGGGGTCGATTGCGTCGGGTGGAAGGTTGTTGACGAGGGTGTTGGTCAGTTGTTCTTGGGTGATTTTGCCCCAGCGGCGGTGGGGAGGTAGCTGGATGCGGTGTTGCTCTGTGGTTTTCTTATAGGTGAAGTGGACACAGTGATGGTCAGTCCAGTGGAGTTCGGAGGTGTGGCTGAAGGAAATGTGGTTGCTAGAGGTGAAGAGGGGGTCAAGGGTGTGTCCGGCGATGTGGGTAGGTGTGTTGACTAGCTGGCGGAGACCGAGGTTGAGGAGGTTGGAGGTCAGTGACGCGGTGTTGACGTCGTTGGCATTTTCCAGATGGTAGTTCAGATCTCCCAGGAGGATGTAATCCGGGGAAGCGAGGGCGTGGGTGCTTGCAAGGTCGGCGATGGTGTCGTTGAAGGGGGGTCTTGGTCCTGGAGGGCGGTAAATGAGGGTTCCTCTGAGGGTCGTGTTGGGGTCCGTGTGGATCTGGAAGTGGAGGTGTTCGGCTGTCCTGAGGGTGTCGTCCGAGTGGGTGTGGATTTTGAGGGTAGCTTTGTGAGCGATAGCTATTCCGCCGCCGATTCCGTTGGTTCGATCTCGTCTGGTGATTTTGTATCCGTCCGGTATGGCGATGGCGATGTCCGGAGACGAGGAGTCGTTCCACCAGGTTTCGGTCAGGAAAGCCACGTCAGGAGCAGTGGTGTCGAGCAAATCCCAGAGCTCGATGGCGTGTTTCCGTGCGGAGCGGGTGTTGATGAGGATGCAGTTCAGGTGATTGGGGTTGGATGTTTTCGTAGTTGGATTGGTCGTTCTGATGCAGGAGAAGTTGCAGGTACGGCAGGAAAAAGGTCCTTTAGTGTGCTTCGGGGATGCCCGGTAGCATTCAGTGGAGGGGCCGGGGTTGAAGGCGCGGAGTTCGTTGATCGAGTAGCGGATGCGGGGGGCGCAAGGGCCAGGGGGTGTGGCGCTGGGCGCGGTCCAGGTGCGGACGGGCGCAGACGGGCTTGCCTCTGGCGCGCCTCTGGCGCGCCAGCGGTGCGGACGCGCAGCGCCAGCCATTAAGAAGGGAGGGGGGAGGGAGGAGCAGCTGGGAGGCGGGAGGCGGGAGGGAGCGGCAAATGGGGCGCGAGGGGGGCGGGGCCGCAGGGAGGCAGCGGCAGGGAACGGGGAGCGCACAAGGGGCAAAAACACTGAAAACGAGCAAAAAACAGCAGATACAATAAGAAAAGCACACAATCAGAAAAAACAAAATGGCACAATATACGATCGGGGAGACAGCAATCAGGGGGGCACAAAGGGGGCAGAAGCGCCGGCGGCGAGGCGCTGAAAAAAGCGAAAAAAACGAAAAACACTTACGGGACGGCGGAAAGCGGCACACGGGTCAAGTGAAGCTAGTCAGAGCCCACTAGACCCCAGGGATGAGGCGCAGGAGGATGCCTGCGGGTGGAGGAGGGCCTCGAACACGCAAACAGCAGCGTGGTCAGGGGACAGAGGCAGGAGGCAGCAGGTTGGTGCTGCGGTCGTGGGGGGCGAGCTCAGGACCTGAAACAGGTCAGAGGTCGCTCACTCGCGACGCGCAGCGCCAGCCATTAAGAAGGGAGGGGGGAGGGAGGAGCAGCTGGGAGGCGGGAGGCGGGAGGGAGCGGCAAATGGGGGCGCGAGGGGGGCGGGGCCACAGGGAGGCAGCGGCAGGGAACGGGGAGCGCACAAGGGGCAAAAACACTGAAAACGAGCAAAAAACAGCAGATACAATAAGAAAAGCACACAATCAGAAAAAACAAAATGGCACAATATACGATCGGGGAGACAGCAATCAGGGGGGCACAAAGGGGGCAGAAGCGCCGGCGGCGAGGCGCTGAAAAAAGCGAAAAAACACTTACGGGACGGCGGAAAGCGGCACACGGGTCAAGTGAAGCTAGTCAGAGCCCACTAGACCCCAGGGATGAGGCGCAGGAGGATGCCTGCGGGTGGAGGAGGGCCTCGAACACGCAAACAGCAGCGTGGTCAGGGGACAGAGGCAGGAGGCAGCAGGTTGGTGCTGCGGTCGTGGGGGGCGAGCTCAGGACCTGAAACAGGTCAGAGGTCGCTCACTCGCGACGCGCAGCGCCAGCCATTAAGAAGGGAGGGGGGAGGGAGGAGCAGCTGGGAGGCGGGAGGCGGGAGGGAGCGGCAAATGGGGGCGCGAGGGGGGCGGGGCCGCAGGGAGGCAGCGGCAGGGAACGGGGAGCGCACAAGGGGCAAAAACACTGAAAACGAGCAAAAAACAGCAGATACAATAAGAAAAGCACACAATCAGAAAAAACAAAATGGCACAATATACGATCGGGGAGACAGCAATCAGGGGGGCACAAAGGGGGCAGAAGCGCCAGCGGCGAGGCGCTGAAAAAAGCGAAAAAAACGAAAAACACTTACGGGACGGCGGAAAGCGGCACACGGGTCAAGTGAAGCTAGTCAGAGCCCACTAGACCCCAGGGATGAGGCGCAGGAGGATGCCTGCGGGTGGAGGAGGGCCTCGAACACGCAAACAGCAGCGTGGTCAGGGGACAGAGGCAGGAGGCAGCAGGTTGGTGCTGCGGTCGTGGGGGGCGAGCTCAGGACCTGAAACAGGTCAGAGGTCGCTCACTCGCGACGCGCAGCGCCAGCCATTAAGAAGGGAGGGGGGAGGGAGGAGCAGCTGGGAGGCGGGAGGCGGGAGGGAGCGGCAAATGGGGGCGCTAGGGGGGCGGGGCCGCAGGGAGGCAGCGGCAGGGAACGGGGAGCGCACAAGGGGCAAAAACACTGAAAACGAGCAAAAAGCAGCAGATACAATATGAAAAGCACACAATCAGAAAAAACAAAATGGCACAATATACGATCGGGGAGACAGCAATCAGGGGGGCACAAAGGGGGCAGAAGCGCCGGCGGCGAGGCGCTGAAAAAAGCGAAAAAAACGAAAAACACTTACGGGACGGCGGAAAGCGGCACACGGGTCAAGTGAAGCTAGTCAGAGCCCACTAGACCCCAGGGATGAGGCGCAGGAGGATGCCTGCGGGTGGAGGAGGGCCTCGAACACGCAAACAGCAGCGTGGTCAGGGGACAGAGGCAGGAGGCAGCAGGTTGGTGCTGCGGTCGTGGGGGGCGAGCTCAGGACCTGAAACAGGTCAGAGGTCGCTCACTCGCGACGCGCAGCGCCAGCCATTAAGAAGGGAGGGGGGAGGGAGGAGCAGCTGGGAGGCGGGAGGCGGGAGGGAGCGGCAAATGGGGGCGCGAGGGGGGCGGGGCCGCAGGGAGGCAGCGGCAGGGAACGGGGAGCGCACAAGGGGCAAAAACACTGAAAACGAGCAAAAAACAGCAGATACAATAAGAAAAGCACACAATCAGAAAAAACAAAATGGCACAATATACGATCGGGGAGACAGCAATCAGGGGGGCACAAAGGGGGCAGAAGCGCCGGCGGCGAGGCGCTGAAAAAAGCGAAAAAAACTAAAAACACTTACGGGACGGCGGAAAGCGGCACACGGGTCAAGTGAAGCTAGTCAGAGCCCACTAGACCCCAGGGATGAGGCGCAGGAGGATGCCTGCGGGTGGAGGAGGGCCTCGAACACGCAAACAGCAGCGTGGTCAGGGGACAGAGGCAGGAGGCAGCAGGTTGGTGCTGCGGTCGTGGGGAGCGAGCTCAGGACCTGAAACAGGTCAGAGGTCGCTCACTCGCGACGCGCAGCGCCAGCCATTAAGAAGGGAGGGGGGAGGGAGGAGCAGCTGGGAGGCGGGAGGCGGGAGGGAGCGGCAAATGGGGGCGTGAGGGGGGCGGGGCCGCAGGGAGGCAGCGGCAGGGAACGGGGAGCGCACAAGGGGCAAAAACACTGAAAACGAGCAAAAAACAGCAGATACAATAAGAAAAGCACACAATCAGAAAAAACAAAATGGCACAATATACGATCGGGGAGACAGCAATCAGGGGGGCACAAAGGGGGCAGAAGCGCCGGCGGCGAGGCGCTGAAAAAAGCGAAAAAAACTAAAAACACTTACGGGACGGCGGAAAGCGGCACACGGGTCAAGTGAAGCTAGTCAGAGCCCACTAGACCCCAGGGATGAGGCGCAGGAGGATGCCTGCGGGTGGAGGAGGGCCTCGAACACGCAAACAGCAGCGTGGTCAGGGGACAGAGGCAGGAGGCAGCAGGTTGGTGCTGCGGTCGTGGGGGGCGAGCTCAGGACCTGAAACAGGTCAGAGGTCGCTCACTCGCGACGCGCAGCGCCAGCCATTAAGAAGGGAGGGGAGAGGGAGGAGCAGCTGGGAGGCGGGAGGCGGGAGGGAGCGGCAAATGGGGGCGCGAGGGGGGCGGGGCCGCAGGGAGGCAGCGGCAGGGAACGGGGAGCGCACAAGGGGCAAAAACACTGAAAACGAGCAAAAAACAGCAGATACAATAAGAAAAGCACACAATCAGAAAAAACAAAATGCCACAATATACGATCGGGGAGACAGCAATCAGGGGGGCACAAAGGGGGCAGAAGCGCCGGCGGCGAGGCGCTGAAAAAAACAAAAAAAACGAAAAACACTTACGGGACGGCGGAAAGCGGCACACGGGTCAAGTGAAGCTAGTCAGAGCCCACTAGACCCCAGGGATGAGGCGCAGGAGGATGCCTGCGGGTGGAGGAGGGCCTCGAACACGCAAACAGCAGCGTGGTCAGGGGACAGAGGCAGGAGGCAGCAGGTTGGTGCTGTGGTCGTGGGGGGCGAGCTCAGGACCTGAAACAGGATCCTGAATATGGGTTATGTGTTTGGATAGGGATTCTGCACCCATAGCTGATAATTTGCACACTCCACAGCCAACATTTGTGTGCCATAAGTGAGGTACAGTTTACCATGTGCCAGGGTTGTGCTCATTGGCAGTGCCAGGACACATTCCCATGGATATACTATGCAGGCTCAGCATCGGACATTGGTTGCAATCCCCGGACATTTACTGAAGGACCACAGCTAGCAATGATGTTCCACCCTTCTCATACATGTACGATGCAGGCAAAGCTACTGTCACTATGAGGTGTGACAGTGTTCAGTACCTTCATAACTTAATATCCATTTGTTGACAGCCCCTACCTTATGTGTGCCCCACTTGCATACATCTGTTATGCATGGTGTTGTTGTGGTGAATGGCCTAGGTCTTAGCACCTTGCCCACTTGACGGAACAAGATATGTAGTTGTGCATGGATCTAGACCTTCAGGAGTCATATAGTCGCAAATTGTATGTCACTGATATGTGAGATGGGGCAGTAGACTCTTTTACGTCACAAACGATGCTGCTACCATACTGGTCACCTTTGTGTTACTTACCTGCTCACTGAGGTTTGAGTCACATTCCAATGGTGTATGTTTTGGGGAATGAGTAGATCTAGGAGAATCAGGTGCAAAATGATTTATTTGTGCTATTTACAATGTGATGTTTATAGTATAGTGACTATGTGTAGAAGTTCTCAACAATGTGGAGTCTCCTACGAACTCCTGCAGCAGTGTTAAGTTGTTCCCCCTCCACATTACCTGCTCCATCGTCATTCTCCTCGTTGGAGACATCAACCTGTTCATCCCAGGGGATATTTGTCCGGACACAAATGTTGTGCAGGATTGCACATGCCAGAATGATCTTGCAAACAAGTGGTGGAGCATACAAGCGCCGTCCTCCAGTCATGGCCAGGCACCTGAGCCTAGATTTCAGGAGCCCAAATGTCCTCTCCATCACATTGCCAGCTTTCCGTCCATGTTGTAATGTATTGTATTGTAATAGTATTTATATAGCGCATACTACCCCTGATGAGGCGTTGCAGCGATTTTCGGCGAGTAGCACACTACTCCGGAACCCAACAAGAATTAGTAATGGATTAGTATCAGGAAATATGAGTACAGTTTTAGTATTATGAGTTCATTTGAGCCGCGGATAGGAGAGTTGTTTAGTTAGATTGAGTAGAGTAATGGAGGGGTGGAGGAGGAAAGAGATCCAGTTGGGAGTATATGGTAATAGGATTTAGGCTTGGGATGAGTAAAAGGGGGATGGAGGAGGGAAGAGTCTGAGGAAGGGTTAGGGAGATCATAGTAGCAGGAGGGGTTTTGGATGAGTTAACGGTGAGATAAATGAGGGTGAATTTAGTAGGGTTGTTTGGGAGGTCATGGTAGTAGAGTGAGGTTTGGTGAGTTAGATGAGGAAGTGGAGGGAAGAGCTTAGGCAGAGTTATTTAGGAGATGAAAGTAGTAAAACTGGATTCGGGATGAGTCAGAGTGGGAATGGAGGTTAGATTGATAGAGACATGACATATGATGATGGGTAGATAAGTGTGATAAGATGAGAGCAGGGATTCATAGATATCTAGTATAATAACCCACCCAGGAGCAATGCAATGACCCACGAACTTGCCAAGCACAGAACAACATAAACACATACATATATATATATATCTATATATATATATACATACACACACACGCATGCACCGAGAACACGCCCAGTGCTTGACATCGTGCATGGCTGCAAGTTCTGGTGCACAGCTGCAAGTTCCGGTGCACGGCTGCAAGTTCTGGTACACGGCTGCAAGTTTCGTTTCCGGTGCATGGCTACTAGTTCTGGTGCATGGCTTCTGCAGGATTATTAGTGCTGGGGCACGACTGCCAGCAGGGGGCACGACTGTCAGTGCAGGTGTCTCCCTGGACCTTCCTAGGTGGAAGGGGTGTGTGTAAGGGGGGGCATGGAGGAGCTGGTGAGCTATGAGCTACAGCTAATCAGGCGGACAGGGGATACAGTAAGTTTATGTGGGGAGAGTTAGGTTAATACTTGCTATCCATTTGGGGCAATCAAAGAGACATGCCACAAAGAGATGTACACTGGGTGACATTTTCCGTTTGATGGCATGTGTAGCTGCAGATACACATGCCTTGCATAGACTGAAAAGCAGTCTCCTCCTAAATTAAGTGATGGCTAACCTGTAGGAGTTGGAGTAGTTTGAAAGTGTTTTGAGCACTGCTTGACCAATGTTGTCGAGATAGCACATCCACACTACTGTGTTGAGTAAATGTGTGGGGTGTGGACCATGTGGCTCCTCTGCATATGTCTGCCACTGGTATATTTCCTAAGATTGCCATTGAAGCTCCTTTCTTTCTAGTAGAAAGAGCTTTAGGAGTTGCTAATAGTTGCCTTTTAGTTTTAAGGTAGCAAGTTTGAATACGCTTTACTATTCTCATCTGGCCAATCCTCGTTTTAAAATAGGATTACCTCTATGAGGCTGTTGAAAAGCGACAAAGTTTAGGTTTTCTAAAATCCTTTGTTCTGTCTATATAATACATGAGAACTCTTTTGAGATCAAGAGTGTGGAAATCTTTCGGCAACTGAATCTGGCTGTGGAAAGACTGGCAATTTCATGTGAAATGGTGCTTAATTTGTGCTTGTAGTTTCCGGTGCTGAGCATCGGCACTTTTTTCTTTTTTTTTTTTAGGGCCAGTGCTTAATTTTCTGCCTCAAGCATTAATTGCGTGCAAAAGACATTTGGGAAAGACGGAGGAAGAGAAAAACGAAAAACCGTCACAAAGGACAAAAGCAGAAAGCTGCAGGAGTGAGCTGAAGGGGCAGGGAGTGTCCATAAATGGATTAAAGAGGCCCGTGATGCCCTCAGTATTACATGTTTGCACATTTAATTGCAGCAGCCGCGTATTTAAGTCGAGGCCTTTGAGCAACGGTACACTTTATTTACAAATTAAGCACTGGCTGAAACCTCTTTGGGTAGAAATTAGAATTTGTCCTAAGTACTTTTTTGTGTATTTGGAAGAAGAGTTCTTCTAAAGTGAATGCTTTAATTTCACTTGCTCTGCTTAAGGAAATAATTGCTACCAGGAAAGCAACTTTCTATGAGAGAAATTGAAGAGCGCAAGTATGCATGAGTTCAAATGATAGACCCATAAGCCCTGTGAGCACAATGTTAAGATTCCATGCAGGAGCTGGTTGAACAACTCATAAGGCCCTCCATAAAAGCTTTTATGACAGGAATTCTAAACAGAGGTATGCTGTCTTTTTTGGAGGTAGGCTTATATTGCTGTTAAATGAATTTTAATAGATGAATAAGCAAGAGTTGCTTTTAGTAAGCAAAGCAAATAACATACAATATCCGGTACCAATGCTTTAAGTGCATCAATGTTTTTGGGTTGACAAACAAAAAGTTTCCATTTAGCTGCATAGCACTGCTTGGTTGTAGGCTTACGTGCTTCCTTTGGAATGTATACATTCTGATGGAAGTTGTAAAAATCTAAACTTTGGCCTCAAGAGCCAAATCACCAGGTTGGTTATACTGTTATTGGGATGCCTGATTTGACCTTTATTTTGAGTCAATAGGTCTGGGCTCTTTGGGAGCTTGTGAGGTGGTACTACAGAGATCCAAAAGTGTTGTGTACCAGTGTTAACGTGCCGATGTGGAAGCTACGATTATCACAGTGAGGGAAGTGTGACGGATCTTGTTGACCAGAAACAATTAGTGGGTGTAGGAGGCTGGCCTAGTTTGTAGTGGGTACCTAAGGTACTGACACCTTTTACCAGGTCCACTTATCGCTTATTAGTGAAATAGTAAGTGTGTAGAAGCCAGGCTGTCTAGAGGTAGCTGTAGGCAGAGCAGCCAAGGCTGAACTAGGAGACATACAAAGCTCTTGCAATACCACTGTAGTCACAATACTCACACATGAAAGCCAATACTTAGTGTTACCAAAAATAAAGTCACTTTATTTTAGTGACAATGCCAAAAATACTTTGGAGACTATACTCCCTTAGGAGATAAGTAAATTACACAATACATACACTAGTAACCAAAAACAAGTAAGTACACAGTAGGAAAACAGTGCGTGCAAATAGTGAAAATCACAATAGGTTGCAATAGGCCTAGGAGGAACACAAATCATACTAAAATAGTGGAATGTGAAAGTTGGTTTCCCATCTAGCAAAGTGTGTGTATAGGGGTGCAGAGTGTAAGAAAACACCAAAGGCAAGTAAGACCCCACACCAGAGCCCAGGAAAGCAGGAGTAAAACACAGCAAGTATCCTAAAGCACACTAGAAGTCGTGATAGAAGAATGCAAGAACCAGAAGAGACTCCAAGACACCAACAATGGATTCCTGGACCTGAAAACCTGTGGAAGAAAGTGACCAAGTCCAAGAAACACTGATGAGTCCAGGGAGAACAGGAGCCCCTGTTAACCTGGATGAAGGTGCAAAAGAAGTACCACCTGTGAGAAGACAGTCAGTCAGTACTGCACCAAAGAATACAGATGCAGGTTCCTGGTTGGTGCAGATGATGTCCCACGCTGGATGGATGAATGCAGTCTGGTTTGCGTTGCTGGATTCTGCCAACAAGCCTTGGCACACGCAAAGCTCATGGTTAGTAAAAAATGGCACTGCCCAGTAGGGACTTGGTGGCCTCTACCCAGAAGAGAGGGACAGAGGGGGCTCTCAGCAACTCAGAGCCCTCAGAAGACCAGGCAGTGAGCACAGGAGTCGCATAGCATGGGGACAAAAGGGGCAAATGGTGGCCCATGCACCACGGCAAAGGATTCCCACGCTGCCAGAGAACCACTCAGGAAGCTGTGTGTCACAGGATGGAGTGCTGGGGGCCCAATCTGTGTTGTGCACGAACAACTTCTTGGAAGGTTACACACAAGCCTTGGCAACTGCAAGTTACACAGTGCACAGGGGTGCTGTCTTGTGTGGGGAGGCACCAAAGTTGGACAGCTGGACATTAGGACTGTCACTTTAGTCCACCACCTGTGTTGCTGGATCCACACTGCCCTTCTGGAGAGAGGACCCAAGCCACCAGTTGTTGCTGCAGTGAGGTGCCTGCTGAAGCAGGGAAGTGACCGTCACCCCACGGGAGATTCCTTCGGGTCTTCTGGTGCAGGCGGAAGACAGGCAGTCCTCAGAGGATGCGCAACCTGGAAATTGTTGTGGTTGCTGGCAGGAGCTGAAGATACAATGTTGCAAAAGTCATCTTTGCTTCTTTGTTGCAATTTTGTAGAGTTCCTGGAGCAGTCAGCGGTTGATCCGTCAGTGAGGATGAAGTAAAGGATGAGGAGGATTCCTGTTGGAGTCTTGCAATATGAATCTGAGGAAACACCCAGAGGAGAGACCCTAAATAGCCCTGAGAGGGGGACTTGTCACCTAACCAAGTATGGACCTATCAGGAGGGTTCTGACGTCTCCTCCCCTCCCATGCCTGTAATACCTACTTCTAAAGGGAGAGGGTGTAACACTCCTCTCCCAAAGGAAATGCTTTGTTATGCCTTCCTGGGATTGATCTACTCAAGCCCCAGTGGGGCAGAGGCCTGTGTGAGGTGGCAGCAGATGGAGCTGCCTTGAAAAGCTCAGACGGCTGGTATGGCAGTACTGGGGTCCACTATGGAGCCCCTAAAGTGCAAGAAATTGTGCAACCAATACTAAAATCAGTATTGGGGTTCAATTGATCTATGTCCAGTGCACACTTATGGCGTCTTTGCACTCATGAAGTGTGTAAAATGGGCCTGGGCGACGTGGGGCACCTCTGCTAGTGCAGGGGTGCCCTCACACAGGCACTTTGCACCCAGCCTTCAAGGTTGGAAGACCGGATGTATAGGTGACTTATAAGTGACCTGGTGCAGTGAAAATGGCTGTGAATTACTGCATGCACTGTTTCACACAGGGTGCAATGGCAGTCTTGTAGAAGCTTTTGCATGGGCTCCCTATGGGTAGCAAAAGAAATGCTGCAGCCCATAGGGATCCCCTGCAACCCCAATGCCCCGAGTACCTAGGTACCATATACTAGGGACTCATAAGGGGGGGACCAGTATGCCAATTTGGACTGAAATACTGAGTTACCAGTATGTAGTGATAAATTTAGAAGCTTAGCATGGACTCCAGTGACAATTAGAAAACAGTGAAACTTACTGACAAGCAGGCCATAAACCATAAGCACTGGGGTCCTGACTAGCAGGATCCCAGTGAGTCAAAGAACACTGACATCAAGCAGAAATTGGCAGTAACATGCCAAAAAGAGGGTACTTTCCTATGGGGAGAGATAGTGTAAGCAAATATCTCACCAATTGAGCCATAGAGCATTGTCTTTGGATCAAGGGTGTGGTACATTAATGTGAAGTTCTTTTTTTTCGTTTTCACTTGTTGTAAGGTGTAGGTTTGGTGTTCCCCACCTGTGAAAGTACTGTTTAGCTACTTGTGTGTGAATCTCCCATTCGTGTATTTGTTGCTGCATCCTGCTTAAGAGGTCCGCTAGTTGGTTGTACATCCCTGGGATATTCTCTGCTAATAGGTGAATGCGATTGTGAATTGCCCACTTCCAAATTGTCTGTGCTAGAAGGGACAATTGAGTTGTGTCCCCCCGTTACTGTAGGTAATACATTGTCATGTCCTTACTAACACTGACTTGTTTGATCTGTGGCTGGAATGCTTTGAGTGCTAAGAACACTGCCAGTGATTCCAAGTGGTTTGTGTGTTAGGTCTGCTGGATTGAGTCCTATTCTCCCCGTAACGCAAGATTGAGATGGGCTCCCCAACCTGTCATTGATGCATCTGTGGTGATTATGGTCTGTGGCACAGGGTCCTGAAATAGCCGCCCTTTTGATAAGTTGGTGTGATTCCACCATTGGAGAGTTATAAGTTTGGTGATCCAACAACACTAGATTGCAAAGTTGACCCTGTGCCTGAGACAATTGTGAAAGACTGTTGCAGGGGTCTCATGTTTAGACGTGCATTGGGAAGTATTGTTATGCAGGATGCCATCATTCCCAACATTTTCATAATAAACCTTACTGTGTAAGTTTAATTGTATTGTATCTGAGATATGAGACTGTGGAATATTTGAATTCTTTGTGGGTTTGAGTAAGCTAATGCTGTGGTAAGAATTGCTTGGAGATATGGTTGTATTTGCGCTGGCTGAATGTGTGATGATTTCTGGTAATTGATTGTGAACTGTGTAGGGCATCGATTGTATATTGTTTGTGTTGACAGGTTTGAATGGTGCTGGCTTTTATGAGCCAGTCATCTAGATAAGTAAAGACAAGTATATACTGTTTTCTGAGGTATGCTGCAACCACTGCTAGTCATTTGGTAAATACCCTTGGTGCTGTTACTCCAACGGGAAGCACTTTGAATTGGTAGTGCTTGCCAACAAACCTCAAGTATTAGTGGTGTGCAGGTTGTATGGAGTATGGAAATAAGTATTTTGTACACCTAATGCTGTCATGTAGCCTTATTTTTATAACAAAGGGATGACATCTTGTAGAGTGACCATGTAGAAATGCTCAGAGAATGTACTGATTGAGAGGTGCGAGATAGAGGATTGGTCAGAGAGTGCCATCCTTTTTTGGTATTCGGAAGTATACAGAATTTACTCCTATACCTTGTTTAGTGATGGGTACTACCTCTATTGCACCTTTGATTAGAAGAGATGCTACCTCTTGTTTTAACAGAACAATGTTTGGGAGAAAGCTGGTGTGAACGAGGGGAAATGTTTGGTGGGGTGGAGATAAGTTATATAGACAATAACTATTGTGGATAATTGACAGCACCCATTGATCTGATGTTATTGTGCTATTGATGGTAGAAATGTTGCAGTCTTCCTCCCACAGTAGATGTGTGCTGTGTGGGGATGCAGAGAAAGTCACTGCTTTGAGGTGGAGGCACCTCTTGTGGCAGTGGATTTGCCCCTACTTCTGAAGTTGTATCTCTATACGATCCTCTGAAAGAGGTAGTGTGACACATTGTGACCCTTTGTGGCAGATGATGGTTGTGCCAGACATTAAGTGTACATGAGTGTGTATAACACCTTAGTGGGATGAGGTAATTTGGTGCAGTAGTATCTCCTAGCTTCCAATACATGATTTCTGACAGACACTTTCTACACATGCACAGTGCAGGCTTTGGGAGGGGGCACAGCTATTTTTAACATGGGTCCCTTAGTACTGTTCATGTAAGGTCAAGTATGTCCTCTATACTCGTACCGAGTCCTACTATGACATCCATGATTGTTAGTGTTGTTTTTACAGACTCCGCACCATGGTGGACTGTTTCTGATATTTGCAATGGACATGGTGTTGTTAGGGGGCACTAAGGGCGCATGTGAGGTGGCACTGGAGTAGGTGCTGCCCCATTTCACATGATTCAGCCCCATGGTCTTTAATGACAGGTAATTTTGTATTTGTATGTGTGCGACACAATGCAGCAGACAGGTGTATGTGCACACTACAGGTATGTCAGGTATGTGTAGCTGATATATATTTGGTTATGGCACCACTTGGGTGGCATTAGATTTAGGTTCTGCCAGAGGCTTGCACACCATGGTTTATGTGGGACTGTGCCTATGTGTGACTTCTTCGAAATGACCATAGCCTATGCCATTGACATTCCTGTGTGCTACTTTGTTTGGTGTAATGTGTATGTGAGATCTGGATTTAGTTGTCAACCTGTGGACACTTGTAGTGGTTTGTGAGCAGCTTATGTATGCAAAGGGGACTTGGCTCCACCTGTCCACACGTGGTGTGCCAGTCAGGGTGTGGCTGTGTTATGAACATTTGGGTGTATGTGTTTGTGACATGCAGTGTATGCTGTAGTGTGTCATGTTGCATATGTGTTGTTGCCTGTACATCTCTGTGGCCCTGCCCATGTTTATTTAGTGTGGTGTTTGTCTTGTTTGTCCTAGATGGTTGGTGTGTTGTGTGTAATGATTAGTATGATGGCTTGCCTATGAGTAGCCCATTGCTATATTGGCCATCCTGGAACCACTGGTTGATGGTACAATGATGAAAGACACTGCCAGGATATTTGGCCAGGATGTTGCTGAAGAGCCCACGGTGGTCCACGATGGCCTGCACTTTGATAGAATGTGTGTGCTTGAGGTTCATATACAGTATAGGTATTCTATTGCTGCTGGTGGCATCAGTTGCACACAGGTACAGTCCATTGCACCATGCACATGTGGAAACCCAGCAATTTGATAGAAACCTTTCTTGGTCTCCTGCTGCAGATGCTGGGTGTTTGGGAAGCAGATGAGTGGTGGTGTCAGGCTTAGGATTGCGTCCAGGACCTTTGGTAGGAAGAGGGAGAAGGATGACTGGGAGTTGTCAGCCACTTGTGTACCCATTATCTGGAATGATCCAGAAGCCATCATATGGAGGACAGCAAGAAGTTTTGTAATGGGTGGAATGTTATGGGGAGTTTGCACCCTTGCCGTGATGTATGGCACAGTATGGTGCAACAGGCATACAATGGACTCCCGGTTGAGTCTGTACATCCAGACCACATCTTGTTCCCTCATTCCAAGGATGGTTGTTCTCTGTCTAAATATCCTCTACCTCTTTCTGCACTGCCTTTGTGGCTGCTGTGGTTGTGTTTGGGGTTGCTGCAGTGGTGGTGGAGGGATCTGCTATCTTCGCAGACGTCTGCGGCGTGTACCAAGCTCGAGCAGTACGATTTTTAGGTTGTCCTGGACGTTTCCAAAGCTCCTTCTGTGCATTTCTTTGAGTGGTGGTGTGAGCCTCTTTTTAATGCCTGGTCTGACCAGGCGTTTTAATTTGACACTATTTTTGGAGCTTGCTTCCTTAGTTAGCATTGTTTTTTTGTCTGTAGTTAAATATGGCACTAGGGGATTAGCGTTGTGTTATGAACTGGAACGTCTACCTTGCATCTCATTGATGCAAGGTGATTTTGCGCATCCTAGAAATGGCGCTAACTCCAATATTTTGATGTTAGACGGGTCTAGCGTCAAAATATAAATATGGATAATACATGGAGCTAAAGTGACGCTAATCATCCGTAAATACAGGCCTTAATTGATTAGTTTTCTGCAATTTTATAAAGCACAGTCTTGACCCGAAGGTATTGGAGTACTTTACATGAGCATCAGTTACATTACACAAGACACATTTATTTTGGTTTTAGGCATGGGGAGATTAAACGATTTGCCCAGAATCACAGGTTATCAAGCTGACGCTGAAACTTGAACCTGGTTTCCTAGTTGCAAAGTCTGCAGCTCTGGCTGTAATGCCACATCCTCTCCCCTAAGTGTAACAAATAATTAAGTGACCAACTGGATAAAAAACATAAAGATTGCAAAGAATTGAAAAGTGTTTTGTTGCTATTTGAGAACTCAGAAAATATGTCTGAATTTTAGTTTTTTAGAGTATAAACCATACGTGTTATGGGAATAAGACCCTAATTTTTATAATTTCTAAAGGAAATGCTTTAGGTATTACGGTTTTGATTACATCAAGATGACGTTGGGCATGCCACACTTCTGTAATTAACATAGAATGTTAGCAATCTAGTTGTTTATTAGACTACTGTGGGGAGGCAAAGGTCAGAGGCACAGACTCAGATAATTGGGGGCAGGGAGGAGGGTGCAGACGCAACAAATTGACCGCGCTGGGCAGGCAGGAGGGACAGTGACAGCACAACTGACCATGGAGGGCCCGGGAAAGGGCGGCAGGGGCAATAAACAACCCATGCAGGACAAGCAAGAGAGGCTGTGGCAATATAACAGACCACTGAGGGCAGAAGGAAGATAAAGTGGCAGTACACTCATACATGCCAACAGACCCAGTTCAGACAGGAGACTCCCAATGTGTTTTAAAGCCCAAAAGGGATTTATTTTATCTGTCTCCTGCCTAAAATCTCCTCTGTAAGTCAATAAGGAAAATCAACTCCCCAGGATTTTTTTCAAAATCTCCCTCTTGTCAAGCTTAAAATGTTGGCAAATATGATACATTGGATCACGGAGGGCAGAAGGAATGGGTAGGGAAATGTACTTGGATAAGAGAGAGCAGGAGGGAGATGGGCAGGGGCACCAAAATTACCTTACAGGGCAAGCATCAGGGGTTGTAGCAGCATAATACACCTCACAGTGCAAGCTGGATGGCACTGCAGCACAACAGACTATGGAAAGCAATTGTGAGGGGACAGAGCCATGCAGGTGGACAACAGAGAGCAGAGTGGAAAGAGGCAAGATGCAAGGTCAGCAAGCTGACCTTACCGGACAGATAGGAGCGACAGTTGCAGCATTACAGATCATGAGGGGCAGGAGTGAGGGGGCAGCGACAGAACATCGGACCATGCATGGTAGGAGGGAGGCAACTGGTGCATGGACTCGGACAACAGAGGGTAGGGAGGAGGTGGATGGGGCAGCAAGCTAACTGTTCAGGCCAGGCAGGAAGGGTAGTTGCAAAACAACAGCCACGCAGGGCTGTAATAAGGGAGCAGACTCATGGACTTGGACAATGGATGGCAAGGAGGCGGCAGGGCTTGAGCAGCAAGCTTCGGTGGGGGCAGCACAATGCCAGGCCAGGACCTGCGTCAACCCCCCCCACCATGCATTATTATGGGCATCTTACTTAACATTAAAAAGCCCTAGAAATTAATTGAAAAAACAATGGTTACAGGGACGTTATAGTTTGGAAATAGAATTAAAAAGACCTTATAAGTTCACTAAAAAGCCAAAAGTTACAGGGACGTTATAGTTAGGATTAGATTTTACACGCACAATACCATAGAAATTCAGCTATTATAGTTATTTATTTCAAGTAACTATAACTTGTGCCCTAAGGTAACTATAGCTCGCGGCCTCAACATGCATGGCTAATTGCCCCGATTATTACATCATTCATTACATTTTCTTTGCCATCATTGATAATATCACTGTAACATTTGCAGTAACATTTTTGGTAAGAAAAATGTGCATGGCGAGTGCGCAAGTTATTGTTACCTTAGAGAAAGTTTTGGGGTGATTCATCAAGCAGCGGCTAAGAAAAAGGGAAGTCCCAAAATATGTTTTTCCCATGTAAATTTTAAACACGACTACAGCCCAAACCTCTAGATTGAATTAGACCAAATTTGGCAGAATACTTGGTCCAGAAATATCTCTCTTTGTAATTTAATGTAAATATGTTCAGTGGTTTTGGAGTTATTAAAGAAAAAAGATTTATGTTGCAATGCTGTGAACGGCTGGCTTAAACCTGACAGGAAAGTTGGGCCTGCCATTTTGTCTATTGGCAATCAGTCCGAGGGGAGGGAATAAAGAAGAAATAATATGTAAGGGATCAGGCTAGAGGTATTCTGACCCTTAGAGGACTGATGAGGAGTCTGTGAGGGACCCCTCATTTGCAAGAAATTACCTCAAAATGTATTTTTTTAGGGGTGACCTGAGACTCACTTGCACACCCATGCACACGCTCACACTGTCACTCACACATCCACAAAACCACTAACACACCCAGTCACAGACCCACACAGCCATTCACATAGCCACTCACACACCTACTCACACACGCACACACTTAGTTACAAACCTACACAGCCACTCACACACCCACTCATGCATCCACACAGCCTCCTCACACCCACACAACCACTCACACATCCACTCATAGACCCACGCAGCCACTCATACACCCACTCATACGTCCCCTCACACACTCATGCACTCACTCACAAACCCAAAAAAAACCACTACCGCGCCCAGTCACAGTCCAACATAGCCATTCATACATCCACTCACACACCCACTTACAAACCCACAGAACCACCTATAAACCCATACAGCCACTCACACAGCCCCTCACAGACCTACAAAATGACTCACACACCGACTCACAGACCCACACAGCCACTCATACACTCACACACACCCACCTAATTATACACCCACACACCCATACAGCCACTAACAGACCCACAAAACCATTTACACACCCACTCACAGATCCACACAGCCACTCACACACCCACTCATACACCCACACACCCACTTACACACCCACTCACACACCCATACAGCCACTTATATTTCCACTCAAACACCCACTCATACACCCAGACACCCCCTCAAACATCTACACAACCACTCACACACCCATACAGCCACTTATACACCCACTCACAGACCCATCAAACCTCTCATACAGCCACTCATACATGCACTCACATACCCATTCACACATTCACCCACCCATTTATACACCCACACAACCACTCACACACCCATCCAGCCACTCCCACTCCCACTCACAAACACACAAAGCCACTCACAGACCCACACAGCCATTCATTTACACACTCATACACTTACACACCCATTTATGTACTCACACAACCACACACACCCAGTCACACTCCACTACTACCACTCACAGACCCAAAGCATTGAGTTGAATGAGTGTGTGGGGTTGGCTGCAAATCCTGGCCGCCGGCCAGGTCCTGTGGCCAATCCCTCACTGTGCATAGCCATGAACAATGTGGGGTTAGCTGCATACGGGGGCTGGTTGCAGGGCCTGGCTGAAGGACATGCGTGGCTGCGGTTGGGTGACCATCTGGTATTTGAATAAAACTTTACACTAAAAAAACAAAGGTTACAGGGGTGTTAGAGTTAGAAATACAATTAAAAGAACCAGGAACATTATGGCCCTCATTTTAAGAAAGGCGGTAAATGCCGCCTACCGCCGCAGCAACGGGCGGCAAAAGACCGTCGCCGCGGCTAACATCCATCTGCCAAATTATGACCACAGCCGGATTTCCACCACAAGAAGGGCGGAAATCCAGCTGTGGCCATACTGGCGGATGGTGTTAAGGTGGCGCTGGTACCTCCAGCAGCGCCACGCTAGTAGACCGCCGTAAGCCGTATTATGTCAAATAATACAGCCTGCCGGTGTTCTGCTGGCGGACGCTGCTGGCGGTAGCAGCGCCACGTCCCGTTCCCTGCCGGAAGACCCCCTGGATGCAGGTAAGTTGGGCTTCCGACAAGGGAGGGGTGTGGGGGTGTTGTGTGTGTGTGTGTGGGGTTGTGTGCATGAATGTGTGAGTCTTTGCGTGAATGCAACTGTGTGTGAAGTGTTGTTTGCGTGGGTGTATGCATGTGTGAGAATGCGTGTATGAATGGCAATGTGAATGCGTGTCTGCGAGTCAATGTGAATGTGTGTACGGATGTGTGCGAGAGTGAATGGATGCATGCATGAATGAATGCGTGTATGCCTGTGTGAGTGAGTGTGTGTATGCATGGTGCGTGTCTGCAAGTGTGCGTGAATGTGGGGTGGGAGATCGGAAGGGGGAGCATGGATGGAGCGGAGGACGGGGGCGCCAGGGGAGTGTTGGGGGGGTGGATGAGCCTCCTATCAGTGACAGCGAAGGAGTTCCCTGTCACTGGTAGGACCTACCGCCATGGTTTTTGTGGCATTGTGAATGCTACGAAAACCATGGCGGTAGGCAGGGTCAAAATGCCGCCGACGGTACAGTAGCAGCCACCGGGCTGGAGATTGTTATATCCGGCCCGGTGCCTGCATCTGCCATGGCGGTAGGTATGGTATATTGCCGGGTTGGCTGCAGCCAATCTGCCAATGTCATAATGTGGCGGTATGTACCAGCAGCCTGCTGGCGGTACTACCGCCGCATTATCACCTACCGCCGGGGTCATAATAACACCCTATATTTTACACACACAAAACCATAGATATTCAGCAGTTATAATTGTACTTATCTCAAGAAACTATAACATGTGCCCAAAGCTAACTATAAGTTGTGCCCTCGCCATGCACTGCTAATTACCCCACATATTAAATCAGTCATGACATCTTCTATGACATCATTGATAATATCACTACAACATTTGCAGTTCAATTATTGATGAGAAAACTGTGCATGGTGGGGGGGTGAGTTATAGTTATCTTAGGGCGCAAGTTATAGTTTCTTGAGATAAATATAACTATAACTGATGAACTTATATGGTTTTGTGTGTGTAATATATGAACCTAACTATAACATCCCTGTGACCTTTGTTTTTTTATAAATGCCGGACACTCTAATGCATAAAGTACATTTATTTGAGTGGATTTGTGGATAGCAGCAACGCATTACAACTATGAAATTAGCATTGTTCACTGTGCTCATGAAGCATTCATTACACGTGGAAGGGCTTAAAAACACTACAAACATCTGCACACATGGCCTCTTTATCTGAACTGTAATTTGTAGGAACACATCTGAAAGTATGAGATGGTAATACTCCTTTGTCAATTCTTCTCTTTACTTTTGGTAACAATTATGATTTTACTATGGCACACTTGCAACTAATTTTCATTAAAGTTAGCAGCTTTGAAATATGGTCTGTGCATTTATATTGCAAACAACTCACCTAATAGGGTACCCTGGTGCCAAAGCAGGATCCATGTGGGCCAAGCCAGGGCTAGGAGAAGAGCCAAGTCTTCAGTTTTTTGCAGACTTCAAGATCTGAAGAGGCAGCACTGATGTGCAGGGACAGGTTGTTTCAGGCTCTACGAGGAAGGTAGGAGCAGGCATGGCCATCAAATCCAGTTCTATGTATGCAGGGGTGTGTGTGCAAGTAGGGGCCTGGCTGAGTGGAGGTGTCTGGCTGGACGGAGGTATCTGGCAGGTTTGTGAAAGTTCATGTGGTTGTTGAGGTACATGGTGCCAGTGTTTTAAGAATGCTCATTTGTGGAGTGGGAGCCAGAGGATCTCTGTGAAACCTAGCGCCACCTTGCACTGTCATAGTTTAATTTTTTTAATGCTTGGGCGGCGCTAAGGTGTCTTTTTCCCTGTGCCATACTTGCAAAGTGGCGCAATGCTTGCAACCTCTTGCACCAAATTATGCTTGCATCAGGCATAATGTATGTAAGGGGGGCTTTCTGATGCAGGGAGGCCCGAAAGAAGTGGGCAGTGAAATTTACAACATTTTACTGCCCCATTTTTTCCATCATTTTTAGTTCAGAGCCAGCGTTAAAATGGCACACCCTTTTTAATCAATGGGCATCCCTGTGCTTTACTGCACTAGCGTCCACATTTTTTACGCTAGTGCAGCAAAGCTCTATAACAGCATCAAAAATTTTGATGTAGTTGTCCTAACGACTGGCATGTTGCTCCATTTTGTAAATATGGCGCACCCATGGTGTTTTTAGGTGGGGCAGGGGCGACGCAAGCAAAGTGGTGCATCAGGACTGATGCGCCACTTTCTTGTAAATATGCCCCACATTGTCACTAGGTATAAATGAAACTCCTTAACCTGAATAATTCCTGTTCTTGTGGCTCTCAAAAGTAATATTTGCTGACATGGGGGTAAAATATCTTCATCTACTATGGTTTCACAAAGACATCATAACCGTCTCACTTTTATTATTTCACTGCAGTCTGTGTTTCTGAAATATGTATGGATCAGGGTGCCCACAGCAATAAATATAATTTTGGTACACCCTAAAATTACGTTTTTCAATCAACTGAGCTAACACTTGTGGTTTGTGTTTCAGTCTAAACATTTAGTGGCTAGATTTCGTTTTCTCCAAAAGAGAGCAAGCAGATCTTCTAGATACCATGTTGTCTACCTTTACTTGGATTTGTATAAGAGTTTTTATGAAGTTACCTGATTATGAAGGCCTTTGTGCACAAGGCGGAAGGTCTTGAGTCCAAGACCTTATGCCTGCTAAACAAAGCAGTGAAAGAGCAGGTGCCTACTACTTCATCGAAATAATGGTGCCATACTGCCAGGTCAAATGCCTAAAGAAAAATACCCAAATCATACACCTCGAGAAAGTGGTTGATGAGGAGCTAGCTGAGGTTATCAGGGTGGTCTGATCTGTGTATTTCATTTATAGGATCATGCTAGTCGCATGGCTTTTGCACTTGCTGTAACTTGGTCTTATCTTATGTGTGAGAGCAATGTAGATAACACTACAGTTGGAACAAAACATTACTGCAAGAAAAAGAGCGACCTTTTGCTGCAAATGCACGATTGCACGCAGAATTCATTGGCAGCAAGCTGCCTATGGAAGAGAAATAACTGAACAGTTTGCATCAAAACATCCACACAAAGTTGCAGACTTTTTAACAGAGTCGGTTGTGATCCAAGTTAAATGTATTATTAGGAAGACCTATATGAACTTGGTTTTGGTGATGGGTCTTAGAGCACTGACATTTGTCTGAAAACGTCTGCTAAGTACCCACAAGGAAAAGCAGCTTGGAAAGCCCTCGGCATCACCAGAGATAAAGTGTGTAGCGCCCAAGGTAATTTACTTCACCAGATATGTATCTTAACATGTCTAGGCATAACACTCTTCCATTGATATATTTTGCTTTTTTAAACTCACTCACATTTTTCAATATTTGCAATAATTTAACTTTGTAACATAAACTTGGTCGGGCCTTCTAAGCTGTATCCTTGTGAAGTTGCTATGCACACCAACAGCATATCACGAAATATCCCAGACCATTCCCAAACTGGAAGCCTCACTCCGGCCACCTAGAGCAGAAAATACATATGTGCAATATTACAAATATCTTTTCAGGTGCACATTTAAGTTTGTTACTATTAGACCTGGATTTACAACCCTTAAACAACCCATTTGTACTTGTAAGTGGAATTTAGAAGAGCAAAAAACACTTTGAGAATCAGGCCTAGAGCAGAATCCGTATTTACCTTTTGCATATCCATTGTTGTCTGGAGAGTAACTTCATTTTATCTAGACTGTGTTTGGTCCAGTTTGTTGATTTTCCATCCCTCAGCATCTTTGCCATGATTCTGCTTTGAGCTGGCCCACACTTTTTTTTCTGAAACGTGCTCATTTCAAAAGCCGAAAAAAAGAAATAATCAAGGCGACATAAAAGAATACCGTTTCAGTAATATCAAAGCAATATGAGGAAGTATCCCAAGGCTGAAAATGAAGATTGAACGTTCCATAGACAAGGCTAAGCACACCTTTGTGGTGAGAAATTTGAAAAGCAGTGCTTTAAATGGGCAGGAACTGGCAGGTATGGTGTACCTGCACTTCTTTATCTGAAGAGGGAGAGTATCTGCACTTTACAGCAGAGTCGTATAATGTATTTTAACATTATGTGCCAGCGTGATTGTTGGGTAATCTGAAACTCACCCCCCCAATCTGGCTCACTAAACTACGCCTCTTATAGTATTGCGCACACTAGAAGTTCAAGAGTTTTTTTGACCAAAGTCTCTCTTTTGTGCGCTTTCTTCTAATTTACATTCATGCATGCACAATTCCATGCATTAGGGCATTGGTTCTGTCCCTGAGCATTCACAGTCTTTCAGCAGATGTTGGATTATTGTTTAATAATTAGATGTATGTAACTGGCACACCTTTTATATGTGAGTGAGTCTGAGAAGTCCAGTTCGACTGCTGTTACATTTAAATCTGCATTTTATGTGGAGGTTTTCTTTTCTTATGTAGGCACTTCCTCTAATGACCTCCAGAGTACTTGATACTGGAAAACGACAGTGAAGTAATGTGTGTTCATGTATGAGTAAAGTGAGTGCGTGGTACACCCTACATACAGTCCACAACAAAGAGCAAAAAGACTTGATGTATGAAGTGTTAGTGTAGGAAGGTGGCTTTCTTTTAGCATGGTTAACCCCATTTTTGGCCTGGGTTGTCAGTGTATGTCAGTGTGTTTTTACTCTCTCACTGGGATCCTTCTAGTCAGGACCCCAGTGCTCAAAGTTTGTGGCCTCTATGTCAGTATGTTTTACTGTTTTGTCAGTATGCTTGACTGTGTCACTGGAGTCCTGCTAACCTGAGCTCCAGTGCTTATGCTCTCTCTGATTCCAAATTTGTACTTACATACTGGTAACCCAGTATTCCACTCCAAATTGGCATACTGGACCCCCCTTATAAGTCCCTAGTATGTGGTACCTAGGTACACAGGGCATTGGGGTTCCAGGAGATCCTTATGGGCTGCAGCATTTATTTTGCCACTCATAAGGAGCTCATACAAACACTTCTTCAGGACTGCCATTGCAGCCTGAGTGAAATAGTGCAAGCACCATTTCACAGCCATTTTCAAAGCACCGGGTAACTTATAAGACACCTATATGTCTAACCTTCAGTTCCTGAAGACTAGGTGCAAAGTTATTGTGTGTGAGGGCACCCTTGCACTAGCAGAGGTGCTCCCACATTCTCCAGGACCAATTTCCAGGACTTCGTGTGTGCGGGGACACCATTATAAGCGTGCACTACATATAGGTCAATACATATATGTAGCTTCACAATTGTACACTAACCGTAGTGTACACGCCGCATTATGGAGTGAAAGTTAAAACTCTTGTACTCTAATTTTCGTTTTCTACATACTTCTTGATGACTATAGATGCTTATTATGGAGCTCGTTTAGAGCAGTTTTCCACACGTTTGTATCAATATATTTTCAAGACATGAGTTACAAGCCCTGAAGAAGTCGATGCGAATATCCCTCGCATGACGAAACATGTGTTGGCTGTTGGTTTGGACTACGGATAAGTGGAACGTTTCAGAGAAAATAAACAAGAAATTGGACTCAAGTTGCTGTCTATTGATTATACGTTTTTTTTTATTAATTCCAATAACAAGAAGAAGATGTTTGAGTACACTAGACATGGACACTAATGTTCTCTTTATTTGCATGAGTGCCTTGGATTTTCATTTGATCTGTGTTATTTTCTCTTTGAGAAATTTGTGGAGGAGTTGGGTGGACCCTCCTTCCAGGAGCACCATGATATCAATAATTGTTTGATCACTAATTAATGGTGTCGTTTCTGAGAGCGCCATCCCTATATATATTTCCCTCCCCTCTTTCTTGGAATTTAGCTTCACAATGGTAGCCCCAAATATGGCCATGTGAGGTGTCTAAGATTGAGGAAGTGTACCTCCAATACGATTCTGGTATTTGGGGGCCAATTCCATGCACCCTGGGGGCTCCACCATGGACCCCCAGTACTGCCAAACCAGCTCTCTGAGGTTTCCACTGCAGCCCCAGCTGCTGCCACCTCACATACAGGTTTCTGCCCTCCTGGGGCTTGGGCAGCCCAATCCCAGGAGGGCAGAACAAAGCATTTCCTTTGGGACATGGGTGTTACACCCTCTCCCTTTGGAAGTAGGTGTTACAGGCATGGGAGGGGTATCCCCCCAGAACCTCTGGAAGTGCTTTGAAGGGCACAAATGGTGCCCTCCTTGCAAATTCCAGTCTACACCGGTTCAGGGACCCCCTTGTGTGTTCTGAGGAAACTTGTTGTACTTTACTCCTACTTCCCTGGCTCTTGGGTGGGGTATTTTACTTAACTTTGGTGTACTCTTACACTCCCAGCACCCCTCTAAACACTACTCTTGCCTAGGTGTGAAACCGACATTCGCATTCTACTATTTTAGTATATGGTTTGGGTTGCCCCTGGGCCCATTATAGCCTATGGTGCTTTTCACTGTTTGCACTATTCTATGACTGTTTACTTACCTGGTTTTGGTTATTACTGTTTATTTTGTATATAATACTTTCCTCTTAAGGGAGTATAGACTCTACGATATTTTTGGCCTTGTGTCACTAAAATAAAGTACCTTTATTTTTGGTAACACTGAGTATTGTCTTTCTTGTGTGTAAGTACTATGTGACTACAGTGGTATTGCAAGAGCTTTGCATGTCTCCTAGTTCAGCCTACAGCTACCTCTAGACAGCCTGGCTTCTAGACACTGACTACATTTCACTGATAAGGGATAACTAGACCTGGTCTAAGATGTAGGAACCTGTGGTACCCACTACAAACCAGGCCAGCCTCCTACAGTTAGTATTTCAGTAACTAGTCGCAAACTGGTTACCAACTGCAAAAATGGGGATTTTTAATGCACAAAAAGCATTTGGTGCGCTATTTTTCTAAACCAACAAGTTACCAAATCGGTATTTTAGTGATCAGTGTTTACGAGTAGCTGCTACCAATTCCCAAATGCTGAAGTGCAAATTGTTTGTATCAACATTCGCAAAGACCAACTTGTCACAAAATGTGGATTTCGCATGTGCAAATTGCCATCAACTCAGATCAGGTGGCAAACAGTTGCAACATATACAAAAAGGCCCAAACGTCACCAAGGTGTTCAACAATGGCAGCACTGTATGTGATTACAAAGAGGATGTGGATTCTCAATGCCCTTCAGGGAAGGAGACAGGGACAGGAATGGACATTCAGAGTAAGGGTTCCACTTTTCCAACAAACAGAGGCGTAAATATGTGATAAATACAGGCTGAGTAGTGCAGTTTTCTTAGATTTAGTTGCAGAAATAAGGCCTCAGATTGAGAGAAACATTCTCAGAAGCAATGCCATCCCGACCGTTGTGTAGGTACTATGCTCACTCCATCTTTTAGCTTTTGGGAATTACCAAGGTGTCATTGCTGCTGTAGGTGGGGTATCACAGAGTGCCCTTTGCAGGTTTTTTATTTCTTTTCTGAATGCGATGGTACACAAAATTCATACTCATATAACTTTTCCCCGCACAGCACAGGAGTTGCAGTTAGCCAAATTGAATTGTTACCGCACTGCCCAATTACCTCATGTAATTAGATGCATTGATGGCACCCATGTCCTCATATGGCCTCCATCTTACAATGAGTACATATTTAGAAACAGGAAAAACCTTCAGTCACTAAGGGGCATATTTATACTCTGTTTGCACCGAATTAGTGTCATTTGTTTTACTCTAATTCGGTGCAAAACTAACTCCATATTTATACTTTGGTGCTAGACCCCTCTAGAACCTAATTTATGGAGTTAAAGTCATTTTTTGAAAGTGGAGACCTACCTTGCCTTAATGAGATGCAAGTTAGGCGTTCCCGTGCAAAAAATGACTCTATGGCCTTAACGCCATATTTAGGGGCATATTTATACTCTGCAGCATATTTATACTCTGTTTGCACCGAATTAGCGTCATTTTTTAAACTCTAATTCAGTGCAAATCTAACTCCATATTTATACTTTGGTGCTAGACCTATCTAGCACCAAGGCCCTGATTTATACTTTTTTGCACCGCATTAACGTCATTTTTTGATGCACAAGTGGCGCAAACTTACAAAATATTGGCCCTTATTTATACTTTTTGCTGCAAAACTGCACTAACTGAGTTTTGCACCAAAAAGTTTAGCACCGGCTTGCACCATTTCTGTGCACCAGCCGGGCACCATATTTATGGAATGGTGCAAGCCGGTGCAAAGGGTAGGCTAGAGTTTTAAAAAATGACTTTAGTCGGGTGGGGCTGGCAGTATAGAAGAAAAGGGTTTAGCACCAAAAAATGGCTTTAGGCAGGTTAGAGTAAAAAAAAATGACTAACCAGATTAGCGTCATTTTATGGTGCTAAACCTACCATGCCACATGACTCCTGCCTTAGAAAAGGCAGGAGTCATGCCCACCACCCCAATGGCCAGCACAGAGGACAGGGGTACCCTGGGCATGGCCACTGCACCCTGTGCCATGTATGGGGGCCCATTTCAGGGCCCCCTATGGCACTTTAAAAAATAAAATGCACTTACCTGTACTTACCTGGGATGGGGTCCCCCATCCTCGCAGTCCCTCTAGTGTGGGTGGGGGTGCCCCTGGGGCCTAGGGAGGGCACCTCTGGGCTTATTCCATGGTGTTCCACCATGGAAATAGGCCCACAGGTCCCCTAATGCCTGCCCTGACCCAGGTCTTAAAAAATGGGGCAAAGCAAGCTTTGCCACATTTTTTGACCCCTCCTCCTTCCCTTGCACCATTTTTGCATGGGAGTATAAATATGG